>NC_069657.1:230614711-230927842 GCF_027244095.1 Hemicordylus capensis
GTATCACCCTTGCTGCAATGTGATGATTGCTAGAGTTTCTGCTAGGGAGAGTTTATTAGGGGTTTAGGTGTACAACTAGAAAGGCTTTTGTCAGAACCATGCCTCAAGCAAATGAAAATGGGTTTGGGGAGAGACCTCTCTATGTGGTTGTTTCAGAACACTCACATTTTAGCACTCAACACTTCATCGTTATTAAACTTGAACAGTTAGCATTTTGAAAAATATGCATTTCCCCAAAGGATTGATTGTATTAAACTATACTGGGCAGAACTTTCAAACCTGATACTTCTGGGAAATAGATCCTTGCCTGAAACTGCTCATGGATGGATTGCTTGTATGCTCTGTTAAAGCAAAAGTGCTGGTCTGCAAAGGAAATTCAAGTCATCAAGGGTAGTGTTTCTTATATGGACATGGAGGCAAGGAGTCAATATGGCAGTTTACTGGTCACTTTGGACTGTTGTGGTTTGGTTATTCCCTTTGTTTCTGGAAGATTCATGTTTCCTGTTTAGAACATCACTGTAGATATAAACTGCCATGGAACAAATTCTAGAATAATTATACTCTAGAACTGATATAATTTATATGTTTATAGCTTTCACCACATACACTAAAGTGTCCCTTACCTTGACATGTAGGTAAAGCACGTGAAGCTTGTTCACATATTCGAGCTTTATTCCACTCGCAGAGGGAAGGAAGCTAGCACATGGAGGCTTTCCTGATCTTTCCTTCTGCAGCAGTCTCCTGTGCCCCAAAGAGCCTCTTCAGAGAGTCCAAGATCTCTCCAGAAAGTGAGATGAGGTGTGTGTGTGGGGGGGGGTGTCACTGAAAATTGGGCAGAACTCATGGAAGGTGCCTCCCGCCTATATCCAGCAATTATACTTGCAGCCCCCCACATCCCATCCCACCCCCTTCTGGATGGTTCCCTAACTCTCAGGAGAGGCATCTCCATTGGCAAGCTGCCCAAAGGATTCGTGGGTGCCTGCATTTGTTTCATCTCAAGATGTTTGTTCTCTTGAAAGTGGTAGGAAAAACTGAGGGCATGGAACATTTCAATATTCTGTTTTTAGAATGGCATGAACTCCCAATTAAGTTATCATTTAGTGTGGGGGAAATGGCTTTCTCACTTAATGACCCAGTGCTTCATCAGGATGTCTCTCTTTTGGTCCATTACCTGATCAGTGTAATCATCTAGAGGGCAGCAATAGTTTGTCAGAAATGTTTCTCAGTGCTGCTAATGATGCTCTTACATTTTGTACTTACCATGTTTTGTTACTATGGATTTTTAAAAGCCCTGTTACATTTTGTTCCTTCATGATTATTTTCTAGGCATTCAATACATACCCATCAAAAATATTTACTTTAACCTCATTGGTTCCCATTTCCAATTTTGTTGTATTCCTGGCATTGGTAACATTGTGGGGAAAGGCAGGAAGGTGTGTCATCCACAGAGGCTATGGATCCATCAGTGTGTTATCCATAGAGGCTATGCCCTGCATTTTGCATTTTAAATGCATTTGCAGTAAATATGTTTTAGGAAGTTGGAATACATGCTCACTTTTAGGCAGTTCTGTGTTGATCTATAGCATTATCGGTCTTAGCAGAAAAAGGAACAAAGTGATGCTACACTATATAGGAGTAGGAGCTACACCCAGGTCCTTTTTTAATGGGTCGGGGGGGAAGGCAATTGCCCTGGACCTCATAGATGGAGGGTCCCAGGGCAGTAAAACTGATTTGTTAAAATATAATCCCAGGATTAAGAATTATTTCAGTGTTTGGGGGTATTCCCCACACACTGGCTAATAGCCCCCACAAACACTGGCTATAGCCAGCCATGCACTCAAGAGGGAGATGGGCTTGCTGACCCCACAGCACTCACCATCATGTGGACACTCCTATTGATGGTGGGGAAAACTCAGTGCATCTTAAATATCATCGCTGCTGTGATGAACTCCCATCATTCCCAATGGGAGGTGGGTCACAGTTGCTCCTATACAGTGTTTAGGATGCACAGAGTTTCCCTTGTCATCTGCAGGAGTGTCCATGTGATGGTGAGTCCCACAGAGCCAGCAAGCCCACATCTCTCTTGGGTGCACAGCTTGCTGTGTGATTTTGCACACCCCTACAGCTACTCCATTTACTGGGCCATTAACTTCAGTGAACAATGGTAGTCTGGATGTTTGACCTGAAAATGTAATCAACATACAGTATGACCCTATGCTATAAGCCATTGCCTTCTCCTAGCTTGCCTGATGGTTCTAATATGGGAACTGTGTAGACTTCTGAATGGAGCAGCTGGTGGGAGAAATCTGAGAGTATGGGACAAGGGTTGGAGTTGTCTGTCTTTCTCCTTGTGAATGGCTTGGTGCCTCTGAAGGTTTGGCAACTGAATCAACTTTCCATCCTAATGCTTTTTCTGCACCAGAAAAAATGTCAGATCCAATCCAACATGATCCAATCCGACATGAAAATTGTCAGAATTGGAATTAGGGCCCTTTAAAGTTCTCTGATAGTCAGATCACATCAGATTTTCAGTTGGAATCTCCAATTTAGGACAGATAAGGGATCAATGTTAAACCTTTATCTCTTACCTTTTATTAAAACAATTGTGTGTTTTTTTAAAAAAACACCTCTCAAATTACTGGGCAGAAAGTTCTCAAATTTCTCATGAGGTTGTTCTCATGACCAGATGGGGGTGGGCTGGTGGGCTGTAGGGGTGTGCAAAAATTGTTCACTGTTCACCTCGAACCGGGTCAGTTCAGTGGCTCAATCGTGAGCCATACTTCAGTCCACAATCGAACCAAACCAAGCCTTGTTCAGGTGAACTAGTTCAGCAGTGAACGGATGGTTGGGTGCGGGGGGTGAGAGAAGTAGAAACGTTCTTACCTGGCCAGTGAGGCTGCTGGCACTGTTGCTCTCCCCACTAGTGTGAATGCACAGAGACCAGAACCATGCCACTGCCGTTAGGGCGACTTTGTAAACAAGGCATCACTCATACATGGGGCTGTGCCATAGGGGTGTGCACAAAAACACCTGGACCGGTTTGGTTCAAATTTGAACTGGACCCAAACTGGACTGGGCCAGTTTGGTTTTGCTGCCCATCGAACTGCCCTCCCAGTTTGCTGCCCTCCCAGGTGGTGGGGGGTCTGCAGAGGTCCCTCCTCCCCCTGCCAGACATCTTTTTTGTAAAAATCATGTCTTCGGCCCTTTCCAGGCCAATTTCCTGATGTGATGGCGATTTTGGAGGTTACTGCTCCTGCGCAGTGGGACCCCACATGGCCTGGGACCTGGCCATGCAGAATCCCACTGCGCAGGTGCATCAGCCTCCAAAATGGCAACCACGCCAGGGAATAGGCCCAGAAAGGGCCAAAGATGCCCAAACCAGGCAATTTTTACAAAAAGGAAGGTCTGCAAGGGGAGAGGAAACCGCTACAGACCCACCACCACTTCAGAGAAGCTCCCTCTGGAGAGGGTAATATAAAAAGGGGGGGATTATGAAAAGGATTGACGAACCCCCGAACTGGGGGTGCGTGTTTCAGTCCGGGGTTGAGCTGAACTGGGGGTGGTTTGGTTCAACCCCAAACCTTCAAACTGAAGTGTTCTATATCTAACCGGTTCAGATTCGAACCTGTTTGCACACCCCTACTGTGTTCGGGGGGGCGCAGCAGCTGTGCTGGCCAGGTAAGAACCTTACTACCTCTCTTGCCACCCCCGTCCAACTGCCCCTTAGCATTTTCAGCAGGATGCATACTCTTTTACTTGTAAAGGAGAATTGCTACCAGATTCCCCTTTACAAGTATTAGCCACCTGAACTGCCGAACCAGTTTGGTGAAATTGACTGGCCAGTTGGTTAGATTGAACTGGTTTGGCAGCATGTGGTTCAGCTCGAATTCTATTTTAATTCAAGCCGAACCACAATTTTTGGTTTGCACACACCCCTAGTGGGCTGGAGGGAAGACAAGATCTTACCTTCCTGCTCCTAGACAAGTAGAGCCTCCTTTTGGCTCTGCAGGTGCACCCACACTAACGCCACACAGGTAGTCCAACCAGAGCTAAAATCAGGAGCTGGGGCCTCCAGCTATTCCACAATACACTGTGGAGAGGCAGTACAGCAACAGCTCTCCTCTGCCTGGCCCCACTTACTCTATGGTTAACATGGCTTCCTGGGAACAGATTAAAAAGTACTGGTGGACAACCCAAGCAAAAGCTATAACAGCCTCCATTTTCATCCTACCTCACTTTTAACTTCTATAGTGAGTCTGGTCTATCCAGGTTTGGAATTGCTGGGTTGGGAGGACTGCCCCAGACAACCACAGGTCAACCACTGCCCCAGACAACCACAGGTTGTCCTACTCAGGCTCATGGCATTACTACAAAATTATAGCACAAAGTATTTGAATTTTTAAGGAAAATGGTCCACCCATTGATTTTTAAAGAATATTTTAAGGGTTTAAAATGTTTTAAAAGTGCCATAACTGCTAACTGCATAACTGCTTTGTTTCATGGCAAAAAGTTACAAGAAGTTCAGAAATTGAAGCCCCCCACCCTGAACATCAAGCATGCCTTATTTGGAGGAAATTGCTTCTTGCCTTCATATGAAAGGAGTGGTATCCCACTTTTGGCATATGTTATAATTCCAGAGTGAAATTCACATTCACATCTTCAAAAGGACACTGTCAAGTTTCATATAGCTAGACTGCCCTTGATCCTGTCCTAATCTAGTAAAAAAATTGCATTGAAATACTAGGATTAAGATGTGAAATTTCGCATGGTGGTAATACATGGCCATATTATTCAGTACGTGTGGTTTTAAGGGTACTGGTCCACCAATAGATTTTAAATGAATTTTTCATATAGTGTGGATAAGTAAAACTGGTAATCTGAGTAATCTGATAAACTATCTTTGTCCCGCCTCAGAAGCACTGTAATTGGAAGACAAGACTCAGACCATCTGACGCATTGCAAACTGCCAGCTTGATCTGTCACTCTAAAACATTCCTCCCCTCCCCCAGCTAGGGATGTGCAAACAGGTTTTAATTCAGACCAAACAGAGCATTGCATTGGCAATGCCAGTCCGAGTTCGAACTGATTGAGCCAGGTTTGGTTCAAGGTGGTTTGAAGGTTCTAGAGGCCATTTTAAATGTTGTCTTCCATTTTGTGTGACTTGTGTTGCTTGATTTCATTGGCGGAGCTCTAGCTTCCCTGATTGGCCTCTCTGGTAGGCTCTGCACTGTGCCAATCCTTGAGAACTGGCACCCTATTGGCTGGTGGGGGGGAGGTGTGGGCTCTCAATCTCCTATTCCAATCTCCTATTCCCTTCTGCCTGTTTTCCCCATCCCCCCCCCCGCTTTAAACCTGATTGGCTCTGTGTGTGTTTGTTCTCTGCTGCTGGTTCCCCCCAACCGAGTGTGTGAGTGAGTGTCTCTCTCTCCCCCCTGGGCCAGGGGTCTAGGCCCTTTGGCCAGAGGCCTCTCTTTGAACCATTTCAGTAACCTCACAGGCACGACCCACCCCACACTGTTTTGGCTTCTGTGGCTGGCTTCTGCTTTTAAACCTGTTGGCTGAGTTTATAATCAGTTCAGCAGCCACTGCCAATTGTTATCATTTGGTGGGGGGGGGGGGTGTTCCTTGTTTTCTGGAGCAGAATCTTTTCTTTGTTAACCCTTTTCTTGCTGTGCTTAGCACACCACCTGCTCCAGAGTCCAGCAGCACCTCTCTCCCCTTCCATTCCCTTCCCCCTCAACCCCTTCCACATCCCCACAACTATTTTTTCCACATCAGCCTTTTTATTTATTTAATCAATGTTTATTTTAATTGGCAGCACTAATGTGCCTTGTGTGTCTGTGACTAGCACTGACAAGGGCATTGCGAGAGCTTCCGTTAAGCAGGGCATGCTGCCAGTCAAGAAGCGACCTGGTCAAGTGGACTCATGTCTCTTCACCTGCATCATAGGAGAGATGATGGCCACTGATGACCAGCCTTTTCAGGTGGTTGAGAACTCTGGCTTCCACTGGATACTCCAGCTGCTAGCTCCCGACTACACCATCCCCTTAAAGACCATGTTCAGCCAGAACATGGTCCCCTCTCTGTACAGGCAGTGCAGGGAGCTCGTGTCAGCCATGCTGCATGCAGTAACAGCTGGCTCCAGTGTGCATTTCACCACTGATCTGTGGAACAGTGTGAGTGGGATGCACGGTGCTTTCATGGCCCTGACTGCCCACTGGTGGGGTCCGGAGAGAGGGGACCTCCGGTGCTGCTTCTGGCTCCAGCGCATCTCATACCGCATTTTGGCACAGGTGGGAGATGGTATTGATGAAGGGAAATTCCACTATCCCCTTTCACCTTGTTGTGTCACCTACTTAAGTCCTAAAGGTCACAAGTTTCTTCACTCTGCTGTTATAGGGCCCCTTTTCCTAGAAACAATACTCTGCCCCACCTGACTAGAGATAAGCACCTGTTGACCATACCTTGCCCTGCCTGACTAGGGATAAGCACAGCTAAAGCTGATTGGTGTATTATTGCTGTTTTCTGCCTTGTAATTGGTTCACCTTGTCTAAAAATGGCTAAGCTTTATTCTGCTTGTACAAGTATGATTGGTGTATACCATGAAACTTTGGCCTCTGATAGGCCCTGTTCTCATCTTATAGTCTGTAAATAGTATAAAAGACTAGTGCCAAAAGCCTGAGTGTTTGCTCTTGGAAGAGAGACACCTGGCATATTGTGATCAATAAAAGCTTGAACCTGATGGATGGTGATGGCCTCTGTTCATTAAATGAACCCAGAATTCCCAGAATTTCTCCATCAGTACTGATAGCCAAAATGTGTAGGTCTGGCTCATGGACTAATGGAAATTAAGATCTAGGAGGAAGTGGCTGGAAACATTATTATTAGACAAATTGACTTTGAATAACAGACTTCAACAAATATTGCAGTTTTGATGCAATCATTGCTAGCTCTGTGTTGATTATTTTACTGGGCTTTGGAAAAAATGAAGCAATCATTCTGGTCTTTGTATGAGATCTTGAAATCATACCCAGAGTGTACTATGTAATATACACATTAAAAAGTACCCTTTTCCAGCCAAATATCCATGTGGTTTAAATAATGTCAAAAGTAGTGCAGCAGCTGGTGGTAGCGCAAAGTGACAGTGGCTTCTCTTCTCACCTGACTCCCCCCAGGTTCTCTGCCATCGTGCTCTCTGTGTGCGTAGTCAGTCTGGTGAGTGACAGACCATGGGACACAGAGCCTGGGGGTGCCTAGAGAAAAGAGAAGCCACTGTCATTTTGCACTATCACCACCACACTCCTTTTGACATTATTTAAACCACATGGATATTGGACTGGGAAAGGTTACTTTTTCATGTTTATATAACTTAGTATATAACGTTTCTCCCAAATTTATTTGAATAGTTTGCATCTTTTTCTGCAGAAGCATAATTTTTGTGCATAAGCAAAGGCTAATAGAGTGAAACTTTATCCAGTACAAGTCCTAGCATAATCTCTAATTAGATAGAAGTGGAAAAATTATTTGGAATTTTTTAGTAGCTTATTGGAAACTGATGACAACTACTTATATTTGTTCATAGCTAGGTTTTCATCATGGTGTGCTTAGCTTACTACCTGGTTAAGTTGTCTGAAAGGCTGATATATTTAAGGTACTGTTAATTATCTTAGCTGTTACTTTCTTATTGAGACTTATGTACCTTAATTCTAACAATCTTCAAGAAAAGTAGAGCTAAGAGACTGAAATGCAAGGTAAGATATCCCCAGGTCAAATTTCTCCACTTTATGTGATGCCTTGTTTATATCATCTTCATCATCATTATTTATACTCTGCCCCTCCAGTGCACTACTGTTTGGGGTGGCTCACAACAGTGAGATAGACACAAGTTACAATAAAAGTAATAAAATTAAATTAATCAAGAAAAGAAAAAAGAAGAAAAAAGTTGTCAGATTATAAACCACCCTCAGATAGATTAAACTTTGAATTTCCTTGTGCAGATCAAAGAAGTACTTGAAAGTCCTCATCTGTTAACTGTGATCAAAATAGAAGAAGCTGGAGATGAAATTGTGAGCAATGCCATTTCATTTGCCCTGTATAAAGGTGTGAATTATTTTGGTCATTATTGCATTGTTTGTTGCATTTTAAATGAATTTTATAAGCCGCCTTGAGCATTTGCAGGGGGGCAGATGTTAATATTAATTAATTAATTAATTAAACTCACTTTGTTAAAGTGGGGTATGAAAGAGCACTCTGGGAGTATTATCAAATTAGTAGGGCTAAGATCAAGATATAGTTTCTACAGTCTCATTTCTTCAAAAAGAATAGACTGTTTTTGTAAAGGCCAGCGAATAAAATTATTCCAACTTGGAACTGAAATTATTTCCAGTTAGCAGACAAGCTTGAAAAGAGCTTAGTAATGTATCTTGGGCAAATATTGTCTGACTCCTACTATTATGGAACCATGGAATAGATTTTCCACAGGATTTGAAGATCCATTTTTAAATTTGGTAGATCTGTCCATGCATTGAGTCTTTGTTGTTGGGGTTCAGCAGGAGCATACCATTTCCCTGAACTGAATCAACCACATAAATCTTAAGTAATGGATCAAATCATAGGTAATGGATCCCTAGTGGATCAAAGGAGGTAGGTGGATTGCAAATATTGCCATTCTTCCATAGGACAGAATTGTGCAAAAATAAATGTGGTAGTTTTGTATGAATTAGGGGTGTGTATGGAACCGGCTGCTCTGGTTCGGTTCGAGTCTGGACCGGACCCAAACCAGACTGGGCCAGTTCAGTCTGGCACTCCCTTGAACCTCCCCTGCTTCGGTTCGGTCCGGGGGGGTTCACAAACATTTTTTTAAATTAAAAAAAATATTTTTTACTTACCCCCTCCAGGGGACTTGTTGGAGGTGGTGGTGGGTCCATGGAGGTTCCCCCTCCACAAACTGGCCTCCCTTGATGCCCATACTGGCCGTCCAGCCAGCTCTTCGGCCTATTCAGGCCTTCCCCCTCCAACTCAGTGGCCATTTTGGAGGCTGTTGCGCCTGCACAATTGGCCTCTCCGTGATCCAGTCACCTCAATGGTGTAGTTTGCGATGATGTCATCCACCCTGATTCAAGATAGCAGACACATGAACATTTGAGACATAATTGTGTTAACTTGTGAACTGCCTAACCAATTTGAACCAAATTTGCTACAGGTGTAGGGACACATAGGGATGGCTCAGGGGATCATCATTTTTTTTAAAATTGCTTTTATTAGTATTACAAGTAGAAACAGATACGTTACATCTCTGAGACTCCAACAAGACCAAACAAGTTTGCATACAAAGTCTATCCTTCAAAACCAAAACGAAGAAAAAATACAGTAGTGTTAGTTGAATCTAAAGGGTCCTAAACTAGGCATCAGACATCAACAGCAATCAGTAAAGAATCTTGAACTCCACTACGGGAAATTAGAAAAGAAAAAGTCTGTCCCAACGTGATTGATCATCCCACTAACAAACGGTTTGAGAAGGAGAGAGCCAACCCAACTATGATATATAAAGTAGATATGATACAATTATTTCGAACTCAGGGCAAAGCATTTCCAGTACTCTGTGGTTTGAACATCACAGATGCAAAAAATGATATTGGGTATTATAGATAAGATTCTGTATTCTATAGGGAGGGGAATATAAGTCCCCTTGCTCTAATTTTGTCCTACTTCTGAATTAAGACCTTTATAAGTAATCATAAGAAACAAATTTATTAAAACTTTCAGTAAGTAGGATAACTATGTCTTGTAACGTATATATTTAATAAAGTATGTTTTGTAGTATGTTATTCTCCAATACTCAACAAGGGCAAATCATGGATCTTCTAGCCTTTTCCATCCCATCAGCATTAAATGATATATATATTAACTTATATGTTAAGCTGGTGGGCTGAGACAATCTAGAATGATCACAGGTCATCCAAGAGTCTGGCCAAACTGAAAATGAATTCAAAGAATTTTAAATGCCTTGTTATATCTAACCTAATAACCAGTTTACACAGCAGCAGACTTCACCAGCAAGGTGCTAAACAGTTCTCTTCCAAATGAATTTCAATGTTATGGATAACAAATACAGGAATCTAAATAAAGATAAATCCTACGTAAGAGCTCAAAAACAAGTGTGTAATTTTAGGTGTACTTCAAATATGTCTCAAATATATCCTAATATACATTATTAAGTTCACTTCAGTACCATTTATAATATTGTAATAATCCATACAATAAAGGAAAGATCTCTCAGGCAAGACATATGTTAGTTCTATATGTCACTGTGTTCAAATCACACCCTAGGTTGCTTCAATCCCTTCATACTAGCGCTCTCCTCCAAAAATCATTTGGCTACCTCCTAAAAAATCCATGGGAGATTCAAACAGCTACACAGAGAAGGCTTGTTAATGTCTGTAGGCTCGACTAAAAACCTAATCATCAGAGGGAGTAGAGTTTAGAACTCTCACAGAACATTCCCCCTAAATTCAGTTAATTATTGGGCAACTATATATGCAAAATGGTTTCAACCCAGATTATCCAATGGAGAGGAAAATAGGAGTTAAAAAACGCTAATTCTGGCATACCAGGAGTAATATGTGTGTTATAAATACAAAGCCACAAATCCACCAGCCCATGAAATTCAATCACAAACTGGAATACAAAAACCATAATAAAATAATGAACAAAGATCAGCTAAACCTTTAGTAGTCCCACTCCTCTGTAATGAAAACCAAATAAACATACCAGAGAGATAAATGGAGGGGACAAAATTCAGCCTTGACTGATCTTTGTAACCTACAACTGGGAGCAAAAAAATGGCAATACATTATCCCCTGTATACATGTATCTGATCCGTCACAATTTGCTTCCAATTGTTTGCTTTCAGCTAAACTTCTCAAAGTGTTATTATTAAGTATAATAATAATAATTCAGATATTCATAACAAGCAATAAAAACCCATGGGAAGAGAGGAAGGAATAATAAACTGAAACTAATAGAAGAAACAGAGTACCCTTCAGCTGCTTGTCATTCTTATCCCTTTAAAACTACCCTGTGGTAAGGATGTCCTGTGGTAAGGAAATGTCCTGTGGTAAGGAAAAACCAATAATCCTGTTCCATATATTTGGATATTTTTGCATTGTTGCGACACTTGGTTTCTAAAAATTAAGTTTGCAAGGATATGCTCAATTCATCCATAAATCCCCCTTTCTTAATACATTATGTCCCTGAAAAAGAAAAAACAGGAAGATATATGTGACAATTCCTTAGGTCTATTAGACAATCGGGTTCCCACAATGCAACTGAAATCCTGATTAGCTTGTTACCCATATTGGACCTAATTTAGAACTCCCTAAATTATTGTTTAAAATATAAAGGACAGTTAACAAAGGGAATGCTTTGAGGGGCTTGGTATTTTCCAGGTTACAGCTACAAATGTAACCCAAAATAATCACATATAATTCAGTTTCAATCATGCTGATACATGTTAACTCCTTAGGTTAAGACTTTAAGTGCTGAGGTTATTTCAATATTAAAGCCCTAAATATTGTTTGGTAGGAAAAGGAAAGTGGGGGGAAGAGGAAAACCAATACAGAAATACATTGAAGAAAGTGCATTGAACACAGGGAATACATTGGCAAGCCAATTAATGAGGTACAATATATGCTCAAATAATACTCAAAGTTAAATCCTTTAGATAAAATAAACCTTGAATTAATCACATATCTTGAAAAGTCAAAGAGAAATGCATCAAAGAAAAAAGTGGGAGTCAACATTTAAAATCTTTGAGGCTTTGAGAATCTACCCGCTCACCCAACAAAGGGTTAACATGAAATCTTGGAAACTGTATCCAGAGATATTTTCTCATACAGGAGAGACCAAACAGTGCCAGGACTGTAACCTTGAAATACCTAAGAAAGAGCTTCTGCGCAAAGAAATCTCTCCAATTGAAATCCTTCCGCATAAACCTCACCGCAGCTAAAAGCCAAATAGTACTGTTAATACACACACACTAAGTAAACAGCTGAAGCAAGTAAACTTTCAAATAAAATTACAACTTTCAGGTTTTTTCTGTTATAAATCTTCATCACTCCAGCTCAGCCAAGTAGGAGGTATGGAATTCTTCAAAGTAAAGTCACAGTCTCAGCAATTCCATCCCAACACTTTCGTTTCTCCAGTCAAAGCTTGGGTAGATAGTTAATGACGAAAGGGTGATTATTCAGCCATAAAACACTTTGTCAGCCGTGCAAACAGAAGGAACTGTAAATGGAACTTTTCAGAGCAGTCAAAGATGAATCCTCCCAGAAAGCAGGTAAACAGAGTTTGTCCAAGTAGGGCTTTGTAAGACAGACATGAACTGGTTAGATATGTGGCTCTGCAAAAATTGTAAGATGAAAAAAAACAAATCAAAAGAGAAAAAAAAAGCCATTCTATCCAAGCCTGTCGTCTTCTCCATTCCTCTTCATTGCAAATACTTATCTGCCGGAAAGTTCGAAGTGGGGGAGGGGGAGGTTCACGAAGAGATGAGGAGAAGAAAAACCCCTTAATAGACTCCAACAAATGCTGTGAGTAATTTAAAGTCCAAGAATAAAATAAGAAATAAGTAATTGCTGGAATATCAGACATTTCAAAAAATTCTTCAAGACAAAAACTGAAAGCTGTTAACATTGGAATACTGAGATCTCCAGCAAAGTAAAAATAGCAAAAAGTAAGCAAAAGCTTTCAGTAAAGAGAGATTTTTTTAAAAAGCAGCAACATCATAAATCCGCCAAACTCACGGCCGTGGACATCTCAGAGATTTATTAGTAAAGATAAGAAGAAAAGAACAGGTTGTCGGTAATTAGGCGGTGGAAGCCTCTCTTCATTCAGTCCGATGATTGCAGGAAGGTCTCTCCAGATGTTCATCCACGGTTTTCCAGACTTTTCAGGGTCTGAAGACCCCCTAGACTAACACCTCGAGGAGGAGGACAGAGCTCCGCACACATACTGACCTCCATCTGACCGATGGAAAGGTGATAAGACCAAATGATTGGTGAAAATCCTGACAGGTGGTTTAGTCAGTAATTTTCGTTCCTGACGCCATCTTGCTAAACCAGGATCATCATTTGTAATGCTGTCATCCACCCTGATTCAAGATGGCAGACATGTGAACGTTTGAGGTGCAAGTGGACCAAATTTGGTATAGTTGTAGGGACACTACATGGTTTGTCATCCACCCCAATTCAAGATGGTGGGTGCATGGATGTTTGAGGCACAAGTGGACTAACTTGTGAACTGCCTAACCAATTTGGACAAAATTTAGTCTAGTTGTAGGGGTAGTGAAAGGAAAGGAGGCAGATTAGTTCTTACTAGAACTTGTTAAACACTCAGATCAATAATTCCAAAACAACGTAATACCTTGTTGCCATGTTTCTCTGTTCTCACCACCCTCCATGGATGTCTGCAGGCTTTGGCAGTTGGGGTGGGGGGAATATGCACAAAGTATGTTGATAAAAAATCAAAACACTACAGGATGTATCTGTTAATCCTGCTTAGATGAGGACTGAGAGACCCAGGTTGGATTCATCATTCAGTCAGGTCACTGGGTGATCTTGGCCACTCACTATTTCTCAGCTTAATCTACCTCAAAGGATTGTTGTGAGGATAAGGGGGGGTAAACTTGGGATACTGCACATTTATTTATTTAACATTTATTTATTTATTTTTGTAATCCACCTAATGGCACAGCAGGAAATGACTTGCTTAGCAAGCATGAGATTGCTGGTTCAAATCCCTGCTGGCACCTATATCAGATAGCAGTGATACAGGAAGATGCTGAAAGGCATCATCTCATACTGCATGGGAGGAGGCAATGGTAAACTACTCCTGTATTCTACCAAAGACAACTACAGGGCTCTGTGGTTGCCAGGAGTTGACAGCGACTTGACAGCATGCTTTACCTTTATACCGCCCAAAACTGGCCGTCTCTGGGCGGTTTACAGTAAAACAATATAAATTACAACATAAAAAGGTTAAAATATTACAACAATTAAAAGTTTTGAAACAATGTTAAAAACTATTAAAACACTATTTAATTAAAAGTGTGGGTGAAAGTGGGTAAAGACTTTTTAAAAGTTGTCAGACATGGAGAGGCTCTTATTCAGCAGAGAGCTCATTCCAAACCCTCAGGGCAGCAATGGAGAAGGCCCGTCCATGAGTAGCCACCAGGTGAGCCGGTGGCAACCTCAGACAAACCTCTCCTGATGATCTGAATGGGTGGTGGGGTTCATGGCAAAGAAGACCCAGGGCCTAAGCTGTTTAGGGCTTTATATGTTATAACCAGCACCTTGTATTTTGCCTGGAAACTTATCAGCAGCCAATACAGGATTGATATGGTCTCTCCGAGATGACCCAGAGACCAACCTGGCTGCCACATTATGGACCAGCTGCAGTTTCCAGACAACATACAAAGGCAGCCCCACATAGAGCACATTGCAGTAGTCCAGTCTGGAGGTTACCAGCATATGTACCACTGTTCTGAGGTTGTTTATCTCAAGAAATGGATGCAGCTGGCATATCAGCCATAGCTGATAGAAAGCACTTCTGGCCACTGCCTCAACCTGGAACACCAGCTAGAGGCTTGGATCCAGATGCACCCCCAGACTGGGTTAGGCTGTTCATGTGAAGTGTTTGGATCCTCATGCACTCCCATGCAGCCTGACCCCATTACTAAACCTGACTGTTAGCAAGCACACTCTTAATCTAGCTGCCATACATCGTGTATCTCCTCAGGCTCCGTGAAGCCCGAGGAGACACAGAGATGGGCGATCAAGTGTAACAGTGTAATAGTAAATTGAATAGTAAAAATATAGTAAATAGTATATAGTAAATAGACACAGAGATGGAAGATCCCCCAATGCACCACACATGGTGTAATAGTAAAATGATAATAGTAAATTGAATATTAAAACTCTTCAAACTTCAGGGAACATAGAGGAAGGAACAGAGCACACAGACAAGAATGCTTGCAATAAAAATATGGCTCCCGAAGCAAGAAAGCAAAGCAATGATTGGCTGAGATGTTTAGTTACCACCCATCTCTGAAACCGCCTAACTGATTTGAACAAAATTTGCTACAGTTGTAGGGATACACAGGGTAGTTTGTATCCCATGTATAATGGTGTAGTTTGTAATGATGTCATCCATCCCTATTTAAGATGGTGGACACATGAACATTTGAGGCACAAATGGGCTAACTTGTAGATCGTCTAACGAATTTGAACCAAACTTGGTATAGTTGTAGTGAGTGACATATTGGGACACCTCAACAGCGTAATTTGTGATGATGTCATCCACTCCATTTCAAGATGGAGGTTGCGTAAATGTTTGTTCCTGAAGTGAGTTAACTTGTGAGAATGGTAATTCAAGATTATAGTGAAAAGAAAGTAGGCAGATTAGTTCTTACCAGAATAACTTGTTCCAAAGGAGGGTGACAACATAACCTTTTCTCAATCTGCAACAGATTGTTTAATGGGGAAATAAGAATAGGAAACAGCCATGGGATTCTTGCCACTAGTAATCCATAGACTTCCCTCTCTACTTGTAGCTTTCAGCACAAACGAACAAGATAAGGATAACTGGAACGGGCAACTAAAATTGCTTTTGGAGTGGAACCAACTGGATCTGGCGAGTGAAGAGATTTTTACCAATGATCGTCATTGGGAGGTAGGTGGAGCACCGCATGTTGCTGCTGCTTGACAAAAGTGACAGTCATGTGGAGGTCAAGACTGAAAGGGTCTTTGGATAAGTAGGATGGTTCCAAGTGCCCCGTTGTTACAAGAGAATGGAAATCAGAGAGGCTGCAATGTTGTTTGATGGCAAGAATGAATGTTGTACAGCTGCAATCAGTATGTGTTATTTTTGCCTTTTCTTCCAAGAAGGGCAGGAACAACATAATGAAAATGGTCATAATAAGTTGCAGGCAAGATATCTGGGGTACAGGGAGCTGCTGCCAGTTACTCCATTATGGATTGACAAAAAACAGGGGCTACTCTGTAATGCAGCATGTACAATGATGGTGCTATCTTAAAAATAAAAAAAGATTCCTCCTGAAAATAATTCCTCCATTCCAGTTATCCTCCTGGAGTATGTGTTTTCAGGAGCTCCATATGGAAATTAGCTTATGTAGGAAGATACTGTATACTGCATCAGACCATTGACTCAGTATGGGCTACACTGACTGGCATTTGGTTTCCAGGGTTTCAGACTGGGGCCTGTCTCATCCCTATCTGGAGATGGCAGGGATTGAATCTAGGACTTTCTGCATGCCAAGTGGTGCCACTGAGCTGTATGTAATATGAAGTTACTGTCTGATCTTTCAGTAAGCATTGAGGCTATTCTCACGAGCAGGCGAAACCAGGCTTAGGGAGGCTAGTACTCCTGGTCGTGTACTGCAACGGGAGCCACACAGCTCCTGGCAGCAAGCCTCTCAAAATGCCCCCCTTAAATGAGGCTAGTGGAGGGAGTGTTCCGCTAACCCCATTTATTGGATCATGTGTTGCTGCGCTGTGGTGACTCATGAGGACACCCCTGACCAGGAGGGTACAACAAACCTCCTGATGTCAGGGGATTCCCCAGAATGCCCCACACACTCATTTGGGGCATTCTGGTACTTCCGGGGCCAGGAGGCCCCAGGCCCCCCACCCCAACCGGCTCCATGACGGAGCCAGCAATTGTGTGGGTGGTTGATCCAGCTGCCCAGGGTGAGCTGACTGCTTGTGTGCGGGGAAAGCGGACTCTCCCCACAAACCCCATCATGGCTCACCACACTGCTCATGTGGAGAGTCTTATTTTCTATTAAATTGAGGCTTATATAAGCATGTGACTATAAAAATGAGTGTTATACAGGGGCAAAGAGACATTTGCAGGAATAGGAATAAGAGGGCAAAGAGGGGCTCCTCTATGAAATGGAGGCTTAAAAGCTACTATAAATATGAGCAGGAGTGTAGTATGGTTGGAGTGGGCCTGGGGACAAGATTTTAAAATGAGCCCCTCATTGCAAATTAGCAAAGGACACTTTCAACCTTGCAGTGTGAGCCTATGTATGTTTTCTCAGAATTCCTAAGAAATTCTGTAAAGTTTGCTTCCAGGAAGTTTTTCACATGGGGCTTTTAAAGCCCTTTAACACACATCTCCTCTGGAATGGAGGTGCTGCATTCACATATTGGTCAGATTTACCCTGAAGTCTCTGCACGTTATCAGGGAACAGTTCACACACAATTCAGGGGTTTTTTTTTACTGCTCGTTAGAGTGTGGCTGGATTTATATCCAGGGTTAAAAAAAAATCCACTATTTTGCATTGGGTTTTTTGGGACAACTTTGATTTCGCAGTAAAGCCTGCTGTGTGTAAAAGTCCCAGATAAGTGTGTGGAGAATTGCAGCCTCTGGCAGCAAATCTAACCACATTTAGCTGGAAGTACATTTCATTGAAACCTAAAGGACTTACTCACAAGGAAAGCATGTCTACTTAAAAATAAATTCAATTGCATTCAACTGTCTAAGATTCTCAGGGATGTAAATCAAACCAAACTAATTTATGCTCCCAGCATATTTCGCTCCCTATAGGAGCAAAAATCCAGAGACTTCTCAGTCTGCCCTACCTTCCCCCCCACTTTATCAAAGCAGCCCTATGGTAAGCTGATATCCGTCGGGGGGGCAGTAACCACAAAAAGGAATTAACATTCTATCTCCATTATGGGCAAAGGCTCGGCCGGCCGGCTGGCCTAGGCAGAGTGTCTGCAAAGAGCTGTGGTGGGCAAAGGCAGCCAGCGCTGGCCAATCTGCCTGCCTCCTTGCTTCCTTCCTTGCTTGCTGCCTAGGGAGCTTCAGGCTTCAGTGAGGCCTACACAGAGGCCTCTCTGGATGCGCCACCCAGCCGCCAATCAGCTGAGAGTTGGAGAGAGAAGGAGCTCTAGCAGCTTGCAGGCTGCTTAGATTGCCAAGCAAGCAGGAAAGAGGGTGAATAGGGCATGGGAGACTGGCTGAGGGGCCTTGGGGGGCCCCAGACCCTGTGGGCCTGGGAACAATTGTTCCCCCTTGTCCTATAGACCCTACGCCCCTGAACATTAGTCACATGTAGAGGGGCAAAGTGGGTAGGGCAGAAAGTATTTTGTTTTCAAGCTAGGTAATTTGCTCTTTCTTGTTCTAGTCTGCTGACCTTCAGGATGTCATGTTTACAGCCCTGGTGAAGGACAGGCCAAAATTTGTTCGCCTCTTTCTGGAAAATGGCTTGAATCTGAGGAAGTTTCTTACTAATGAAGTTCTAACTGAGCTCTATACCAACAACTTCAGCAGTCTGGTATTTAAGAATCTACAAATTGCGAAGAACTCATACAATGATGCTCTCCTTACATTTGTGTGGAAGATGGTAGAGGATTTCAGAAGAGGCATCAAAAAAGAGGACAAAAATATCAAGGATGAGATTGAGATACAGCTTTTGGTATGTAAAGCACAAGATAATATAGGCTGGGTATAGAGGTAATATTTAATCTGTCACTGTCTATAAATCACTGTCTAGAAAAGGGAGTTTTCCAGTCAGTGATTAGAGCAGCTTGAGTGTGGTCACAGTTAGGGAGCGGTAAGATGACCAACGGCCGTTCTTGGGTTTTCCCCCCATGATGATTAGCACTTTAATGTGTGAAATAAGTATTAAAACAAGATTAAGACATTAAAACAATTTTAAAAATTTAAAATACTGTTAAATTCTAGAAGTCTAATTAAAAGCCTGGATGAACAAATGTATCTTAACTGCCTTCTTAAAAGTTGTAAGAGATGCGGAGGCTGCAGTGGCTGCAGAGGGGGGGGATTGAAGGGGGAGTTCACCCTTTTGCCCTCTAAAAAATGCCACGGTGTGGTGGTGGGATGGGGTGTGGTGTGGTGGCGTGGAGAGACAGGAATGTTCCCCCTTAAACATTTTGAAACACTGCTGTGCGGCGGGATGGGGGCAATGAGTTCCCTCCAGTTCCCCTCCTGTTTTGAGTGATGGTATGGGCCTCTCTTCAGTACAGCCTGTTTTGAGCCTTCCTCTGTACATGCAAGCAGTTGTTCCTCTCACTGTACAAGCAGAGAAGCTTGTACAATCACTTGTCACTTGGAGGAGAGAAGCTGGAAGGAGCTTGCCGTCCCCCATATCAGCTTGCAGAGGCATCTTCAAAGATAAAATGGGGAACGTTCCCCTCCTCTGTCCCTCCTCACCCTTCCCGCTGCTGCCTCACCCCAAATCAGTATCTGTATCGTCTGCCGTGAAGAGAGATGCAAAGAACTCATTTACCATATCATCCTCTATAATAAAGTCCCTGGGTGTGCGCCTGTGTCCTCCGGTGTCTGCGCCTGTGTCTCCCTTGGCTGTTCTGGGCATGCGCAGAGCGCATGCCCAGAACGGCCGTGGGAGAAATGGCCGCAGGCACCAGGCAGCCATGTTGGGAGCGTTGGGAGCGGCAGTGAAGCAGCAGCAGGAGGTGGCAGTGACTGGGGCCAATGCTGGCCGCGGCGGGGCAACAGGGCCTGATGGCGGCGGCGGCGGCCACGGCGGGGCAACGGAGGGGCGATGGCGGCAGCGACTGAGGCCCATGGTGGCTGCGGCCACGGCGGGGCAATGGGTGGTGGCTGTGGGGCCAGCACGGCAGCGGACGGGCAGCCCGCAGTGGGCCCCGATACCGGGGCAAAAGGTGGGAATGGGGGGAGCGGTGGCTGTCCTACAGCTGGCCGCAACAACTGACAAGCGGCGGCGGCCATGGCAGGCCACATGGCATGGCGGGCCCGCCAGCAGAACAGGCCGTGGAGGCCAGGAGGAGCCAGTGGGACACTGGGGTGCAATGGAACCGGGCGGTGGAACTTAACTGTTTGCCGCCCGGGAGGAGGAGCGGCAGGCCGGTAAGAAGAAAATTTAAAAATGCAGGGGGAGGGCAAGGAGAGGGGGCAGGGGGAGGGGGGAGGGGGGAGGGCAAGAGGGAGTGGGTCAGGGGGGAGCGGGAGGGCAAGAGGGAGTGGGGCAGGGGGGAAGGGGGGAAGGGCAAGGGCAAGAGGGAGTGGGGTGGGGGAGGGCAAAAGGGAGTGGGGCTGGGGGGAGGGGAGGGCAAAAGGGAGTGGGGCAGAAGGGAGGGACAAGAGAGAGTGGGGCAGGAGGGAGGGGGAAGGGCAGGAGGGAGTGGGGCAGGGAGTTGTTGCGGATGTTGCTTCCCTTTGTTGCAGCCGCGGAAGGGGGAATGATGGTGGTGGGGCCCAGAGCGCACAACTCTGCTGGGCGGGGGGAGAGGGCAAGAGGGAGTGTGGCAGGGGGAGGGGAAGGTGGGAGAGGAGAGGGCAAGAGGGAGTGGGGCAAGAGGGAGTGGGGTGGGGGAAAGGGCAAGAGGGAGTGGGGCAGGAGGAGGGGAAAGGGTGAGAGGGGGAGGGGGAGGGGGAAGGGCAAGAGGGAGTGGGGCAGGGGGAAGGGGAAGGGAAGGGCAAGAGGGAGTGGGGAGGGCAGAAGGGACTGGGGCAGGAGGCTGACAGGAAGGGGAGGGTGAGAGAGAGGGGAGGGGGAGGGAGGGCAAGAGCATAGAGTGGGAGGGAGGGGAAGAGAGGCAAGAGTGTGGGGCAGAAGGGAGGGAGGGAGAGTGGGGCAGTACTCCCAGAAAAGGGCCCCCACTCTCAGCCAGAGGAGGCGGTGGGCCCGCCCGGGTGGAGGAGGACGCAGTGCGGCCGAGGCGGAGATAGCTCGCCCCAAAGGTCTACTAGCGCCCGTTATTTTAATGGGCTTAAAAATACTAGTCCTTTATCATTCCTTTCACTCCCTCATCATCAGGAGGCGGTTGGAAGGACCAACCACCTCCTTCCAGGTTTCCTGCTTCTGATGTATTTAAAGAAGTTTTTGTTATTTCCCCTGATGCTTTTAGCTAAATTTTCCTCAAATTCTCTTTTTGCTTTTCTTATTGTCTCCTTGCGTTTCTTTTGCTAGAGTTTGTGTTTATTTCTGTTCTCTTCAGTTGGGCAGCCCAAAAATTTCCAATTTCCAAAAATTTCCAATTTCTGAAGGAAATCTTCTCCCCTTTTAGAGCTTCTTTGATTTTACTTGTTAGCCATACTGACATCTTCGTGTACTTGGTGGTACCGTTCTTCCTCTTTGTTATACATTCTAACTGGGCTTCTATTATTGTGGTTTTAAATAAACTCCATGCATTCTGGAGCTAAGTGACTCTCCTGATTTTCCCTTTCAGTTTTCTTTTTACCAAACTCCTCATTTTAGAGAAGTTTCCACTTCTGAAGTTCAGAGTGTCTGTGTTAGACTTCCTTGGTGATCCTCTCCATTCAAATTCATATATGATGAATTTGATCACACTATAGTCACCATTCAAGGTTCCACAACAATGATATCACGCACCAGGTCCTGGATGCCACTCAGGATTAAGTCCAAGGTCACCTTCTCTCTGATTGGTTCCATGACCAACTGTTCTAGGGCTCATGTTTCTGTGTATCTAGAAATTTGGCCTCTGTCATTACCTCTGTCATGTGAATTTACCCAGTCTATGTGTGGTTAATTGAAGTTACGCATTATTATGGCTCTGTCTCTCTTTGATGCCTCCCTGATTTCCTTCTGCAACTCCCAGTCACTGTCAGTGTTTTGATATGGATGGCGATATCATGTAGTAAAACATTTACTTCCAGGCCTTGTGTTGCCAGCCACAGAGTTTCTGTGGAGGACTCCGGTCTTCCTAGGTTTTCTAGCTTGTTAGATTCTATCCATTCTTTAACATGCAGTGCTACTCCACCCACAATCCGCCCCTCCCTGTCCTTTCTATAGAATTTTTATCCAGGAATAATAGTGTCCCACTGGTTCCCACTTCCCACTGTTCCACCATGTTTCTGTGATGCCCACTGTATCTATGTTTTCATTAGCAACCAAGCACTCCAGCACATCTTAGCTTGGAGGCTTCTGGTGCTGGCATATAAACAACTATACAACAGTAATGTAGTTGCAAATTCAGAAGTGCAGGTGCTCTCCATGACAGCCCCCAGCCACCCCAACAGCCAGAGACACCAAGAAGTACTGGTGCACTGTCCCTGTATGCTGAATCTCTTACCTGGTGTGTGCTATCTTTCTTTTGGCCATTTGATCTCCTTGCTCAGCTAGCACATCCTTCTGTGCTAGCTCTTTACCTTGTTCTATTCTGTCCCTTTCTGTTTTATCTCAAACATTTATACCCTCACACCTTAAAGGATGGCATTTGCCAAATTGGATACTGCCAAGCTCCTGTCAGCTATCCCAGCTCTTGTCAGATATCAGGTTTCATTTTAAAAGCTGCCCTGCAATCTTTCTGATTTTAAGCACAAGTAGTCTGGTTTCATCTTGGGCCAAATGGAGCCCATCCCTTCTGTACATGCTTTTCTTGACCCAAAAATGTATCCCAGTGCCTAACAAATCTAAACCTCTCCTCTGAGCTGACTCCTCCCCAGCACTGCCTAACAATCTATCTAGATGCCATGTGATGCTTTTGCAACCTTTGCACCATGCAGGCAAGTCATTGTGTGGTCTACACACAGGTCACAGACCTATCTCTCTATACCCCTAATGATTGAATTGCCCACTGCTAGAAGGCCCCCACCCCCTGGAGGAGTATTCCCTGTGCAAGAGTATATGAGCTCATCATCCACAAAAGAGGGCCCTTCTAAAGGAGCATTTCCTTCTTTCTTGGAATGATTTCCTTCTTCCCAGAGATCTTCATTCTCCATGACAGCAAAGGAGCCATCAGCCTGGGAGTGGGATGCCTCTATCACATCTCTGAAGGTCCCATCCATTCCATGTACCTCTCTGATTAGCCACCTTGGCTTCGAAAGAATGAACTTGTTCCTTGAGAGCCAGGAGCTCCTTGTACCAAGCACAACTCATAACTTCTGCCCATCGAGCAGATAGTCACACATGCAACACTCTGTACAATATACTGGGAAGCGCCCCCTCTCCTGCTGGCTTTCTACCTTCATGACTGGTTTTATTGGCTGTTTAGGGTATTTGGAGATTTTTTTATTTGAAAGTTAGATCTTAGCTGAAGTTTTCAGATAATTAAACAGCTTAAAAGTTCTTTTCTGAGAACATAAGAGAGAGTAGCATTTACCTTCTTTCCCCACTGAACTCCTAATTCCTGTTTGCTAATCTCCATTGCTGCCTTCTCTTACGTAGCAGTTTGAATAGCTTCAAACTGAGGCAAAAAACCTCAAAAGGAATGTGCCCACCAAGTGTGACTCACCTCAGCCCTAGCTGGCTACTCCCGCTATCTCTCTCCAGGTAAAAGAGAAACTAAAACTGAAAGCTATTGGGAGGGTTATACCTTTTCCTGATGATGTTGACATGTTATCAGCATACTGATAACACCCAGTACCAAGTCCCTTGATGATCTTTCTCATCAGATTCATGTGGCTGTTAAAAAGCATTGGTGACAGTATGGAGCATTGTGGGACTCATACTGAAGCTCTTGTTTTGAAGAGCAACAGTCTCCAAGTGATGCCATCTAGAATCTGCTTGAGAGGTAGGACAGAACCACTGCAAAGAACTGCCTCCCACTCTCAACCTCCTCAGACGCTGCAGAAAGATACCATGATGGATGGTAATGAAAGCCGGTGAGAGATCACACTCCCTCTGTCAATTCTCAATAGGAGATCATCCACCAGGTGGGCCAAGGCAGTCTCCAACCCATAGCCCTTTAAAAAGTAGTACTTTTAAGCTGCCATGAAAATGGCAGTGTGGAATATTGTGGGAGTATGTGTGGAAAAATTAAGCACAAGCTGCAGCTTGAGGACTGAAGTGCGGGAGTGCAGTCTCCACCTCTGGCATGCCTCCACTTCCTCACCTGGGCACACCTCTGCACTCCTCTTTCCTGTAGCACATACTTCACTTCGGGTAGCTGGGTTTTTTCTCCATTCTTGCCTGTATTTCTATATCTATTTATGTATGAATATGAATGTGAATATTGGCACACATTCACCCTTTTACTTGCCCAGGAAAGCCTCCTGAAGATGTAAAGCTCATTCTGGGGGATTTTATTGTGCTTCAGCCCACCCCCCTTTGTTAGTTACCTTTGGGCTGCCTGAATGTCTAACCACAGCAGAAACTCCAGCAGATGCTATCCAGTGGTGCATTGCTAAAAGTGTGCAAATACTCAAAGGAACTGAAAATAATAAAAAGAGAACAGTTTTTGTTGTCATTTTTGAAGTCCCAATAGCTGTAACATCTCTGGCTGTTTTGGCAGCGGTGCTTGGATTGGGGCTTACTTTAGTTTGTTTCCCCCTTTATTTTTCAAATGGAGTATTTGCACCAATGCATCTTTGCCCAAGCCCACAAACCCACTTGCTCAATCTTGCTCAAGATTTCTGAGGTGTTTTCTTGGGGTGCAACGGGGGGGGATTTGCTTTGGTAGGTTAGCATTCAATGTGATTCAGGACATTGGAAAGAGGCTGCATGTGTTGAGGGATTGTGATGCTCTATGTATGCCCTACAGGGGTTCAGATCCTCCCCTAAGCATCTGAGGACACCCCCCCACTCATTTTACTGAACCCCCGCTGCCAAACCTAATATCAATCCCCAAGAGTGTCTCTCCTACACACACACACACACACACACACACACACACACACATATACACACACACATACACACACACACAAATTGAGTTGCTAAAATGTGGTCACAGCTGCCATTAGAGGCCATCAGAGGCTTTTGATGAGGCTGTGGAAAATGGAAGGTGAGCCAGGGAAGAGGAAGGTGGGGAGAAGGGAGGGAAATGAAACCCACAGTTTTTTCAATATGAAAACCTCCAGTGTGGCTGAAACCAAAGTGGGTGAAGCAGAACAAGAGGCAATCCATGTGGACAGCCCGTAGTGACTCTGGTTTACATTTATCACACTTTCTCCCAGAGCCCTGCCAGATGGCGATTTTACGTTGGAAGGGCAGGTGTGGGCATATTGTCCAGATTTACATCAAAGTCCCTGCAGGCTATCAGGGTGCACTCCATTCATGATTCGGGTTTTTCATTGTGCATTGGAGCTTAGCTCAATTTATGTGCGGGGTTTAAAATTCCACTTTTTGCATTGGGTTTTTGGGCAAATTCAAAATATCCTATATGCCCTGTAATTCACAGTATTCCACCCTCTTAATCATGCAGTAAAGCCTGCTTTTTGGCAAAGGCCCCAAAAGCTCCCTGTTTGGAAAACCGCAATTAACTTAGTTAATTAGTTCTGAGTTAATTCTGTAACTTTGGCTTTATTCTTACTTAATGTACTTTCAGGATGTATCTCTTATTACAAGGCACCCCTTGCAGGCTCTCTTCATTTGGGCAGTTCTTCAGAATAAAAAGGAACTATCCAAAGTGATTTGGGAACAGGTATGTCACACTTTCAGCATGGCTGAAATTTTTTCCTGTTAAACTTGCAAGTAGGGATGTGCGAACTGGTTCGAACTCAAACTGGTTTGAATTTGAAACAGGGTGGTTCGATGGTTCGTATTCAAACTGAACCAGCCATCAGATTCAAGCTGCAGGTTCGAATTCGAACCAAACTGGGGGTGGTTTGATTTGAACTGGTTCAAAACTGCAGAAGTGGGTGGGATGGTAGCTGGCACCCATGGGTACCTGCCACCCAAACCCCAAAGCAATTGGACGTTCATACAATTTTTAAATGAATTTTTGAAATTTATTTTTATTTTTTTTTCTCATAGAGTATAATGGGACTCGAACCATCCCATTATTCCCTATTGTGGAGCACCAAGGGGTGCCAACAACCACCCAAACCCTGAAGCATTTGGACACCCCTATGATTTTTTATGAATATTTGAAATATTTTAATTATTTTTCTTATAGGGTATAATGGGACACAAAACCAGCCCATATCCCCTATTGTGGAGCACCTAGGGGCACAAATGTGGGGTGGGTGGTAGGCACCCAGGGGTGCCTACCACCCGCAAAACCCCAAAGCAATCAGACACTCCTTTGATTATTGATGAATTTAAAAAGTATTTTTGAATTTCTCATAGAGAATAATGAGGATTGCAGCAAATTTATAGCTTCAAGTCGGGGGGAAAGGGGTGTCCTAGAGTGGAGTGTGGTGGGTGGTAGTGCCCAAGGGGGGCAAGGAAGCTATCAGAATTATTTGAAAGGAATTGGGCAAACAGCTGGTTTTTAAGTTATTTTCGTAGTTTATGTGTCTTTAAGGTTAGCAATGAGAGTGGATTCATGGTTTGTCATTACAATCTTATAGAATCTACACTCAGAACACTTCAGAAACAACAAAATCCACTATGCCATGGGTTGCTAACCCATGGGTGGTTAACACCTTCGCTCAGGGACAACACAGCACCCCCCCCAAGTGCAGTTATGGGGCTGCTGAAACCTCCATTCTTCCTTATGGAGAAAAACCTTAAAGCCACTTCTGGGGTGCTGGGGTGGCCCAGAATAGGTTGTGGTTAGTGCACAGAGTGTGCTAACCACCCCCATGGGTTGCTAACCCATGGGGTACTGGGTTTTGTTGTTTCTGAAGTGCTCTGAGTGTAGATTCTTTGGTAGCATATAAGGTTTTCAATGACAAACCATGAATCCACTCTCATTGCTACCCTTAAAGACACATAACTTCAAAAATCACTTTAAAATCAGCCCTATGCCCAATTCCTTTCAAATAATTCTGGTAGCTTCCTTGCCCCCCTTGGTCACTACCACCCACCACACTCTGCTCTAGGCCACCCCTTTGTCCCCGACATGAAGCTATGCATTTGCTGACACCTCCATGCTTCTTTATGGAGAAAAACCTTAAAGATGCGTAAACTTTAAAAATCTGTGCACTAACCACCACCCATTCTGGGCCACCCCAGCACCCCACAAGTGGCTTCAAGGCTTTTCTCCATAAGGAAGAATGGAGGTTTCAGCAGCCCCATAATTGCACTTGGGGGGGGTGATGGGTTGTCCCAGAGCGAGGGTGTCAACCACGCATAGATTAGCAACCCATGGCATAGTGGGTTTTGTTGTTTCTGAAGTGTTCTGAGTGTAGATTCTTTGGTAGCATATAAGATTTTAATGACAAACCATGAATCCACTCTCATTGCTAACCTTAAATACACATAAACTTTGAAAATCACTTAAAAGTCAGCCGTTTGCCCAATTCCTTTCAAATAATTCTGATAGCTTCCTTGCCCCCCTTGGGCACTACCACCCACCGCATTCTGCTCTAGGCCACCCCTTTGTCCCCGATGTGAAGCTATACATTTGCTGACACCTCCATGCTTCTTTATGGAGAAAGACCTTAAAGATGCGTAAACTTTAAAAATCACTTAAAAATCAGCCCTTCACCCAATTCCTTTCAAATAATTCTGATAGCTTCCTTGCCCCCCTTGGGCACTACCACCCACCACACTCCACTCTAGGTCACCCCTTTCCCCTTGACGTGAAGCTATAAATTTGCTGCAATCCTCATTATTCTCTATGAGGAATTCAAAAATACTTTTTAAACTCACCAATAATCAAAGGAGTGTCTGATTGCCTTGGGGTTTTGTGGGTGGTAGGCACCCCTGGGTGCCTACCACCCACCCCACATTTATGCCCCTAGGTTCTCCACAAAAGGGAATATGGACTGGTTTTGTGTCCCATTATACCCTATGAGAAAAATAATTAAAATATTTCAAATATTCATTAAAAAAAATCATAGGGGTATCCAAATGCTTCAGGGTTTGGGTGGTTGTTGGAACCCCTTGGTGCTTCACAACAGGGAATAATGGGCTGGTTTGAGTCCCATTATACCCTATGAGGGGAAAAATAAAAAAAATTTCAAAAATTCATTTAAAAAATCGTATGAACGTCCGATTGCTTTGGGGTTTGGGTGGCAGGTACCCATGGGTGCCAGCTACCACCCCACCCACTTTTGGATGATTGAACTGGTTCGAGCAGGTTCAAAATGGTTTGAATTCAAATTGAACCAGAGGGGGGTTCGAACAGAACCAAAACTGAACCATCCCCTCCTGGTTCAAACCCGGTTCGAATTCGAACTGAACCAGGCAAACCGGTTTTATGCACATCCCTACTTGCAAGTGAGTTTGTGCAGTGCTTTTCTCAGGTGGAAAATATATGTGTATTGTTAGTTTTGGAGTCTGCACATGTGTAGACAGTAGTTTTCTCTTTTAAAATGCTCAAGAGCTGTGAATGGAAAAATGCTGTTCTGTTCCTGTGCATTTTAAAAAGAGGCTACTTTGCATGCATTTTGTATGTGAAAATCTGTAGCTAAATGTAATGTGAGACGCAAGCTGATCATTTTTTTAATCTCTAAAAGAAGGTGAAAACAAAGAGGGGACCAATAATGTACTCTGAGGGTAGGCCATATATTGATGGATTGAGAGTAAATAGATTTAGGTAAACTTTTAGGAAAACCTTTTAAAGCCAGGTTGCCAATGAAACTGCCTAAGGAAGTTATGGAGGCTCTACACACCCTGGGAGGGTTCTGCGGGGAGAGCGGGCTTAGCCAGCTATCCCGACAGATGAGCAGTCATGCAGCCCTGGGTTTGCACCCACACAACTACCCGCTCGGCCCCAAGATGTCTCAGGATGCCCTGCGTGAGCATGCGGGGCATTCTGGAGAGATCCCTGAGGCCGGGAAGCTGGCTTCAGCCTCCTGGTTGGGTATCTACTCGTGTGTCACTGCACACTGCGGCAGCACATGAGCAGGGAAACAAGGTTAACAGAGTGCCCACTCCATTAATCTTGTTTAAGGGGAGGATGTTTTAGGTGGGCTAGCCGTCTTGGTAGCACCGGGCTTGCCCACGAGCCCAGTGGTTTCTATTAACACTAGAAAGCAGACTAAGCTCCCTTAGCCTGCTTTCCAGTGATTGTGGAAATAGCCTCATGGAGTTTCATTTCTTGGAGGTTTTCAGGAAAGGGTTTGAAAGGCAGTGATGGGGCATTTTTAATGTGAGTTATTTTATCTTATTAATCTGACAGGAAAGTGTAACCAACTTCTCTGCTGTAAATGTCAAACTAGATATGCATACAAATGTGTGCTATAAAGCTGTGCTTTGAACCAGAAGTGCCCCTTAGTTTATTAAAAACAGCTGCAGCAGCCCCTAATGTTGAATGGGACCATGGTGCAGAGTGGAGAGAGGTTAACTCTTTCTCCTTGTGTTGTTTTCAATAGAAGCAATTTTCAGGAAATTGGAGACAATAGAAACTTTTCCCCCCAGGGAAAAACAGCACTTGCAGGGCCTTGTTCCAGATCAGGACTGTAGTGAGTGGGCAGGTTTAAAGCCCCCCTTCCACAGTTCCACCATGGCACCAGTCTGGATTGAGACCACATATGTTGTTTGCATAAGAAAACACAAGCATTCTAGATCTAAAGATGGTCACATCTAGTCTGGTCTTGCCATGCTTTTCATTTTGTGAGTTGCAGCTTCCAGCTGAAGCAACTAGATGTCACACTCCATTAGAATTTTAGGCATTGCAAACTACTTTACCCACATGATTTCTCAGCATAGACTCTGGGGAATGCAGCACTTTTAAATTATGCAGTTGTATTGCTGCATTTGGATATGAAGTGACATTACTGGAAAACAGTGTCACAGTTACAGTAACTTTCAAGCAATGTTGTTTGTAATCTGGCAGCTCTATCTCCTTGCAGACTAGAGGCTGTACATTGGCAGCTTTAGGAGCAAGTAAACTCCTGAAAAGCCTGGCAAAGGTGAAGAATGATATCAATGCTGCTGGGGAGTCAGAGGAGCTGGCAAATGAATATGAGACAAGAGCTGTGGGTAAGTTCTGAGAGAAGAGTCTTAAAAGTAAGGGTAGAACTAATGCAAACTGGGAAGGCAGTGAATTCATAAAGTTTAAATTTCAGATTTAGCTCAGAATTTAGTACAATTGTGACAGTCACATTTCAATGCACTGCAGGTTCTGAAATTATGAAAATACAAATAATTTATGAGACTGCATATTTAAAAGGTGGTGGTTCCAATTTTTGATCTTCCCTAGTAATGTCATGTCAAACATCCCTAGCATGTCAAACCTGGAACAAAAACAAGACTTTTACCTTTAGTTTTTGGGAAGAGTCTGGAGGGCAGCCCAGTATAAATGTAATCAGACATGCTGTTAGGCCCAGATCTGAAGGCAGTCGGTGTGTCTTCCATTCCATACAGTGTGTCTTCCATGATTTTCCCCAGGGGAAAAGAGGGCCCCTTTTATATTTCTGCAATGGCTTGTCCTATAGTTCTGCAATTTGGCACAGATGTAGGACACGTATTTAAAGACTCAGTGTAGTGATTTTGAAGTGGATCTGTCAGTCTGTTGGTTTTTAATGATTTTTTTAAAAGTCCTAAAAGTGGCTTGTTTCATGGCAGAAAATTATACAAACATCTAGAACTGACACCCCCCTCCCATGTGAAGGATTCCACCCACATGTGAAGGATTCCACCCTTTGCCTTCTTAAGTGAAATGCAGCTATTGTTGCCAAATAAACCTTTTGTTAAATCTACATAGGATATAGGTGTGTGCACAAAATGGATTTTGCATTCCAGGTTCAAAATGAAGCATGAAATGCTCAAAACATTTTGTTGGAACCAGCCAAGCCAGCTTTTGTGATGAAACAAACTCAAAATGTTTTGAGTGTTTCAGCCATAGGGAATAATGGGAAACTCAAAACACCCCATGGGCTCCTAGGGACATCAGAGTGGGTTGAGTGGTAAGGCATGATGGGTCCCACCTACTACCCAATCCACAAAAGTAATGGGCAATCAGGCAATTTTTTAAATTACTTTATCCTTTTCCCAAAACCCCTATAAGATCCCATGGGGAAAGTTAACAATTTGTTTAAAATTGCCCACTTGCCCATTTCTTTTGTGGTTTGGGTAGTAGGTAGAACCCATCATGCCCTACCACACAACCGACTTTGATGTCCCTAGGAGCTACTCATGGTGGGGAAAATGGGGTGTTTCAAGTTCTGCATTGTTCCCTATGGCTACAACAAGCAGAGTGCACACATTTTGCAACCCTGCCTTGAAAAACACTGCAGAACAGAAGTAAGCACACAGTAAAAGGGAATCTGTCCCTCCAACACAGAACACACATTTCAAACAAAGTCCAAAAATGGCCAAAAAGAGTAATCACTGACCCAGAATCCACTGCCAGCCACAGTCCCTGCACTGCAGCTGTGTTGCAGGACCACCCTCCTCCCCATAGGAGAGCCTGCATGCAATGAGGACAACTCAGGGAGTAGGCCCCTCTTGATGTCACCCACGACCAGCAGGTTACTCTCTCACACAATTATGACTGCTTTACTCCTTCTAGCATTGCAACAACTGCCACAGCAGCACTCTTAGCAGCAAGCATAGCCATACACTCGAGCAAATTCAGCCACATTTTGACTGAGTACACCTTGCAGTGCAGATTGCAGAGCAGACCAGAGCAGTAAAGCACAAGTTAGTCTCAAAGCCAGACATGGAGCTCATCACAGCAATCACCAAGAAATCTCTCTCTCATACTCACACACACAGCTGCCACTGTGCATTTCTCACCACAGCACTATCTCACAAACAAACCAATCCACAACTCAAGGAAGGCAGTTTTTCCTTTGTCAATCCATCCAGCAAAACCAGATAGTTCTAGCTAGGGGTGTGCAGAACCGGTTCGAATAGAAGCTGGTTCAATTCAAAGAAAGGCCCACTGTGAATGCCATCTTGAGGTTCCTTCGAACAAGAGGTGGCCAGTATGTACCAGTGGCACTCAGACTATTTGAAGCCAAGCCACTGGCACAATTACTCTATGGTGCCCACCCAGGACCCCGCTCTAACATTAGTATATTGGAGCATGTCCAATCTAAATTTCTAAGAGTGGCCTAGCTGTATCTTCAGTGCCACTCTGCATCTGGAACTGACATGATAAAAGTTGAGGCTAAAGTTTGGATGACCGCTCAATCATTGGCTCAAATTAGTTGTTTGCCCACAGGGCCTGGCCCCATTAATAATACAGGACAATTTCCAATTGTCACAGAAGCGGGAAGTCAATAATAAGTCAATAATAAGGTGGTCAAATATGTTGGGGGGATACCGTGAACCTAGAGCTTTCTGAGGCCTGATAGCCAGGAACTATACTTAGATCTACCTGGAATTCTGTATCCAGGATCCTCTGTTTGGTGGCCATTTTTACCTTGTCACTGCCCATAGCAAAGAGGTGAGATGGGATTCATCCATCAAACAGAGGTCCTGGATACAGAATTCCAGGTAGATCTAAGTATAGTTCCTGGCTATCAGGCCTCAGAAAACTCTAGGTTCACGTTATCCCCCCAACATATTTGACCCAGCCGGAAATACCAAGTCACAGAAGGGTATTCACCCTCGCCTGCTGTCTTGCCCTTCCATCCACTGTTTTGGAAGGTAAATACAGGAAGATCCCATCTACAGAAAGGCTTTGTCCCTGTGCCTCTGGGGAGGTGGAAACCACCACTGAACATGTACTCTTGTCTTGCCCGTTTTATAAAGATAGCCGGGAGAAGCTCATACTTTCTCTACTTCACAACTACCCCCCAGTCAAGTCTACAGTAAGAAGCTGCTCTCAGATTAAAAGTGAACCTTCACATACAGTTTTGCTAGGTACTGTGCAGCAATGTGCAAGAGTCGTCGGACCCTGACTGCCAGCCTAAAACCCATGTTTTAACTACTGACTAATTTATTCTAACATGTTTAAAAAAAAAATACTTTTAGTTGCTTTTAACTTATAGTTAGATATGTACTTATATAATTTAACTAAGTTTTATCTCCTTTTTACTAGTCATCCTGTTAGAGTGATATCTCCTTATAGACCAATTTTATATATAGATTGCACTAAATTGATACTAGATTTATTAGTCTTTTCAGTTATCTTCCCTTATTTTTAAGCTAACCCGCTTTTACCCTTTAGCATATATTATAGCTTATTTTATACTTAGACATTTTTATATTCACTGATAGTTGTATGTATTTACTTATGCTGATCTGACAATAATAAAGCTGATTGATTGATCCTCAGTGGTCAGTGTAGAATGGAGCTCACCCATCGTCTTCTTGGAGAAGAGCGATGAGCAAAGCCTGGCTCACACTGGCTGTTTGAGACAACAAAGAATGGCTCAAGTGCCAACCTCAGAATGAGTGCCCAGTCCAGGGTGGATAGGTCACACACTTCAAAGCCATACCTCCTTGCCAGGCCGTGGCTGGATGACTCTTGCTCCTGCAGGCTCTGGAGCAAGAAAAAGGTGGTTCCACCAGGTCAGAATATCCTGAGGGATCAGGTGTTTAGATAGGCCAAGCTCAAGCTGCGTCTCCTTGAGCATCCACCTACCCTTTTTACTCAGGTGGATGCAAGCTGCTATTATGTGGAACCTCTCCACAAGAGCAGCCATGGCAGCAGCAGACTGGCTCTCAGCGCCTCCAGTGGGGATGCCTGGACTGGCCTTAGCCCCAGCAAGGCCAAGCGCATCCTGCACAACCAGGTTCAAAGTGTGCACCACACAGTGGATGGACACACACTGAAGCTGTTCAGTTGCATTAATTATGTTAAGGACATTGTTAGTCACCATGAACGCTTGGCGAATCTTTGGCTGCCCATCCCTCCACCTAGTGATCAATGGCCATCAACAGCTCATCTGCCATGTGGCCAATGTCCACTACCTCCACATGTAGGAGAACCCACTTGTGCTTTCTGCATGGGAGGGACTGACCACACCACCACCAGCAGATGTCCCTCACTTTCCTGACCCTACCAGTGCACTAAGGGACAGAAAAACAGCATGTAGCCCATGGCAGCTGGCCCACAGATTCACAATGGTACACATTGGTGTTGGGTGCTGGTGCACACAGTCCTGACATGGCCTTCTTGCACACCTGGTACACGGAGGGCACCAAGGTGGTGCATGAGGGGATTTTATAGTTGGGATAAGCAGTAGGAGCAGTTGGCAGAAGCCGGCATTCTCCACTACTTGGAATGGCTGGTCATTCAAAGCAATCATCTTTCCTCCCCAATGATGGTGATGAAATGAGGCCCTGGTGATGAAATGGGGCTCTGGGCAACCAGACTGCTTGCCCACCAACTGCACCCACTCTAGGCAACTTCCCATGCTTGAGAAAAGAAGCATCTGTCTTGCTGCTGCTAGTTGAGGGCTTAATGCTGCCAGCAGGAGCAGGACGCACCGGCTGATGCTGTCACAGGTACAAGAGGCCTTCCCCCTGCTGACCTGTGCGCTGCAGTGGATGCAGACAGCATAGTTTATGTCACCATGGCAGAGCTCAAAATGACCCCAAACCATGCTGCCTTTGGAACTGGTCCAGCCCTGTTCAATGGTGGACCACTGAAGCTGCTGGTTCTTTCTGGGGGACCACCACCACCACCCTTGGTCCAGGGCTCATAAAGTCCAGGAACAGGAAGCGGAATGACTTCCTCCTTCTTCTCGATCTCAGACCAGGGGGTCGCACTGCCAAGGTGGTCGCACTGCCTCTGCTGGCACAGGAAGATCTTCTTCTGTGTCAAGGGATGACCTCCCCTGTAATCCTTCCTCAGCCATCACTGGTGGCTGCAGCTGTGTTGCAGGACCATCCTCCTCCCCCAAAGAGAGCCTGTGTGCAATGGGACAATTAGGTCCCTCTTCATGTCACCCACTGCAGTGCATACAAAGAAGCTAGAAAAACTAAATCTCCCCCTCCCCAATAAAGAATTGGGCTTTATTGGGAGGGTTTTTTTGTTTTTGTTTTTGGTGTTGTTGTTTTTTGTTTGTTTGGGGTTTTTTTTGGGTTTTTTTGGAGAGGAGAGAGCAACAATGGGATATTTTGAAGAGAAGGCAAGCAACTGACTTCATGGACTAATTTCAGCATGCCCTTTCCCTGCTGCCTCAGAGTGATTCATAGCAGTCCTGCACTCCTACAGTTCTGCAGCTCTACAGCATTCTGGCTTGTTACCCTGCCCTAAAACTTCTGTCATGACTATAGTTGCCCCTGTATATGTCTTTATATCTTTTAAAATGCCTCTTATGGGATGAAGGGGAAACTGTTATCTAGCTGAACACATGAAGTTGCTTTATTTCTAGATGGACCAATTGTCATCAGGCTATTGGTCCATCTAGTCTGTTTTTCTCTTCCTCTGATTGGTGGTGGTTCTCCAGGATCTCATGAAGTAGTGATTCCAGACCCTTCCCTAAAACTTAGAGACAGTTCTAAACATCATGATAATCATCATGAAAACTAATTGAAACAGATTGACTTTCCCGGCAGAGTGAGAAGCCAAGAGAGAATGGCTGACATTCAGCACAGTGAAACATTGGCATCAGAGACCCGCCAGGGCTGTTGTGTAACGTGGCAGCCCTGACATTGTTGCTTGAAAGGGCAGCTCTTCCATTGTTTACAATTGTAGTAGTGCTGCCCAACTGCCCCCAAAGTGTTTAAGGTCATTCCGTAGCAGCCCTATCAGATCTGCCTTTCAGAATACCAACCAATGGAATTTTGATTGTTTTCTCTTCTACTATGTCATTTGTCCCAGAGTTGTTCACGGAATGTTACAGTGGTGATGAAGATCTGGCTGAACAGCTTCTGATATATTCCTGTGAAGCTTGGGGTGGAAGCAATTGTCTGGAACTTGCGGTGGAAGCCAAGGACCAGCAGTTCATTGCTCAGCCAGGAGTCCAGGTAAAATAGCAGAGACACTGATGAATGGCCTGTTGTCAGGTTCTAGTCAGTGAAATTGAGTCAATGTCATATATGATGCTAGACCTTGCTGCATTTATTTCCTTTATTGTTAGATTTTTATACCATCTTTAATTAGAACAATCTCAAGGCAGTTTACAAAACATTTATTTATTTATTTATTTATTATTGTTGCATTTATATACCGCCTTTCGTTAAAAGACAACCCCAAGGCGGTTTACAAAAGTTAAAACATACAATAAAAATATTAAGCTAAAAAAATTAAAAACAAACCAAATTTAAAATCTATAAAATACAAGCATAAAAGCAATACAACAGATAAAAACACACAGAAGCAGCAGTAAAAACGATTATGTAAAAGCCTGGATAAAAAGTCAAGTTTTAACAAGCTTTCTAAAAGCCGTGATGGAGTCCGAGGAGTGAATGGCCACTGGCAGAGCATTCTAAAGTCTGGAGGCAGCAACAGAGAAGGCCCTGTCCCGAGTGCACGACAGCCGGGCCTCTCTCATTGTCAGCACCCGGAGCAGGGCCCCCTCAGATGTCCTCATCAAGCGGGCAGCAACCCTTGGGAGCAGGCAGTCCCTCAAATACCCCGGGCCCAAACTGTTAAGGGCTTTAAAGGTTAAAACCAGAACCTTGAATTGGACCCGGAAACGAACCAGCATCCAGTGCAACTCTTTCAGAATGGGGGTGATGTGCTCCCAACGAGCAGCTCTGGATAAAACCCAGCTGCTGTGTTTTGCACTAGCTGCAGTTTCCGAATATTCTTCAAGGGCAGTCCCATGTAGAGCGTGTTACAGTAATCCAGCCGCGACGTGACTAAGGCATAGATAACCCTGGCCAGATTTGCCTTCTCGAGAAAGGGACGCAGCTGGCACACTAGCTGAAGCCTGGCCACCGCCTCCACCTGAGCTTCCAAAATCAGAGTAGTACCCCCAAGCAGCATACTTGTTCCTTCAAGGGGAGTGCAACCCCATACAGAACCAGTAAAGTCTCCTCATCCCGATTGGCTCTCCTACTGACCAACAGTACCTCCGTCTTATCCGGATTCAATTTCAGTTTGTTAGCCCACATCCAACCCATCATGGCCTCCGGCCCCCGATTCAGGACATCCACCTCCTCCCTAGGATCAGGTGACAAGGAGAGATAGAGTTGAGTGTCATCCGCATATTGCTGACAACTCAGTCCAAGTCCCTGGATGACCTCTCCCAGCGGCTTCATGTAGATGTTAAACAGCATGGGGGACAAGACCGATCCCTGCGGGACCCCACAGGCCAACGGCCACGGGGCCGATCAGTAGTCCCCCAGCACCACCTTCTGGACCCTCCCCCCAAGAAAGGACCGGAACCACTGCAACGCAGTGCCTCTGATTCCCATACTTGAGAATGGCCCAGAAGAATACCATGGTTGATGGTATCGAACGCCGCCAAGAGATCCAGCAGAACCAACAGGGACGCACTCCCCCTGTCTAGTTCCTGGCGTAGGTCATCCACTAGAGCGACCAAGGCAGTCTCAGTCCTATACCCGGGGCGGAAGCCAGATTGAAAAGGGTCCAGATAATCTGTATCATCCAAGACCCTCTGCAGCTGGGATGCCACCACACGCTCCATCACCTTGCCCCAAAAGGGAAGGTTAGACACAGGTCTAACTGGAGCGTTTCCCCCAGTAACGGCCTGCCCAACTCCCACTGCCATACCTCCCTCTGCCTGCTACCTGTGATATTGCTGCCCCCACTCCATTCCTACTTTTTCACTCTCCCAAACACATCTCCCCAGACTAACCCACCACAGCTTCTTGGCTTAATAAAAACCAGAACCAGACTGGTTCAGACTGGTTCCCCCAGAGAACAATGTAAAACTATAAAACAGTTACACAATAAAAAGTATTAAACTGGAATATAAATATAATATAATCTCTTGCTGGCTTCTTGGTTGCAGGAAGAAAGGTCTTCTGGGCCCCAGGAAGCTCACCCCACATCTGAGAGCCACAAGGACGAGATCCCTTGTGCTCTCGTCAAGAGGCTCGTGCCCTTGGGCCAGCCTGCCCTATATAGGAGCAGGGCCCAGCCACAGCAGCAGCAACAGCCCAGGGAGATCCTACACACCTGAGGAAAGGTGGGGCAGAGGCAAAGACAGGACAGTCAAAGACAGGACACATTGTTACACCCAAGCTGTTCCCTTCTTTTTTCTTCCCCCCAGAGAACAATGTTAAACTATAAAACAGTTACACAATAAAAAGTATTAAACTGGAATATAAAAATACAAATCTAATTAAATGTTTAAAAAACCATACACAATAAAACCATAAAAGACTCATATAAAAGCTTGGGTAAAAACTCAAGATTTCACTTGCTTTCTAATAACTGTGTTGGAGACTGAGAAGTGGATGCCAATTGTTACTAATTGTCTTTATTCTGCCCGGTTCCCAGGAGCCCCGCTGTTTGCAGTTGCATCTCCAGGCTTGGAGACTGCACTTTGGATATGCTCAGGAGCTTCACTAACGTGAGCTCTCAGTTTATAGTACACATGGGGACAGGTCACTGAGTTGGCTATGGGCTAGTCACCCCTAGATTTGGCTACAAACAAAGCAAATTGGAATGGGGATCAAGATGCACGCCCCCTCCCTATGTGGAAGCCCCAGCTAAGTAGACTCCAGAAGTTAACTACACCAAGTTAACTGCCATCCAAGGTCACTCAAAACTCAGAGTGAACTGCCTTAATTCCCCTCATCATCTCACAAGAGTTAATGACACAAAACGAGCCGATTATGCCAAGCAAGAAGAAAAGCAATAGTCTCCCCATCACAAAGAAGATGAGTCAGTGATGTAGACTTAGAGGTGTGTCTATTGAAATTATTGATAGGATTACTGGAGTCCACACATGGATACTCTTTTGCGCACCTGCCTACTTTGATTTTCATCACAATCAGCCTTGCAAACAGAAGGCAATTCCCACATTGTTACACCCAGGAAAGAGTGATCAGACAATGCATTCCGTGCAGGTCCATCCTGGCTCTTCTAATTAGATAAGTAGGGCAGTAGGAATTTGCCCCCAGGGCAAGTTTTGGGATATAAGTATCCCCACTTCCATGAACCAGTGGAGTGTATACTCCATCATACTTGGGACTCCAATGAGCACTTCTCATGCTCTCTCGCAACCCACAAAGAGTTTGAAATCACTAGCAGCTTGGGCGATCTGCTGCACACCTGCCATTGAGAGCCAGCATGGTGTAGTGGTTAGAGTGCTGGACTAGGACTGGGGAGAACCGAGTTCAAATCCCCATTCAGCCATGATACTGGTTGGGTGACTCTGGGCCAGTCACCTCTCTCAACCTAACCTAATTCACAGGGTTGTTGTGAAAGAGTAACAAGTATGTAGTACACTGCTCTGGGCTCCTTGGAGGAAGAGCGGGATATAAATGTAATAATAATAATTGCAATTGGGGGTGTCCAGTTTTTTGTGCCACTTTCTGGATTGGTCCTTCTGCTGATCTTGCCTAGCCACTTGCCTAGCCAGCTTGCCTAGCCACCATAGGAAGTTGGCCCCATGGAGGTACCTTTCTCGTGGACACCTCTCCCTCTACCAATCCCTGGAAGCCCTTCTGCTTCCAATCACGCTGTCTCAGAAGATGAGATTCTGCAGCCCTCCCCAGAGTCCTGAAGTCCCGTCATCCAGCTCAGGTGAAGGTGGCCATTTGCCTGGCAACTAGGCTCAAATTATCACTTTCTTAAAACCTAAGCTACCCCCTATCTCTCTTGCAAACTTCTTTCTTTTGCCCGCCTGGGAACTTTACACAATTAGGACTTTAAGCTAAAATGCCTCATTATAGTTAAATGTATTTTTGATAGTAGTATTGCTTTAACCACATCCTTTTTTCTTTTTGAGGGAAGGTTTTATTCCTCCCTACAATAAAACCTTTCTTTTTATTTGAAACAAAACCTTGTCTCAAACTAGTCATTTCTTGAGCCCAAACATTTGCACAAATTAAAACTGGTGGAGCTGACCAAAAAGCTTATTCCCTCACAAAGCCTAAACATTGGGGTGCTGACCAAACACTCCAGGGCAGTTCCATTAACACCACTGAGGAGTGGAGAGCATTCTGAAGTCTGGGATGCTGAGAAAGCCCTGTCCCGTGTGTATGACAGTCCATCATTGTCAGCATGTGGAGCAGAACCCCCTCCAATGACCTTGTCAAGTGGGCAGAAACTCTCAGATATCCAGGGCCCAAACCATTGTGTCGGCCACTCATGGAAAATAAGAAGCTAATGCTGGCCAACTTCCTGTGCAGTGAAATCTCAGTGTTACTATGTTGTTGGGGCTGCTGCACACATAAATGGCAGCTTCAGCATTGTTGCAGAGGTAGACTGTTGTGAAACTTCTTAAAACAGTGTGCAGGCACTTCTACTTTACTACTTCCACTAGAAACAATGTCAAGTGACTGTTATGTTTAACATGTAATTTCATTCTAAGAGTTCTCCATGTGAGCAAAGAGCAATTCAGGAAAGAATTCAGATGGTTCAAGAAATAAGTTGCTAGCTAGGCTTACCTGAGGGAAGAAGGAAGCAATTCAGTTGGATGCTGAGCACCAAGCCAAATCCATTTAATGAACCACAAGTGAGGTTTATTGAGTCACTAGCACAAATCTGCACCACACATTGTCCACATTTGCACATAACTAGAAACAGGAGTTGCCGGGGCCTGAGGTTTGCTTACTGTTACGTCCGAATGCATGCAACTCCAGTCCCAACCCTTCTACGACCCAAGGTTCCACTCTGGAGACTCTGAACCCTTGGTTTGTAGTGAGTTTTGCTGCTCAAGAATGGGGTTCAATGGGGCCTCTGTTACATCTGAGTGCAGCTGGAAGCTGCATTTGGCTGGACCAGAGCTGAGGGAGGAAGCTGCGCCCTCTCTACCTGCATGATTGGCTGTGTGGGCTGTGCTTTTAAACAAGCAGAGAGCCCACGTAGCCAGTTCCCCTTCCTCTCCACAGTCTCATTGACTACAGAGAGGATGCTCTCCCTGTTGTCCAAATGCAGACAGGAGAACAAGTGGGGGAAGTGGAACCACGGGTCCATTGGATGTTCCATGTGATGTGCGAATGCAGCCATAGTAGCAAGTTATGGTTGTCTCGATTGCCCTGCAGCTCCACTTGATTTCACAAGTAACTTTGCCTCTGCCATTTTGCAGATAATGCATTAAATTTATTTCGGATTTTTCTAGGGTAATTAGCTTAATCTATTTTTTAAAAAATAGATTAAGAATTGTCCCTGATTAACTGAGCTTAGCGTTGTTTTAAAAATTGTTTTTATAGAAGTACTTTCAAATGCTGCAAAAGGCAGGTACTCTCTTAGAAGAGATACTCTGTTATCAATTTTGATATGGTGCCTCCTATGACACATGCATGAAACAGCTAAAAACAAAAAAATCCTTTGTGTTTTTCAGAATTATTGTTTTTTCATATGCAAAGATATGAAGTTTTTATTAAAAAATGATATTAATCAACTAAGATGTCTTCAACTGGGCCCTTCCTTTGCGGAGCCCAGAACAGCTTCCAGAAGTTTCTCAGCAGGGCCAAGTGTTCAGCTTCAGAAGCAGAATTTAATTTACTTCCTCCAGGCCATTCTTTAGGCTGGAATATCAAAACGCTCTTCCCTATTGGTGGGGTGGGGAGTTTGGTTCAGTCAGACACACTGGCCAGAGTCCAGCAATCTCATATGTCTGTTTTTCAGAATTTTCTTTCCAAACAATGGTATGGGGAGATCTCCAGGGACACGAAGAATTGGAAGATCATACTATGCCTTTTCCTTTTCCCTTTAATAGGCTGTGGATTCATTTCCTTCAGGTATAGTATACCCTATTATTATTTATGCTTTTTAATATTCTAATATTAAAATAATCAATGAGGCAATTAGTAGAATCGGGACATTAAAAATACTGTACAGTTTTTACCCTCCTGTAGTGAATGTGTGTGTGTGTGCTGGCTTCTTTCCTCCAGGTTTGTTTCCAGTGCAGAGAAATCTCTTCCAAGCACTAAAAGGAAAAATGTTAGTTGCTTGGAAAAGGTAGATGTATTGCTGGAGGGAGAATTAGTGTGTTAGAAAGTTGTTGTTCAACTGCCATGAGCACTTCTGTGATTGTTCCCCATGACAACTCTGATGATGAGTAGCACCCACATTACCCCCACCAGCTCCACAATCTTGTAAGCTGGTTTTTAAAAATGCCCCCCCACCCCGAACGGTGAATGCAGAATACTTTAAAATGTGATACTTTAAAATGAAGAATAACATGTCAAGGTGTCAGCAGATCTACATCCTTTCCCCTCAGCAGTGCTCTGCCATTTCTTTGATTCCATTTTTTCTTAATTTTAATTAACATTTTATTAATGCTTTTCTAATTATATGATATTAAAGTCAATATATAATAAACCTCCCCCCACTTCTCTGTGATCTCTAATAGACCAAGTACAGATCACATTAATTAAGAAAATAGACCAGTTTAGAAGTAATGTGGAGCCAGATCTCAATCCTGGCTTCATGCAGCATATACTAGCTTTGGGAACACGGCCAAAGGTTGGAAGACCTCTACTTCCAATCTTAGTTACAAACAAGCCAGGACTAGGGATGTGAGAATCAATTCATGGCTGAACCAATTCAACTTGAATTTGAGTGATTTAGCCATGAAACAAATCACCCTGGAGTACAGTGGCCAGATTCGAGCTCAAATCAAATTGCCCTTATGCAAGCTTGAAAATATTTGGCAGTTCAAGTCACCATTTTAAGCTCTGAGTTTTGCTCTCCATTTTGTGTCTCTGCAAAAAGTCCTGAAAATCCTGCCCTCTGAGCTTCTGATTGGTAATTTACAAGTGTGAAGTGACTGGCGGGTAATCCCTCTTGGTTCTTGGTTGGCTTGTTGTCATTAAAATCTTGTGTTGCCAGGGGCTGGGGGGGATGGACAAGGGAGTGGGGGAGAGGCATATGGAGGGGCTTTAAAATGTGATTAAGGAGCCCATTCTGCCTCCTGGGAGAAGAAAAGAATCAGAGAGAAGAGCTGCTGCCTGTGCCTGCCTTCATTTGGATTCTGCTGCTGCTCCTGCTGGTGGGAAAAATAAGATTGAAGAAAGAACTTGATCTTAAATCAAATCAAAATCAAATCTTTATTGTTTCGGTCATTTGACCAGCAAAACCCAAAGTACAAAAACCCAAAGTACAAAACCCAAAGTACCATAAAAGCAAACATGATCAAATAAGTAATAAACTGTTAAACAGAGCCATTACGCCCACATTCATCTATTACATAAAACAGAGGGCTCCATGCATTATAATAATCTAAAATTTAATTCAATCTAACCCCATATCTTGCTTCTCAACACTTCTTATCCTAGTCTTGTCAGCCAGAAAACAATACTTCGCCATGTTATACGGTACTACATCCCAATGATCTGTTAAAAGTAATTCCAAATAGAACTGCTCAGAACAACTGAGGTATGCTGTTAAAAAAGTACTTATATATATATATCTCCCGCAAAGTTTGATAAAACTGACAATTCAAGATAGCATGGGCCGTTGACTCAACTTCCCCAGAACCACAAGGGCAGATTCCTTATAGGGAATCTTATGGTATCTCCCCTCCCGGACAGCTGTTTCTAAGGCATTACACTGGACCAGTGTCAGAGCCCTCTGGAAACCAGGTACTAATATTTTATTAAGGTATCTTGCTGGGCCAGACAGTGATGTATGATTACCTAAATAAGTGTCAACCCCTGTCTCGCTCTTGTCCATCTGTTTCTCCATATTCATAATGGGTTGGTGCAGACATGATCTCACTCTCTCATAGCCCAAGACAACCAAAGCATCGCTGGAGAAGCCATAGTAGTTCAACCCCTTCTCCACATAGTATTTCCACCTAGACCAATATATATCATTCAACGCTAAGGGTGCTAGTCCTACCGGCTGAAAAATCAACTTCAGCCAATATTCAAATATTACCAGCCAAACACTTGCCTCCACCCTAATCCAGCCTGCTTCCAATCAGAAATGCATTAGAGACACCCCGAAGTAGTTGGAGCACACTTCTCAAAAACTTAGATTGGATTGCCTTCAGCCTGGCAAAGTTGGAATAAATACCTAGCTGCGCTCCATAAAGAAGCAAAGGCCAGACTTTGGCCGAAAAATGTTTAAGGGCAGCTGGAACAAACTGTGCACCTTGCCTCCTATGAAAGGAGTTAATAGCTGCTGACCTCAAGGCATTTTGCATTATTTATTCCTTGTGCAAATTCCTCCTAATATTGGTCTGGAAGACTATACCCAAATACTTAAACTGTGATACGTGTTCAAGTCTATATCCATTCAACATCCAACACTGCTTCTTAGGTTTGTTAACAAAAACCATCACCTTGGTCTTTTCATAATTTATGATGATTGCCTGTGAATCACAGTAGGACACCAAAGCATTAAGGGCTCTCTTAAGGCCAACTAGGGTCTGTGATAAAATCACTGCGTCATCCACATATAGGAGTATATTCAAGTGTCTATTGGCCAGCTTAGGGGGATGAAAATCCTGGTTATTCATCAGAGTAACTAAGTTATTAATATAGAAATTGAATAACATTGGTGCCAAAATACACCCCTGCCTCTACTCGGTACACCTGCTGTCCTGTCAATATAAGAAAACAATGCTGCCAAAACAGGGGCCCACCATTCTAAATTGCAAGATATCACCTCCGCCGATATATAATCGGCACCAGGCGCTTTCCCTGGTTTTAATTGTTTGACAAGCGAAACAATTTCTGCACACAGTACCAATGGCCATTCAGTTAAGGTGTCAACATTTAGCTCTGGAACTTTGAAATTTGCTTCCAATTCCCTATATAACTTACAAAAGTGCTCTTCCCAGGCTACTGCTGTTATTTGACAATCAGTCCTTAAAGGACCCTTACTCTTCCATGCAATAATATGCCAGAACCCTAACCTAGTACTTCACAGGCTTGTGTTGCGGTGGGGGGGTTGGCACCCAATATGCACTACTCCCCAACTGTATCTGCCCTCTGCTAGATGCTCTAGTAGAGGGCAAATAAGCCCCTTCCTTCTTGAAGATAAAACATGATAGAACATGTTTGCAGGAATAATCTGCTTTGGGCCACCATGGCACTACCCCAGGGGAGTAATGGGACAGCTTCAAATCCCCATTATTCCCTATGGAAGGAAAAATAAAACCACTCCAAACTAAAAAATAACTAAAAATGAACCCTTTGCCCAATTTCTTTGGAGTTTGGGTGGTAGTTGCTACCCATTCGACACTACTATCCAACCTACTCTGTTGCCCCCTGGCCCTTCATTTCCCCCCTGAAACAATTCGAGTTTGAATCAAAACTGAATCAACTCAAATCATATCTGGACTGATTCAAGGGGACCTCGAATTCGAGGTCGAATTGAGTCTGCCAGATTTTATTCAACCTTGAATCAAATAGAAAAAAATCAATTTATGCACACCCTTAACTAGGACCACTCACTTCAATTGGTTATTTTAAAATAAACAAACAAACCAAGAATCCAAAACTTGGATTCAAATGAGCTATTCAGGCTTCTTAAGGAGAGGGAGAAATGTGTGCACCCAAGGCTAGGAGGCATTGTGTGAAGCCAGGATTGAATAATTGAAATGTTAGGTCTGAATTGGCCTATTGCTTTATAATTATTTGTTTGATGTGTACTTGATCTATTAGAGATCACAGAGAGGCATGCAGGGACCCATGGCTTGGTTCTGTGTACATCTGAACCAACTTGGTGCCAATCCAAAGAAATTCCAGTACAGTCAGATGCTGTTATATAGAAATGCTTTTGAGAAAGATTTACTTACCAATACTGCTTTCCACTTACCCAATAAATCCCCCAGTCCCAGGAATCCACATATCACCTTTTTAGAAAGAAGCATTAAATAATAAGCAGTAATATTACTCTTCTGTTCTTCATTAAATTTGTACATATATTGTGCAACTGCTAGATTAGAGATAGTGTAAGCATAATTTTACAGGCAAGACAGACAATGACCAGATTCTGAATAGATCTGTGTGTGCACAAAAAGTGTTGTGAAATGTTTATAGGCACTACTTTAAGTCCAAGTGGAGTCTATTACTGCATTTCCCTTCTTCTTACGAGGTTTTGTTTGAATAATATAAGGAGATATTCTTAATATATGTAAAATACGTTAAGAGTGCATTGTTACATAAGAAGATTAAAAAGATTAAAAATAGGTTGTTTAAAAAAAGTTTGTCTTTTCCCACCCTCTCAGAGAGGATAATGTCATTTACTTTTAAATCACATATTCCTAACATTCAGCTCAATGTGTCACATTCAGCTCAACAGTCACAGCAATCTCAAAGCTGGATATATTTACTATCAGATATACTATCTTGATCAGAGATTGACATCTGATGACTGGAATACTTTGAGAGACCTTTAACCAATCAGCTGTGTGGCATATCTGGACACACAACTGGGGATGTGCATGGATCAATTTTTTAGATTTGATTTGTACCCAAATCAAATCACACACACCCCATTTGTTTTGGGTCCAAATCTGACACACACACACACCCCCGAATCACCCCAGATTCGATTTTTACCCATTTTTTTTTAATCCAAATCCAGATCAATTTGGATTTTTAAAAGGGTCCCAGGGCCAAAAGAGTGGGGTGGGTAGTAGAAGGTACCACCCAAATTTCAAAGAAATTGGGCAAAGGGGTGATTTTTAAAAAGAATTTAAAAGAATTTTTGAAGTTGGCGTGTCTCTAAACTTAGGAAATAATGTCTCTAAACATAGGAAATAATGGGGATTTCTGCAGCCTCATAACAGCACATGGGGAGCACCAGGGTGGCCCATAGCAGATTGTGGTGGGCGGTAGTGCCCAATGGGAGTAAGGAAGCTACCACCCATATTTCAATGGAAATGGGCAAAGGGCTGGTTTTTAAAAGATTTTTGAAGCTGGCATGTCTTTGGGGCAAAAGAAGGGCAGAAGAGGGGTTCTGGGGGCAGAAGAATGGGTCAAGTGGTGATGCCTGCTAACACCCAGATTCCATATAAATTGGGCAAAGGGGTGATTTTCAATTCCCCCCCCCCTGAAGTTTGCTTTAAGCTTTGCTCCCATGGGGAATAAGGGGGATTTCAGCAGCCCCATAACTCCACTTGGGGGGCACCAAGGTGGCCAAGAGCAGGTTGTAGTGTAGTGCACATAGGATGCCAACGACCCCCAAAACAACAAGCCCATGCGGCACAGGGTTTTCTTGTTTCTGAGGTGTTTTCCTGAGAGTAGGCTCACTGGTAGGAAATGAGAATATCTCAGCCTGTCTCTGTGATGGAAGGTGTGTCAACTTCTGCCTTCTGGCCCTCAAGACTGAGCACCAAGTGCTCCTGCAAGAGGGAGGGATCCACAGACCTATTCTGCTTAGAGTGACTACAACTCCCATTGTCCCTACTCTCAATGGTGGCCAGCCATTGCAACCATAAGGAATGGGAGTTGTAGTCTCTCTCAGCAACATCTGGGAAGACTCCTCCCTGATGCAGGGATGTCCTAGCCCTGAGTGCCAGCACAGCAGCAGTGCCTCATCTTACCATTCTCAGGCTGGCAGTGCAGTGCCTGTGTGCATGTCTGAATGTGTCAACAGCAGTAAGGGGCAGAGACTGTGTACATCTTGGTCAGGATAAGCTGCCTTGGTGTGAGAAGTGCTGCATGGGTGGGTGACATGAGTCATTCACCCTTCACAGCCAGCTCGGGGTAGCCCAGCAGGGGGAGGTTGGCCTTCAAGAAGACCAGCTGCTTGACCAACTCAGCATCCAGCCATGAGTGTAGAGGGGTCACCACCTCCTCGGCCATGGAGAACAACCTCTCGCTTGAGACACTCATTGGCGGGCATAAGAGGAACTGACCAGCAATGCTTGCCAAGTCTTGCCAGTCATGGTGACACTTTGCCCAAAACTGGCATGGTTCTGTCTCCTGGCCTCCCACTGGCTCCTAAGAACAGACTGTTCAGCATGGCTTCAGGGAGCAGTAGGCTCCTCCTGCCCTGTCTCCCTAGCAAGGCACCAAGGAAGCCCTCTGTGAACCACTAGCTGGTGGAATGCTGAGGTGGCACTGGCCACTCTGTTGGTGCCACTGCCGGAGAAACTGCGCTGCTGCACCAGGAAGAAGAAGTGGTGGTGGTGGCGGCGGCAGTGCTGCTGGGGGTGGAATGTGCATTGCTAGGCTGCCCACCAATCCCCTTCTCCTGGTCATTGTCTGTACCTAGCCTCTTCTCCTCTACAGCTGGTCAGGGGTGTCAGCTCTGCCCTTCATCCTTGGGTCACAGATATATGCCAGGACATGCAATGCAGATGAACTCAAGGGTGTCGTCGGCTACCCCAGTCCTCAGCTGAATTGCCAGGGCAACTGCATCCCCAGTGGTCAGGGTGGCCTGGAGATCACCCATGGTCTTTTTGAGCCCTTTTTGAGAGGGCTACACTCCTGGCTCAGTGTAGCCCTCTCAGTACATAAGCTGCAAAGAACATCTCGAGTACTAAGACCAGCTTGGAAATGAGTTTTCAGTCCACAGTGGACAGTTCGGGGTAGCCTAGCAGGGGGAGGTTGGCCTTCAAGAAGACCAGCTGCTAGACCAACTCAGCATCCAGCCATGAGCATATCTCATCTCCGGCCATGAAGAACAACCTCTCGCTTGAGACACTGGTTGGCGGATATGAGAGGAACTGACCAGCAATGGATGCCAAGTTCATCCAGACTTGACGATGCTTTGCCCAAAACTGGAGTCCCACATTCAAACCACTACACCCTGCCAGGCTGCGGATGGCTCCCTCTTCCTCTCAGAGGCACTGGAACAAGAGAAAGTTGGAGTTCCACTGGGTAGGAACATTCTGAGGCATCAGGTGTTCAGGCAGGCCAGCTCAATGTGCCTCACCTTGAGCAAGTGGAACTGGCCAGTAATCTTGTGGCACTGATCCACAAGAGCAGCCATGGAAGCAGCAGGATCTGGGGTAAGAGCTAGAGCTAACCTCTGCTGGTGTTTGGGCTCCGGCTCCTTAAGTCCAAACGCATACTGCACCAGCAGGTTCAAAGTGTGTGCAATGCAAACGATGTGCACAAATTGAACCTGCCTGGCCGCCCTACTAATGTTGGCTGTGTTGTCGGTGACTATAAAGCCTCGGCGGAGTGTTGGCTCCCCGGCTAGCTAAGACCCCACCTGTTGGTCCATGACTGCAAACAACTCATCCAGCCTGTGGTCTGTCCTTCGCCTCCACATGCAACACTGCCCAAGAAAGTTTTCATGCATGGGAGGAGATGGATACAGCACCAGCAGGGCTCATGCCCCCACCAGTGGGCTATCAGGGACATGAGGGCAGTGTGCAGCCCACTGCAGCTTGTCCAGAGATCCGCAGTGAAGTGCACACTGGTACTGGGCCTGGCTGCATGCAACCAGGCCAACACAGCCTCCCTGCACTCACAGTACATGGAGAGCATCACCTTCCTACTGAAGGTGGTGTGCAAGGAGATTTTGTACTTTGGGGTGAGCAGCTGGAGCAGACGGTGGAAGTAGATTTTCTCCACCATATTAAGAGGCTGATCGTCCAATGCCATTATCTCCGCAGTGGTCTGGGTTATGAGATATGGTTTTGGCCAATCACACTGCTTCCCCAGAGGATGCACCCACCACTCAGTCAGATTTTCCTGCCTAGGAGCAGGAGCCACTGACTGCTTGCTGCTAGAGACACTTGGCCTAGTGCTGCTGCCAGAGGAGGTTTGGACCCCTGGGTGATACCGCCATAGGTGCAACAGCAGACCTGACATGCTGAAGTACTTAGGATCCTTGCCACTGCTAATAAGTGCCTTGCAATGGGTGCAGGCAGCATTGCTGGGATCACTAGGGCAAAGCTCAAAGTGAGCCCACACCACACTGCTGGACTCTCTTGTGGCATGTGGCTGCTTTGGTGGTGGTGCTTCTACTGGTTCCTTCTGGGGCACGCCACCACCACTGCCATCAGAGCTGGCCTGGGGCTTTCTCCTGGGCCTCCTCAGATGCAAACTTCTGCCTGGACTGGCAGCTGGCTCCACCTGTACCACCTCCACATGGGAAGAACTTCTTCCCTGGATGGAGAGGCCCTCCCCCTTAACTTCTGCCTGGCCACAGGCCCTGGCATAGGGCCAGGCAGACATGAGAAGTCCAGCCTGCACACCAAAGTAGAGGTGGGGTTGACTCGGGTAAAAGGCCCCTGTCGCCACCACCCAACAACAACCAGCAGCCCTCCCGCTAGGTGGCACTCTACTGCCCCACCCAGCCCTCACTTTTGGGGACTTCTTTTTAAAACCCTGACTAAAAAAATTTTTTTTTGAAAGAATTGGGGGGCAAGGGGCAGAAGTGGGGTGAGTGTCTCAGGGCAGGGGACACTCAGTTGGGAGAAGGGCTAAGAATAGGGGTGGAGCTGACTTCAGTGGAGTGTGCTCCACAAACACACCCATGCCAGTGGGTTGTGGTGCTGAGCAGACACTGCAGGAAATAGGCTTGGGCTGGAAGCTGAGAAGGCTTGAGTTGGGGATGGATGGGTGAGAAATGGTCACAGGGAAAAGGCTAGAGTGTGCCCACTCAGAGCCTGTAGGTTGCTTGGCAGAGAATAGGCTGGTGATGGTAGTGGACTTAGGGTGGGTCTAAGGTTTCTGTTTAAAGGCTTGAGTTGGGGTGGGTAGGTGGGTGAGAAATGGGCACAGAGGGCTGGAGAGGCTTCTGTTTTTTAAAAATGCAAAAAAAAATCTTTGGAATTGGAAAAAAGACAGATTTTTTAAAAAAAACAAAAAACCACCACTAGACTAGGCTACCCTTCCTAACGACCTAGTACCTAGCTAATGGGGATCCCTTCCACAGACACAACCCCTGTTTAAACTTCTGTTAAACTAAACACACCACTTTTAAAAATGCAATTGCAATCCAAACCAAGTCAAAGCTCCCTCCAACCAGGAAAAAAAACCCCAAAATTCACAATTCATGGGGTGTGCATATGTGTTAAAAAGGGTACTCAGCCTAGGACTTTGCCCACGTTGTGTCCAGTTGTGCACTTCTGTATGGTCTGGTCTCTGCTGAATTTACTTTTTATTCTTCAATCTTCTTCTCCTTCTTCAGTCTTCAGATGGAGGAGGAGGGGGGCAGGAACAAAAGTCTGGGAAATCTGGGGGGAGGGGGTTCCTGGCCAGGTGGCCAGTGGTCACAGGGTCTCTGTGTCTGGTGGCTAGCAGCAGGGGTGTATCTAGGGTAGGGCAGGCAGGGCACGTGCCCCGGGCGCCACTTGAAGGGGGGGGGGCGCAATTTCTTAAAAATAAATAAATAAATAAAAAATGGCCACCAAAAACAAAATGGCCACCGCGCATGCTCAAATGGCCTCTGTGAGGTTCTAGGCCATTTCAGGCCATGCAGAGGCCATTTGAGCATGTGCAGTGGCCATTTTGTTTTCAGTGGCCATTTTTTTAAAAAACAATTATTTTAAAAAATTGCCACTGCACATGCTCAAATGGTCCCTGTGAGGCCCTAGAGGCCTGCGGAGGAAGGGATAACCATTGAAGACTCCCCCCCCCACTGCCCACGGCCTATAGGAAGCGCCCCGAAGGGGCTACAGGTTAAAAATATTTTTAAAAATTAATATAAGTCACTGTACAAATATTCAGTTTGGCACTATGTACAGAGAATCAGGGCTTGTGAATACTGAGCTGAAGCTTATGATCTAGGATTGTATTCATTTGTTCTTACTTTGCTTCTTGTGATAAGTGTGTATGTATGTATTGGTTTATTTTGGCCCAAGGCCAGCATAAATACAAGAAAAAGAAGGGAAACAACAACAACAACTTGTGATAAGTGAGTTAAATGTGATGTCTTAATAATATGGCTATTAATGGTGAGTTTGTCTTTGAATCAGTGTGAAATCCTTAGTATTAAGGCCCACTAGAAGTTTCTTGCTCTCTTTCTCTCATTTTAACTGTCTTTCTGAAATACTAGAATATATTCCAAGCAGTGACACAATTTACTCTGCATATCCTTTAATTATTTTCAGAGTATCTGGGAAAAGTCAAATTCTCCATTTATTTTTAAAACTTATGTAATAGTGATGCTACAATGCATAGTAGAGAATTAGACAAGCACTTCTGTTTAATTTTCCAAGTACACCTCCACATAGTATTTGGGTATTTCATGAGCCCCAGCATACTGAAATTTGTAGTTTTCCAGCATTTTTTTGGTCTGGCTACATCCACTGCTAAATAGTTTTTGAAATTTTAAAAGATTAACAAGCTTGAATTGTATTTTTGAGCTGATATTATGGTAAAGTTATCTGAAAGATGGGTGTCAGTTGTTTGGACAGGGGGCGCAATTTCAGTGCTTGCCCTAGGCGCTATTTTCCCTAGATATGCCTCTGGCTGGCAGTGATTCTCTCAGCAGCTGAAAGGCAAGTGGGCGGGGGGGAACTCTTTTCTTCTCTATTCCTGAATCAGTAGGAACGAAACAAAAGCACTGCCGCAGAGAATCCACTCCAGGCTGGCACACAGCAGGGGCAGGCAGCCTTGCTGGCAAAGGAAGGCAAGTGCAATAGGCAGCAAAGCTCTTCTGGCACTCTCCCCCCCTCCCCCCTCCCCCTTCTCCCACAAAGCAGAGAGGCAGAATGGTGGCTGCTGCCTCCTTTAATACATTTGAAAATCCCTCCTTGAACTCCCCCTACCCTTGCCCCTTCTTTGACCCTTCCCCTGGCTAATGCGGGTTCAGTCAGCAGTGGCAAGACAAGCTTTGAGCAAAAAGAGTCAATCTGGAACCAGGGGGGAATCTCCAGCAAATTAGTCCATGCTGTTGTTCAGCAATCTGAAGCTTGAAAGAGTGGGGAATTCAAAATGAAGTTAAAGCACAAAATGAAGGGAGCACTGAGATCGCCACAAAATGAAGGTCTGAATCTACAAAACTTTTGGCTCTGAAATTTGGGTGATTTGTTTTGGACCTGAATCTGGCCAGGCTAGCAAAGGGGTGATTTGTTTTTTATACAAATCACCTGAAACAGGTAGATTCGGATACAAATCATTTTGTACCCAAATTGATTCACACATCCCTACATACAACCCAGTGAATTTCTGATGTTCCTTGTCAGTGGCAAAGCCTACCAACTGGAGGCTTTGAAGGTTAGCCAAATATTTTGCAGAATGAACCTTATATACACAGAATGGATGTAAGGCAGAATTTTACACATGCAGCTTTAAATCTGCAAGTCTTTTAGAAGTGGCAGATGTAGGGAATGGATATTCTCTACAGTCAACCATTTCCTTACTCATAGATACTGTCTTTCCAGAACAAGATTGATTCAAGATAAATTGGCAATGACATTATGTTTCCTAAGTGTTTCTTATTTGTTATGTTTTTAAAATGACTTTTTATTATACATTATACTAGTAAGAATTTTTATCAGTTCTAAGATGTTTGTTTCTTTGACTAGGAAAAAGCCAACTGACAACAGAAAAAAGCTATTCCTATATTATGTTTCATTCTTCACATCACCATTTGTGGTATTCTCTTGGACTGTCATCTTCTACATTGCCTTCCTGCTGCTGTTTGCCTATGTTTTGCTCATGGATTTCCAGAAGGAGCCCACCACGTTGGAACTAATTCTCTATGTGCTGGTCTTCATCCTGCTTTGTGATGAAGTGAGACAAGTAGGGAGTGCTTGGAAGTTTTTTTAAAAAAGTTTTATTTCCAGGAAGATTATTCATCTGCAGTAAGAGGTGGAGGCTCTGGGGATTTAAATCTGATGTTTTCTCCCTGCATCACTATTTCCATGTGTGTCCCACTACAATATTTGGCATTCTGTGCCAAAAACTGTGGCCACATTCACACATAACGCAGAACTGGAATTTAAGAGGGCAGAGGTTGTTGTACAGTTACATCTGAATGAAGGGAACTCCGGTTCTGTGAGGTGACTGACTCAAGGTTTTGTTTCTGTAACTCCAATCTGAACTCTCAGGTTGCAGTGAGTTTCGTCTCCCCAACCCAAAGTTCAACACATCCTGTGTTGCATACGATTTTGGAACCACAGGTTGTGTTCCCCCCAGCCGCGATTGACTGTGTTGACTGTCCTTCATGCAAAAAGGAAGCCCAGACAGCCAGTTCCCCCTCCTCTCTACTGTCTCACTGACTGCAGAGAAAGTGTTCTTCATTACATCTGAATTCGGACAGGAGAATAGGGTGGGGCGATGGGGCATAGAACTGTGGGTCTATTGGATTCATGGTTCCACATTATGTGTGTAAAGATTAGTTAGTATCTTCAGTGAGGCCTGCCATTGCTGCTGGTGGTGGGGCAATTGCCCTAATTGAACCAGCCCCATTGGGACTTACTCCCAGATTGCAGTCTTTGCCCTCCTCTGGGAAAGGTCCTGTAGATGCCCATGGCTATCTACAGTTCCTATATCAGTTTTGTATCAATTCCTTAGTTAAGATTCAGTCCTAGTTAGCATTAGCCATTAATATGCCAGTAGAACCTTTAACCATGGTCAAAGCATCAAACTTTAGTTTGCTCCATGCTCCAGTATATATCACTGTTTCATTTCCAAACTTCATTTACTGAGTATGGGGAAGATTCTTGCACAGTTTGAAAAAAGTATTAAAATTTGACTCTTATCAGTATATTGGTTTTGATGTATGTTTACTGCAACCATTTATAAATCTGTTATGAATTTGTGCATGGGTGCAGGTTCTATGAGTGGTTCAGCATTCACCCAGATCACTGTTGGATCTGTGATGGGCAGATCCACAACCTATCATGGGAAAGATAGGTTGTTTTTGCATGGCAGATCTGGTTATACTGGTTCCTGGGAAAGACGTTGATCAACTGGGAAAATTAACTCACATAAATTGGGTTAATTGTGTGGATTAATCCTCACAAGAAGGCATAATGTATTGGCATTAAACAAGCAAGCAAATAAGATATTCCAAAGTTTAATGGTAGCCATAAGCTAGGGTAGGTTTTGTTGCCAAATGTAAGGAATAATGTTGAACTATGGGTCTGCAGTGTTCTCAAAAAAGGTACATCTAATATTGTTGAATCTGGAATGGTCTGATATTGATAATAATGACATGCGCATTATTATTATTATTATTATTATTATTATTATTATTATTAATTAAAAATGGATGATTGGTAGCTCTTATTGCAAATACAGCATCTGAAGACCATAGCAGTGAGTATCCAGTAAAAACTGTGGGGGTGGGGAGGGAACTAGATATGCAGAAAATCAGTATTTGCTTTAGTAGCCTGTAGGAGCACTCATTTCCATACTGGCATCTTAAAATACCATCCTTTATTTGCATTATTTAATTTGATTGCCCTACAGCCTTGTAGCTAGAAGATCTTAGCTGCAAACACAAACTTAGCATGTTTTATAGATTAAAAAAAATCCATCTTAAATAATTAAGATCATTTCTCTGAAAAGGTGAACAAATATGATAAAGCCTGCAAGTCTGTGTGCACATTTTACCTCGTAGTAAGCTCCACTTAATGCAGCGGGGTTTACTTCTAATTAAACATGCATGGGAACAGGCAGCACTTCCTTGATTATTTTGTTAAAATCTTGATTCTTGATTATTTCTGAATGAACTTACTCTCACACCTGGAGTGAAGATGTGAGATGCCAAATGTGGATTGAAATAGGGCCACAGCTTTATTCATTACAAAGGCTGACCTGCAACTTAACTACCAGCCTCTTTACATTCCTCAGTGTGGTTATCCTCTCCTGTGAACTGGAAGTGGGAAGAGAATGTCTTCTGCTGCCTGCCTTGGTGGAGTAATCCATTCTGGATAAAGGAGATTGTGCTCTTCCTTGTCCACACATCTTGTGGACATCTTGTGTGTTAGGCAAGTTTTAATCAGCCCTGCTCCCACTGGAGAGCCTGAGCTGAAGGTCAATCAGTCCAGCATTGCTCAAGCATGCTTGTGGTTGCAGCTCCCCTTGAGCCAGGAAGTGTGAATGAATGGGTGGTTAGATAAGCCATCCTTCATCCTTTGGCTGCCTCAAAGGTGCTCAGCAGTTTGGGAGCAATGGATAGAAGAATCTAGAGCAGATTCTTCTATCCATTGCTCCCATACAGCTGTGACCTAATTAGAAGCCTAGGGTTGAAAACCAGACAAACTAAATCTGAACATGAAGAACCCTACCTGACATTTTAAAGTATGCAAAACCAAACTTCCCCAAGGCTACTGTAGGAATTAAAGCCCAAAATGTCTACTCTATTCCTTGATGGTCAACTGGCTAATCCTACATTGCCTGTAATTCTGCTAGAGTAAGGAGTAGTTCCAATAAATAGGTGTAGCCATTCCAGATCCTCATTGTTTGGGTCAGCCCTGTGCCTGCAAAAAAATCCCAACCAAATGCTGCTGCCTTGTGCAGCATTACCTTAAGGAGTGAAAGCAAATTCTAACCCCTCCACATGCATACTCCAGCAAATATGGGAGTGGCATTTTAATTAAGATAGTGAAGTATCCATTACAAGTAAGGGCAAATGAGTATTGTCGACCCTATGGGATATGGAACATTGAATTATTCTTTTGTGTGGTTTCTTCCCCCCCACCCCTTCATTAGTGGTACATGAATGGTAGTAAATATTTTAAAGACTTGTGGAATGTTATGGACAGCCTTGGAATTTTCTACTTCATAGCAGGAATTGTGTTCAGGTGAGTTTTACCCAAACTGTTGTCACTATGTTGTTTGTTGTTTTGAGCCTCAGAGCCAGCAGACCATTGTGGTGTGATAATAATGATGTTGTATGGTCATGTTGTACTAGGTGTTTTTACCTAACACTGAAAGCTTAATCTGGCAGAACAGGTGACTATTGGCAAGGGAGAAACATTCTGACATTAGGCCTTTTAATGTCTTGGAGATCAGACCTAGCAGAGAAAAGACCTAGCAGTGTATTTCCCCCTATATTTCTCTTCCAAGGAGTAAACCATCTTTTGCACTGATGGTAAGATAAGCCCAAAGAGAAGCAACCCAAATAATCATTATTCTGCAAACATGCAATCAACAACACTCCTCTTGTAACTGATAATCCAGAACAGTCCTTTTTGTGCGGAAGGGAGATTTGTGGTTTACACTTAATTTAAGTTTAATATTGTCAGGTTAGTTTGTTTATAAATAGTTCTAGTAGTTCATTTGACAATGGAAATTTTAGTGAATATATATATGTTTCTTTGCCTAGGCTCTACTCTTCAAATGAGACAGCCTGGTATTCTGGCAGAGTCATTTTTTGCTTGGATTACATCATTTTCACACTAAGGCTGATACATATTTTCACAGTAAGCAGGAATCTAGGACCCAAGATAATTATGCTTCAGAGGATGGTAAGACAGAAATTTGAATAATGTGAGCATGGTTCAGACTGGAATCCCCAGAATTCTCTCTGGCCGAATCCACACGTAATGCGGAAACGCAGTTGAATGGGCCAACAGTTCCACAGATGTTACGTTTGAATGTGGGGAAATACATTTCGGCATGGTGACAAAACTGAGGGTTCATATTTGGAATGCCAGTCTGAACCTTCAGGTTCAGTTTCATCAATTTCATCAATTAGATTAGAGTTTCATCAATTAGATTAAATCCTCAAGTTAGAGTTATTACAGAAAATGTAATTAAGAAAACAAAAGTACTATACTGTAACTAGAATGAATCTGCTGGGAGGCATTTTGCCAGTTGTATCATGGAAGCCCTGAGATGCAAGAATTAATAATTTAAGAAGAATGTAGGAAATAGTTGGGGAGAAATAAGAAAATTTTACAACAGAATTGTTCCGTGATCTATATGGACATAATTAGGTCTGTTCACTTTTAATGCTGACTTAAGACTTACTGTTAGGCACAGCTTCAATAACTTTTTTTTTTACTGGATCCTAATTTTGCAGCAAGTTCTACCCATTCACAGTATGCTCCCTTGGGGTGGTATGCAAAGAATTAATTTGTCATTTCTCTAATGTTCACTTTAAAAGTTGAGGTCTGAGGCTGGGTGATACTGAGAAAGTCATAATTATTTTTCTTAACCAAAAAATGTTTTATAATTACTTAGCAGAACCCAGAAAACCTAGTTCAAGTTGGTTTAAATTTCAAAATCTTCTTTCTTACAGATGATAGATGTCTTCTTCTTCCTGTTCCTCTTTGCAGTATGGATGGTAGCTTTTGGAGTGGCCAGACAAGGAATCTTACGAAAGAATGAACATCGCTGGGAATGGATATTCCGATCAGTCATCTATGAACCTTACCTTGCAATGTTTGGCCAATATCCTGACGACATTGATGGTATCCATCTTGAGCTGCAATCTCAAAAAGCTATGGGTTGGAGTAGGTGCACATTCCTAAAGGAAGCTCAAAGCTTCCATCATCTGTTCAAGTGAAAAAATAAGCTGTACTAGTACATGTGTACTAGTGCACATAGATCTTTTAGTGTCAGGCTGAGTACACTGACACTAAAGGAGATGATAGTACACTAAAAGAGATGATGAAGGGCCACACACACACACTCCATAATAAAGCCTCTATAAGTTTATATACCCAACCTATCTTCCTTTATTACATCTTCCTGGTGATTTGGTCCAACCCTACCTCCACTCCCCTCCTTGGTGCCCTCAAAATGACTGCTTTTAAGGTTCCAGTTCCAGATCTTCTGGTGGAAGTGCAACTCAGGAAATGAACAGAGATTTTAGATAGCTGTGGCTGTTGTCTGATAGTTCTCTCATAAGCTATCTTGCCTTATCTAGCCAGGAAGGATAAAGGCAGTACTCATAACTATCCAGCATATGAATTGGTTATGTCTTACCTTTTGCACTATGGTTCTCTGTGGTTGGGTGCTCCTTCCATAAACAGGAAGAGTTTTACACTTTTGGAAGGACCCCTTCTGCTCTTGAAAAGACCCCACCCAAGAAAGAGTGCAGCCCTCTTTCCATTCATGGAAGGAGCTCCCACCCATGGAGCAAAGCAGTGCAGGTTAGGATATAAGCTGTTGTGTTCACCACACCTGGTGTCTGATGTGATACCCAGCATTAGAGAGCTGCAACATCCAGGGCTGCTGCAGACTCCCAAGGCAGCCCCAACACTGTTAGGAATAGGGATGTGCACGAACTGGTTTGAAGGCCATGCAAGAGACCTTCGAACAAGTTTGTGCTGCTGCCAGTTCACAGTTCAATGCCAGGGGGGGGGGCGTTCTTTAAGGGTGGGGGGTGCACTTACCCCTCTCACCACTTCCCCCCTACCTGCTTTCCTTTTTAAAAAAAGTTCTTGAGGGGGCAGTGTACCTCCCTGCCACCCCTGCCCCCATTTTTGTCCGTGCCTGCGCTCTGGACTTGTGGCCACTACAGGCCGAAAACAGGGGCAGGGGTGGCAGGGACCCCAAGAACTGCCACCCCAAGAACTTTTTTTAAAAAGGAGCGCCGGCAGGGGGAAAACGGCAGGAGGCGTAAGTGCACTCCCCCGCCAGCATCGAACAGTGGAGCCATGGTTCCGTGCACACCACTAGTTAGAAACAAGTGGTAGTGCAAATAGTGTTCCCATGGTTATCTCAATTGTCACAAAGGGGCAACAGTGGAAGCGCTGCTTGTGCCACCACCCATTCTTAACAGTGTTAAGGGCTGCCTTAGAAGTGTGCAGCAGCCCCAGGGTTCAGCATTATGGCAGTTCCAGTTTAGTCCTAAATTATGCAACCAGACTTACTATGCAAGCAGCAACTTATTCATAGTAGAACAATGTACAAATTTCACAAAACTTTCTGTGTACAGAATGGAGTGCCAAACTGACAATTGCTGTTGCTAATTTGGCTAATATCTAGAAATTTGTGATGTTGTCCACCAATATCCTCCTAATTTTTTGTACTTTTTTGGGATTTGCTTGGTTGGATTAACTAAGCAGAGAACATGACACCAGACCCTACAGGGTTCTAACAATGACAAAGAGACCACAATGGTTGTCCCTCTATCCTGGCTATGTTTTTATTCATGGTTATGTAAAAATGACTGTTTTACTTTATGACTCTCAACTGTTTAGATAAGAATGAATGCCAGCATGGCTCTGCAAAACCCAGCTGATGCCATGAAAGGTTCACAGGATCACATGAAAGGCTCACAGTTGCTGATAATGCTGAACAATATGCTATCAACCCCTCAGTGTAAAGAATCTAGGCATCTTTCTGAATTTTTGGGAATCTTTTCCATTTCTTCCTTTCATAATAGCTACCACATACAGTTTTCAGCACTGTACCTTCAATGGGAATGAATCAAAACCTCTGTGTGTAGAAGTGGATTCCAACAACCACCCCCGGTTCCCAGAATGGATCACTATTCCATTAGTGTGTATCTACATGTTGTCCACCAACATCCTCCTGGTGAACTTGTTAATAGCCATGTTTGGGTATGTATTATATTGAAGGGTTTCTCTGATGCTGTCCCTCCAGGGGGCGTGGCTACTGACTTTTAGGTTTTATTAACCTGAGTTCCTTAACCACCCATAGATTGTTTGGGGAAAGAATGAACAATCTATTTTTCATTCATGATTTGTGGTTAAGCTAATTAGAAGAGGCATTCCAACCAAAATATTATGTAAAGTTGATCTTTCTGTTGTTTATCAGCATTAACACCCAAAGTGTAAAAAAACCAAAAACACCCCAGTACATTCTGATACCAATTACCTGCATTCTGATCGATGATGTAGCATCAAAATCACAGTCTTTGAGTGTTACATCAGTGCTATTGGCAAAGTCATTTATCCCCCAGCACAACATTATTTCACATAGAAATGGGGATGTCTTCTAAAGCTCGTATAGCATTTTAGCAGTGTTAAGCAGCTCAGGTATTATTGCCTTTTCTTCTGTCCTATGTGAAGTAGTTTGTTTTAAAAATCTGTTTAAGGATTCACATTTCTCTGGAAAAGCAAGAACTCTCTCCCATTGGTTGAGGTGATTCTGACGTCAGTCCTGCTCAACCCCCCCCCCCCCCCCCCGTTCTTTCCTGCACTGTGCAGATATTGATTTTATAACTCAAAAATTGCCCTCCTCGCAAAAAATTATTCTCCTACATGGCCTGCTAGTATAGGGTGAGGTTTCTCCTCTTTTTTTTTTTAAGAGAGCAACTGTGCAGAGAAGTGAGAGGGTGAACAATGGCTGTTCAGTGTCCCCTGCTCTGGTAACATCTGGACAGGGCTTCTCTCAGGCCTGGTGAACTCTGTCCTACCCCCAGCCCCAGCAAGGAGAAATGTCTTGAAATTACAGGTCAGCCATTAAATTTGAAAGGTTTAACTCCTGTCTCTGAAGCCTGTTTCCTGTTACATAGGCTTCTACTCCTTGGCTGTGACTGCTTCTATCTGCCAATGGCCACCACCTTCTTTCTGCTTTGTTTTACCTCAGAACTGCTAGGCCTCAGTGCTTGTGTTCAGCTTTTACCACTGCCCAACCTGGTACCTTGAAAAGGGGGAGGGAGTAAGGCCAGAAGGCCCAGCACTTTTAACAGTTGCATGACAGGCAACAGGTTCAACTTTACCAGATGTATGAGGATGGAAACAATACCTGTTGATATACTTGTTAAGGGAACTGCCCTGGGGTGATTGGTAAGCCCCTCAAAAATTGCGTTTGGGCTTTGTGTGGGGAAATTAGCTCAGGGTGGAGCAGTTCCATGTCAGAATAAATTTAATGCAAAGTGTTGGTTGCAGGAAAATGACTGGCTGAGAGAGAGGTGTTCAAAATCAGAGAAGGTTTTATTTAAGGGTAAGGGTTAAATCATTCCCGAGGCTTTGAGGGTGGGACAGAGGGCTGACGCAAGTTATGCTGCTGCTTTAATAACTTCTCTGTTTATTTGTTAGACTCTATGCAGATACATATTTTGGTGAACCTGGAGCTGGAGGGAGCGTGTTCACTGTCTCTGGGATGATTCCAGTGGTGGTGGGGAATAGAGGAAGATGTGGCATTGGCAAGCTAGCAGGCTGTTAAAGGGGAAGGGAGATTCTAAACTTAATAGCTGTTACCCTTTCCAGCTTCCCTGCCAGCTCTTTGAACAATGGGAGCAGTGCCAAACCCCCACAGAACCTCAGCTTGCTTCTCTGTAATGCTAGGTCAGTTCAAAATAAAACACAAATCATCCATGATTTTATTGTGGGTCTGACCTGGTATATATTACAGAGACCTGGATGGTGTGGGGGCTAGTGTTCTGGTTTGGGCCCAGCTTCTCCCAGCAGGATACTCTGTTGTAGAGCAGGTGAAAGGACATGGACGGGGAGGAGGAGTGGCTGTGGAACATAAGACTAATATTTCCCTTACCAGGGTTCCTGTCAGGGAATTGGCCTATATTGAATGTGCCTATATTGAAGGTTCAAACTCGGACCAAACAGAGTATTGCATTGGCAATGCCGGTCTGAGTTTGAACCGATCGATCCAGATTTGATTCGAGCTGATTTGAGCTAGTTTGAAGGTTCTAGATCTAGAGGCCATTTTAGATTATGTCCTCCATTTTGTGTGACTTGTGTTGCTTGATTTCATTGGCTGAGCTGTTGCTTACCTGATTGGCCAGATTAGTCTGGCTCTCTGGTAGGCACTGCACTATGCCAGTCCTTGAGAACTGGCACCTTATTGGCCAGGGGGGAGGTCAAAGGTGGGGGCTCCCAAAGTGGGGAGTTTCAAATCCTATTTAAAGCCAAGCCTATGGCCTAGCAAAATTACTCTGGTGGCAGTGTTCCTTGGCTTCTTTCTGGCCTGCTGCAGCTGCTGGTGTGGTGAGAGTTTGCTTGGCAGATTGTTGTGTTTTTGTTCCCAATCCTCCTTTCTGCCTGTTTTTCTGCCCCCCCTTCTCTTCCCTGATTTAAATCTTTTCTCCCTGGTGTGACTGTGTGTGTGTTTGTTCTGCTGCTTCCCCCTCCCCCCAAGTGAGTCTCTCTCTCTCTCTCTCTCTCTCTCTCTCTCTCTCTCTCTCTCTCCACCTCTCTCCCCCCCACCACCTCTCCTCTGGGTCAGGGGTTCCCTCTTTTCTCTGGAGCAGGTGCTTTTCTTTGTTAATCCTTTTCTTGTTGAGCTTAGCACACTGACTGCTCCAGAATCCAGCACCTCTGCCCTCCCCTTTCCTTCCCGCTACGCCCTTCCCCTTCCCCTTCCCCATTCCTACAGCCTTTCCCCCCACCAGCCTATTTATTTATTTAATCAGTGTTTTTACTTTGATTTATTTTTGGGGGAGGTGAAATACCTGGAAAGCTTTTTATTCTGCTCTCCCCCCACCCCGGCTGTGCCTGCACTCCCACACTGTGCCAGCCTGCCACTGGTCTGGAATTCCTTCTTTTTTTCTCCTGACCAGTGTGTTGGGCAGAAGATCTCCAGGACAATGAGGGAGTAAGTGATTACTTTTTGTTGTCCCCTTTCCCCCTTTAGTGTTCCTTTCAAGTTTGGGTGTGGGGAGGTATTTAGGGCCTTCTTTCGTGTTTGGGTGTGGGGAGGTGTATTTTCTGTTTTTTCTTTAGAGGCTGTTTCTTGTTTTCAGAGGTTCTTTCTTGTTTTCACAGGTTTCCCCTTAGTTGCCCCCCATTGTGTACTTTATTGTATTGGGTTTTTTAAAATTGTATTTTGTTGTTGTGGGTGGAGTGGGTGGGCAGGCTTGTTTTTAAAATGGTTTTCTTTAAATAGGGATTTTTAAGGTCCCCCCATAGGGTTTATTTTCAAAAAGTTCCCCCCAAATAGGCTTTAAAAAAAAGTCCTCCACTCAAAAATGGGGTTTTTTATTTTAGGGGAAAAAACACCCTCCATTATTATATTTTAAACATTTTTCCAAATTTTTTTAAAAGCCCTTAGGGTTTTCAGTAATGTCTGAGTGCTGTGTGGTGAGCAGGGTGGCATGCTGCCAGTCAATCAATGGACACAGTCATCGGGCAAGAAGCGCCCTGGTCACGGGGACCCACGTCTCCTCACCCACCTCATAAGGGAGATGATGGCCACTGACGACCAGCCTTTTCAGTTGGTCAAGAACTCCTGCTTCTGCCGGATACTCCAGCTGCTAGAGCCCAACTACACCATCCCCTCAAGGACCACGTTCAGCTGGAATGTGGTCCCTTCCCTTTACAGGCTGCACAGGGAGCTTGTGTCAGCCATGCTGTGTGCAGCACCCGCTGGCACCAGCATGCATTTCACCACTGATCTGTGGAACAGTGTGAGTGGGATGCACGCTGCTTTCCTGGCCCTGGGTGCCCACTGGTGGGGTCCAGAGAGATAGGGGACCTCCGGTGCTGCTTCTGGATCCAGCGTGTCCCACACAGCATTTTGGCACCAATGGGTCATCTTGCACATGGAGAACTTGGATGTCAAGCACACCAAGGAGGAGATGGCAGCCATACTCGGCCACCAAATTGAGGAGTGAATAGGTGGGTTGCCACACCTCAGAAGGGGTTCATTGTGACAGACAATGGCTCTAATTTGTGATGCCCCCACTCGAGCACATTGGAGAGGAGTGGGAGGCAGGTGACTTACTAGAGAGTGAGGAGGTGTCTGAGGAGGACCAGGCCGGTAATATTAATGGGGACAGCCAGGCCAGGGTGAGTGATTGGTGCAGGAGTGGCCAGCAGGGCCGGGTGATCTTTGGAAAGAAGGGTCAAGAACTGAGCCAGAGTTTGAAAGGCCACTTTTTCCCCTGAGTAGGAGATCCTCAGATAGGGTGATGTACTGCACATGCTCGAGACAGAACTGGAATCATGTGACTTGATTGAAGGCGTGGTCACCACCCAGTCCCAGTTCCAGTTCTGTCTCGCTTGGGATAGGACCTATTTGGAGAGAGCTCTGGTCAGTTAGGTTTTTTCTCTGCTTACCTTTGGCTTTCTCTTACTCTCACTCCCCTCTTGCTTCCTGCCTCTCTTCCTCTACTTGTGTGCAAGGGTGGGAAGGGAGCAGGTTTCCATTTGGCCACAAAATTGAATTATTTTAAAATTTATCTTCTTAATTTCCAATCTTAATCAGACTCCAAATTGTTCCTTTTAGTTTTCATTATTATGGAGGCGTCTCATGCCGAGGAGCTAATGCAGGGTTCCCTTTCTGAGAGTGCTCTCCTATCGCAGGCTTTAGATCAGAGCCATTTACAAACTCAGCCGGCTGCTTCAGCAGTGTGTTCTGCTGCAGCTCTTTCCCCGCCTACATTGCTCCCGGGGCTCGCGGCTCCGCCGCCATTTGCTGACCCCTCCCAACAGCCCCGCTCCTCAAAACCCGCCGAGCAACGGCCGGGTAAGGCGGCAAAGAAAGAAAAGCACTTAAATGACCAGCCCTCTGTTCCTAAAAAGAAGAAAAAATGAAAGGATTCAAAGAGAGAAGCTGGTCTTTTAGTTGAGGGGCGTAAGTGGCTGAGTGAGCGGCTCCTTATACAATCGGTTTGCCGCCGCTCGAAACTGAAAGCAGGAAAGAATGGCGCTAAATCTAAGGAGAAGGAGAGGGAGCGCGCCAATATTGTTGAAACGACTGCCGCTGGAGTCCGGAGCCCGGTGGGCACCTTACCGGCTCCCATACCCATACACTCTAATGATCTGGTGGTAGAGGGGGAACCCCCCCCGCCCCCGCTCCAGAACGCAGCCGCAGGCACTTCTCACCTCCCTGCTCAACCACAAACTGTAAGCAGTGATCCTTTTTCTCCTCAAGCCACCCAGTGGCTAAGAGCTTTTTTTGCCAGAGAATTTAATTTAGAGCCACCTGCGGCTCCGTATGTTCAGCTAGTGCAGCCTACAGACCCTTTCCACAGTGTGTCCTCAGCTCCTACGGGCTTACCAAATACAGCCCTTTCTGACTCAAACCAGCCTGTTCTGCATCAGGCTCCCTTACCTGGTGCCCCTAATCCTGCTCTCCCATTACAAAGAGAGGCTGTCCCCTCTATACCAGGAGAGCATAGGGGGCTTAGGAGGGCCAGAGTACTGGCTGGCAATCGCCTCTCTTCATCTTCCCCAGACTCTAGCCCTAGGCGCAGAGCTATCCCCACGTGGGAGAGGGGTCAATTTCTACCAAGACCTCCTGCTCTCAGATGCAGAAGCAAGCGCAAGAGGAATTCTTCATCTTCCTCCTCTACCTTGCCTCAGAGGCGTATTCCCCCTCCATCCAAACCTACCCTCCCTAATCCTATGCTACACCCCCACAACCCCCTAACCCTCAACCCCCCCCCACTTACCGACCTTACCTGCCCCGCTACCTATTCATCACTCCTCCTCCGAGGAGCGGTCCTCGCATTCACATCCACTGGCTCCAGTTGATGACTCTGATTCTGGAAAAGAGGAGGGAGAGTTGTCTGAGGAAGAAATCAACCCTCCTATTTCTAATTCCACCAGGTTATTCTCATCTTCAGATTTTGAGATCCTATTAGCTAAAGCTAAACGCACAATCAAGGATGTCTCCCCCACGGAGGATCCTTCCAATACCACTACCACCTCCTTTGACCAACAGGTTTTTCCACCCACAGAACCGAATAACCCTGTTGTTCCCTTTCAAGAAGGTTATGTGCGCTGAGTGGCAACATCCTACCTCATCCAAGCTGATTGGCAGCCTACCAAAGAAACACTATCTCCTACCTTCAGATGTGGCTTCTCTCATCGCAATTCCTAAGGTGGATCCACCTGTCGCCCAACTGGTGTCGGGGGCGCTAGTCCAATCCGAACACCAAGAGCAACTCAGATCCCAGGAAGACCGACGCTGTGACGCCCTGCTAAAGAAAGCTCATGAGGCCTCTGCGTCGGCTATCAAAATGGCTACTACCAACTCCATCTTCGCACGTGCTACGGTCCTCTGGGCTAAGGAGCTGGTGCAATTGGTCCCCCCGGAAAATACCAAACTACGCCAGGGATTAACAAGATGGCCAAGGCCGCGGCTCTGACAGCGGACTCCAGCCTGGATATTATACAACAATCTTCCAGAGCCTTGGTCTCCGGTGTCGTGGTTCGCAGGATCCTCTGGCTCAAATCCTGGCATGTTGATACCAAATCAAAGATGGCCCTGACGGCATCCCCCTTTTCGGGCTCCTCCCTATTTGGCGAGTCACTGGACCCCATTCTGGTGGATACCAAAGACAAAAAGAAAGTCATGCCAGCCACTAAGAAAGATTTCCGGTCTTCCTTTCGCGGCGCCCATAGTTCCTTTCGTTCCTTCCACCAGCCCTACAACCAACCCTTTCAACATGACCAAAACAGAGACTCACGCTCCTCCTTCTCCAGAGGTTTCGGACACTCACACTGGAGACCCCGTTCCAGAGGCCATCCCCGTGGAACAAGCTCTCGCCCATTCACCTACTACCGTCAGCGTAAGCAATGACGGCATCCCCGTGGGGGGAAGGCTGTCGCATTTTCTGCTAACCTGGATGTCGACAGCCACAGACAAGTGGGTCCTAGACACCATCTCTATGGGATACTCCATTGACCTGCTATCCCTCCCACCGTCTCGCTTCATCCCCACTCCAAAATCCTCCAACCATCTCAAACATCATCGGATGAGACTGGCTATACATCATCTGCTTCAGATCAACGCCATAGAGCCCGTGCCCCCCCCCCCCCCGGAAAGGTTTCAGGGAGTTTATTCCATCCTATTCCTGGTACCAAAAAAAGATGGCTCCTGGAGAGCGGTGCTAGACCTCAAGGCCTTCAATCACTTCGTAAAGAAGAAGAAGTTCCTTATGGAGTCTCTCCGCACTATAAAGGAAGCGGTGAGAAAAGGGGACCTCCTGGCCTCAGTAGATCTCTCGGAGGCATATCTACATGTCCCGATCAGACCCTCCGATCGGAAATTCCTGCGCTTTCTATACAACGGGAAACACTATCAGTATCGGGCCCTCCCCTTTGGACTGGCCTCGGCCCCGAGAGTCTTCACCAAGTTGATGATCTACCCGATCTCCTTCCTCCGCCTCCAGGGCATGGGCCTGCATCCGTACCTGGACGACATCCTTCTCAGATCGCCTTCCAAGGAACAAGCATCCAGGGATGTTCAGAACACCCTTCAGACTCTGCGCGACCACGGGTTCATAATCAACCTGCAAAAGAGCCACCTCGTCCCTTCACAACAGCTGGTCCATCTAGGAGCATTCTTCAACACTGCTCAGAACACAATCTCCCTCCCCCAGGAACGCAGGGCTCGCATTGTCAAGCAACTACGCCCCCTCCTGGGCAAACAAAAGGAGGATGTCATGATCTTGGCCCAAGCCCTGGGCTCCATGATAGCCTGCCTGGATTGCACCCCCTGGGCAAGATGGCACTCGCGCCCTCTTCAATGGCTCCTTCTGCCATGGCAGGATCACATCATGGGAAACCAAAAACAACTAATTCCTCTTACTCAGGCCGTCAAGGATTCGCTCCTATGGTGGCTATCACCGGCCCTCCTTCGGGGAACTCAATTGACAGAACCCAGCAGGGTTCTGGTCACGACCGACGCCAGTCAAAGTGGATGGGGAGCACATTGCCAGGGCCAGGTCGTACAGGGCTCCTGGTCAACCTCAGAAAGGTCTCTCCCCATAAACTGGTTGGAGCTTCGAGTGGCCCACTTAGCTCTTTGTCACTTCCAACACCTTCTCCACGGTCACCATGTACTATTACGGACGGACAACATCACCGTAAAGGCCCACATAAACCGACAAGGGGGGACCAGGTCCCCCTCCCTAATGACGGAGGCGGACCTTCTACTAGCCAGGGCGGAACTCAATCTCCAATCTCTCATCGCCAAGCACCTCAAGGGCGATCACAACGAAGTCGCGGATTGGCTCAGCAGGGAAGCATTGGATCCGGGAGAGTGGTCCCTACACCCGGAGGTCTTTCAACAGGTCTCCACACACCTGGGGACTCCAGCAGTCGATCTTTTCACAGCTCCGGGCAACAACCGACTTCCACGCTTCTTCACAAGGTACCACTCTCCCCTCGCGGAGGGGATAGACGCCTTACACTCTCCTTGGCCAGCAGTACTTCTGTACGCATTCCCGCCAGTACCAATTATCATGAAAGTACTCCAGAAGCTCAGGTTAGAACGAAGGGAGCTGATTCTGATAGCCCCTTACTGGCCTCGCCGCCCGTGGTTTCCAGACCTCCTGAAGCTGGCAGCGGCCCCCCCTTGGCCCGGATCTTCTACATCAATCGCCCGGATCTTCTACATCAAGGCCCGGTCATACATCCGGACCCATTCTGGCTACGGCTGACCGCCTGGAGGTTGAACGCACGAGACTCGCCAACCTAGGGTACTCCCAGGAGGTCCAGGACACCATCTTAGCTTCCAGACGCCCTTCCACAATACGCATTTATCAATACACCTGGTCGGCGTTCCTTCACTGGTCTCTCTCCCATGCCAAGGACCCTATGGAGGCAGGGATCTCAGAGGTCCTAGAATTCTTACAGTCGGGACTTCGCATGAAGCTTCGCCCAAGTACCCTCAGAAGACAAGCTTCCGCACTGGCATCTATTCTCCAGCTTTCTCAGGGCATTACGGGCCCTGCACACCTGCATCCCCACTTGTCCAGATTCTTGAAAGGGGCTTCCAACTTGGCACCGCCCCCCATCCAACGTTTCCCCTCTTGGAGCTTAAATCGGGTCCTCAATGCCCTCACCAAGGAACCATTCGAGCCAATTGCCTCAATTCCCTTAAGAACTCTCTCATTCAAAGTTGCCTTCCTGGTAGCCATGACCTCAGCCCACAGGGTCTCTGAACTGGCCGCCCTGTCCGCTCGCAAAGAATTCTGTTCCTTCAGCGCTGACTCAGTCACCCTCCAACTGGACCCCACCTTTCTTCCCAAAGTCAACTCTTCCTTTCATAGAGAACAGGTGTTGGTCCTCCCCTCTTTTTGCCCAAATCCGGTCCATCCAAAAGAAAGACTCTGGCACAAGCTGGACGTACGCAGGGCGTTACGCATGTACATACAGCGCACGCAACCCATTCGCCGGGCAGACTCCCTTTTCATTTCGTTCTGTTCCAGCAATCTCGGCGCCCGGGTTTCAAAATCCACACTAGCCAGCTGGATCAAATCCTGTGTTCACATGGTGTACACAGCCCTCCATCTCAACCCCCCTGGTGGGGTGACCGCACACTCCACTAGAAGCGTTGCCGCTTCCTCTGCCTTTTGCGCTCACATTTCCCTTTCTGAGATATGCAGAGCTGCTACTTGGTCCTCCTCCACTCCATTCATCAAGCATTATAAAATTCCGGATTTCTCCCAGGACCAGGCGGCATTTGGTCGCACCGTCCTCCAGCAAGTACTTTAGACACATCCTCCCATCCCGGATCCTAGTAGCTGCTTGGGCATGTCCCTATCTGAGGATCTCCTACTCAGGGGGAAAAGAGACATTGGTCTTACCGTGAAGGTTCTTTTTCCCTGAAGTAGGAGATCTTCAGCCCCGCCCGGATGTGTGTCTGGGTTGGGCGTAGTCTTACTGAGTTGTTCACTATCAATCTCCATGGGAGGGGTGCCTTTCTGGGAATATTGACGAGCCTGCTCCCAGGGCTCCATAGAATCTTTCTTTCCTCTTCTAGCCTTATCCGGGCACGCTGTTTGTGTCCTTGCTGTTGCTGTTCTTTCTTGTTCTTTACATGTTTTTCTACAGTTGATCCTGTTAGAATGAGCTCTCTCCACTGAATCCATCACGCCTTGCTCATCAGTCCTGGAACTGGGACTGGGTGGTGACCACGCCTTCAATCAAGTCACATGATTCCAGTTCTGTCTTGAGCATGTGCAGTACATCACCCTATCTTAGGATCTCCTACTTCAGGGAAAAAGAACCTTCACGGTAAGACCAATGTCTCTATCTCCTCGAGAGTGTAGACAGGAAAAATGTCAGCAGCAGGTGAGGGAATTATGAAGGAGTAATCAGCTGGTGAGAAGACAGAAGCCGGATTGAATCTATGGCAGCTGGCAGGAGTGGAGTGTTGATTAAGTGCACATGGCTGCTGTTTTTCTTCTTGTGCCTCTCCATCCTGGGGCTCTGGATCAGCCAGTGTGGGCTGCGTTTCTTCCTCTCCTCCACCTTCCTCACCAGAGCTCAAGCTGATATCTATTTCCTTGGCCTGTTCTTTCAGCTTCTTGGCCACAAATCGGGCAGCCTGTGCCTTGAACAAACTGCTGGAAACAACACGTTGAATTGGCTTCCAGCTTTTGTCGGAGAGATTGTGATGTTGGAATTTGGGCTTCTCACTTCTCTATTCTTGGAGAGACAGTTAAACCTGACTATTTAGCAGTATAACTGAAACTTGAGCTACTGGCTGTTGTGTCATATTTCTGGCCAGCATCTTCTGTCGAGTGAGGCCGTGACAGCTTGTTTCCAGCCCCTTTAATTCTTGGAGTGCTGGGAGAAGATGATAGAATCCCTCCAAACCCAGGTTGACCAGTTAACCAATGCGGTTGCAGCTCTTCAAACGCAGTTAGTGCCTGAATGCCTGGCTGTAAATCGTAAGTGCCCTATGCAAGTTCCAGATAAGCTTGATGGATCTCTGGCTAAGTTTTATGCTTTCTTAGCACAGTGTGAACTCTTCATGCAATTAAGAGCAGAGGACTTTCCCGATGATAGATTTAAAGTGGGGTTTGTGATAAGCCTCCTGATTGGGACTCCAGCCAAATGGGCTACTCCCTTTTTGCTTCAAGGGGCACCTCTTGTAAATTATGCAGCTTTTGTGGCTGAGCTGTGGGTCGCTTATGAAGATCCTTCAAAGGCAGAGACTGCCAACAGGCAAATTCGACGTCTGCATCAAGGAAAAGACTCTGTTGCTGTGTTTGCCAGTTCCTTCTGTATGCTGAGCCTGGACTGGAATGAGGCAGCTCTTATGGATCAATTTCAGGAGGGCTTGTCAGATGAAGTCCTGGATGAGCTTGGAAGGGTAGACCAACCTCCCACTCTCAAAGCCTTAATATAACTAGGCATGAGGATTGATGGCTGGCTGGAAAGTTGGCATATTTCCTGCCAAATGTTGGCAGAAAGACTGGGGGCTATGCTGCTTCCTAGAGCAACACTTTCAGTGAACCTGGCTGCTTCAGATAGGACAAGGGAGGAACCCATGCAGCTGGGAGGAGCTCATCCTCAAGTCACTGTGGAAGAGAGGAATCATCGCAGGCAAGCACAACATGTCTATATTGTGGTCAGCGAGGACACTGTGCAAACAATTGCCCTATAAAGCAGTCCCACCCTGCTTTTGGGAGTTGTTGTTGTTTTTGGGAAACAACTCTGCCCAACCTTAGTTGGGATCCTAAGTCTGGGTTGTAGGAGTCAAGTAGTAGCCAGCCTTCTAATTTATTTTCACAGTTTTTATTTTAAGTTGTTTGGGCGGGTGAGTCGCTGGAAGCAGCTCATTCTGCCATCCCCCTTGCCTCTGGCTGTGCTGCCCTGTGTTGTGTGCTAGCCTCTGCTGCCACTGGTCTCTTTTTTGTCCTTCCTTCCTTTGACCAGTGTTTGGGGCAGAACTGAAGAAGAAGAGGGGTGAGTTCTTACTTCTTGTTCTCCCCTTCCCCCAGTTGGTTTTAAATGGGGCCTCCTTAATTTTGCATTTGGGTGTGGGGAGGGATATTGTGTGTTTTTTCTTGAAGGTTGTCTCTTTTTTTGCAGGTTGTTTCTTTTGTTTCTGCAGGTTATTCCACACACACCCATCATTTAGGTTATTGATTGTTTAGTTTTCATTGTATTATTTATTGCATTGTTGTGGGTGGAGTTGGGTGGGTAAGTTTTTGTGTTAAAAGGGGTTTTAGTTAAATAGGGTTAAATAAAATTTAAAATGTAATTTTTTAAAATAAAAATAAAAATTTAAAAACATTTAGAAGATTTTATTTAGGTTCTCCCAATTTTTTAAAAAAATGGGGCTGGTAGGTTTTCCTTTAAAAATTCCCCCCCCAAAAAAAAATATTTCCACCACCCCCCATTTTTCTTATTTTTCCTATTTTTTAATTCCCTATTTTCCCCTTCCTTCCCTACTTTTCAAAAAAAAACCTCGCACTCCATCTGATTTTTTTAAGAGGTTCCTGCCACCCCAGGCTCTCTCTTTCTCTTTTTTTTTAAAGTTCCCACCACCACCCCTTCCAATTTTTTACAAAAGGTTTCCCTCCCCCCAATTGGTTTTTTTCCCTCCAAAAATTTTTTCCCCGTCCAGGGCATCCAGGGAACAGGGCGCCCACATCCCTAGTGCTGTTGCTGCCATGGCCACACTTGTCAAGAAGTCTCACAAAATGGCAGCCCATTTCCACCCCAGCGAGAAGTCTAGGCAACTGCTAAGTGAGAGGCAGCATGACCTCGGGCTTCCACGCCATCTCATCCCAACAGATGTAGAGACGCAGTGGAACTCCACCTTCCTCCTGTTTCAGCACCTGCTGGATCAGGAGAGAGCCCTTGGCGACCTGGTGAGGAATGAGTCCTTGGGCATGTGCAACCTCTCTAATGATGAGTGGAAGCTAATGTCCAAGATGGTGTCGACACTCAAGCCCTTCCTGTTTGCCACGAAGAGCTTGTGTGTCAACACCACTCATCTGAGCCAGGCCCTACACACAGCTCTCAGCCTTGAGACGCTGATGGGCAACCTCCAGACTTTGCTGACCATGCCAGAGGGGCGTGCTCTGGCTGGAAGGCTGAAGACTGGGGTGGCCAACCGCCTTGTTGGGTGACAGGGAGGAGTATGTCCTTGCTTGTCTCTGTGACGCGGCCATCAAGGGCAATGTCGTGTGTGCCAATTTCTTGCCCAGGTGGAGGGACTTTCTGGTCCAGAGAGTTAGCGAGGAGGAGGTCACTAAGAACTGGAGAGACCAGGAGGGTAGTCCAGGTGCACCTCCCTCTGAGCGACCTGCACTCAGCAGCAGCGGCAGTGTCGGCAGCCCAGTGGCGTCCGCTACCCCTTCCCCTTCTTCTTCCCAGTCCAGCAGCGTGGCATCTCAGGCAGCAGTGCCAGCGCAGCAGGCACTTCCTCCTGCAAAATCGGCCCAGTGGGTGTGCCTTGGCACCTTGCCCGGTTTGCGGGAGGCTTGGCCTACCAGGCCCACCAGTGCTGAGCAATGCATTGCCCAGTACTTGGAGGAGCCTGTGGAGATGGATCATGTGCAATACTGGGCAAGCTGCCACCAAGTCTGGCCGGACCTGGCAGTGGTTGCTGTGCACCTCCTCTCCTGCCCAACAACGAGCATCCAGAGCAACCGGGAGTTTTCATGTGCTGGTGACATGGTAACACCCACTTGGTCCTGGTTGGATCCTGGTGTGGTCGAGCAGTTGGTCTTCCTCAAGGTCAACCTCCCTTTGCTGGGCTACTCTGAACTGGAGGTTGAGCTGGGCGAGTAATTGGCCCATGGTTGAGCCATGGTGTTGGTCACCTGCCTGGCAAAAGCCTCTGCTCATCCTGCCCCTCCTCCGTTCCACCTTCTGCTGACGTGAGTGACAGTCATGCCAACCAAGTTGCTGCATGCTCACCACTAGTGCTGTGACTTGGCAACTGATACACCCCACCCACTGGCATAACCCAATGCTCAACACAAGCCTCTGGTTTCACCTGACCACAGCATTCGGGGGGCTGTGGGCACACACACATAAACAATTCCCAGGCACCGGCGGTGGTCTACATGTGTTGTAAATATGTAAATAGCAAAATAACTTGGTTTTTTATAATATAATTTATAGAAGTTTGATTTTCAAAAGTATGAATTTTTTTTAAAGCTTGCTTTTTTAAAAGATAATCTCAAAACAGCTTGATTTGATTGTTGAAAAGATGAATTTATAAACATGCTGGTTGATGATTGTTCAAATGATGATGAATCTTTGAAAAGCTTGATTCTCTATTTATATAAACATCTCGATTTTCAAATGGGTTCTGCTGCTAGCGGGGAGGGCAGGGCACTGGGACTGTGCCCAAAACTATGTCTGTAAATATATCTGTGTGTGTATTATGTGTACTTGTCTAGTTAGAAGGTTTTATGTGCATGTGTGTGTGCGTGCATGGGGGCTTTTTCTGTTGTGTGTGTATGCTGTCAGTAGGTTTTGTCTTACCTTTAGTGTTTTCAGTCTGGTCAGTATAGAAAGTTGTAAATATTACTGTATAGCTGCTGTATAGCTGCATTTGTATATATTATATGCTATTGTGTACTATCTTTATCTATTTATCTAACATATTTGTATACCAATGCCGCCCCTCCCCTCCCTCCTCTCTTCCCTCTCCAGTTTGGTTCTGCTGCCACGCATGCACACACACCACCAGAGACACATGCACTGGCCATGATGAGTACATGGTCTCCTGCCACACTGTGTTGTGTGTGACCTCCATTGACCTGCCTCTGAGCTGGACTTTCCTCTCCCTTTAATTTTGTCTGAGCCACGCTCTCCCTCCCCCTGCCCCCTCTCTTTCCCCTCTTCTAGCTAGCAGCACACACACACATGCACCAGGCGCCTCCGGGGGGGGGGGCAGGTGGCTTCTTTAAGTGTAAACCAAGCCGGTGCTCCATGCCGCCCAGCAGCCCCCGCGGCAGGGAATCGCCTCCACCACTCACCTGGCTGCGGGCGGGGGCTCAACTCTGTGGGAGCCAGGTGAGTGGCAGAGGCAATTCCCCGCTGCAGGGGCTGCTGGGTGTCACAGAGCACCGGCTATGTTTACATTTAAAGAAGCTGCCTGCCGTCCCTCCCCCCGGAAGTGCATTCATGACCAAAGATGTGGTAGAGCAAAGATGTGGTGGACCAGACACAGTCTAAGGTGTTTCTTTCCAAAAGGCATGCATTGCACACACAAAGAGAACCAGGTGCATGTTACTTTAAGTTATCTCCAGCAGCAGAGTGTTGGTATGTTGTTTTTTCCGCGCCCCTAAATTCTTTGCAGTTTGTGTGCCAGGTTGGTTTTTCTGCCTTGTGCTATCTAGTTAGGTCTTGTTGGTTTGTGGCTGTTGTGTAGCTTAGTCTGTGCTGTTGTGGTGGTTGGTTTGGTCCCCTTGGCTTTGCAGTTCTTTCTGTGGTTGTTTTTTGGTTCCCAGTTGGCTGTCGTCTTAGTTGTGTTACTGTGTGTGTGGGGGGAGTGGCATTCTAGTGGCACAAAAGTTGAGTTGGTGGTAGGTACCCATGGGTGCCTACCACCCACCAAACCCCATGGCAATCGGACACACCTCTGAATATTGGTGAATTTCTGAAGTTTTTTTATTTCCCATAGGGAATTATCAGGATTTGTGGCAGCCCCACCCCACCCCTTTGGGAGTGCCAGGGCACCCCAAAGTGGGTTTGGGGGCATGGCAGGGCTGGCCTCAGCTGCCCCCAGACACCCCCAAATTGATATGAATTATTGTTATTTATGATTTTTTAAAGAATTAAATTTGGGCTGCATAGGAAACCAAGGCTAGAGACCTTTCACCCACTGACCTAGTTAATTTAAGGTCATAGTAGTAGTGTGGTCTTATGAATGAAGAAGGCTCAGCAATTGTTTCCTATGGAGACTAAAATTATTTTTTTTAAAAATCATAATTAAATAACAACAAATCCTATAGACTTGGGGGTGGCTTGGGGGAGTTGAGGCTGGCCCTGCCATGCCCCCAAACTCACTTTGGGGTACCCTGGCACCCTCCAAAGGGGTGGGGCTGCCACCAATCATTATTCTCTAAGGGAAATTAAAAATATATTCAAAAATCCAATAATCAGAGAAGTGTCCGATTGCCTTGGGGTTTGGTGGGCGGTAGACACCCATGGGTGCCTACCACCCACCCCACATTTGTGCCCCTAGGTGCTCTACATAGGATACAATGGGCCAGTTTGAATCCCCATTATAGCCTATGGCGAACCTTAAAAAACCTGTTCGAACAAACTTGGTTTGAATTTGAACCAAACCAAAGAGGGTTTCGAGCAAAACCAAAGCCAAACACCCCCATCCCAGTTCAAAGCCAGTTCGAATTTGAACCAAACAGGCCAAGACGGTTTTGTACACATCCCTAATAAAGACCCAACACACTCTTGCCCTCATACCAGCTTGCCGGCTTGAGGTGGGGCGGTTAGCCTTCTCATGAGTGGGCCGGTCCACCAGAGAAAACAGAAACACCAATGTGTTTCAGCTCTCCATTTGACTGTACTCTCATGAGGTAAATCTTCCAACTTTAGGGAGGCCTGTTGTTGTGGGGCTCCCAGCACCACTGGCTAACAATAAAATGCATACTCCCCACCTTTCTCTTCCTCCCAACCCTTCTGGACTTAAAAGTGATCTGAGCTGCATTGAGTGTTCAAGCAGTTCTGGGTTGAGTGGGCAGCCAAGTCCTTCTCATGTGATTTGAGATGAATCCTACATCCCAGGCTAATCAGTACTGACTTAGCCCAACGCTGCAGCAAATTATTTTTATTTTTACATTTTATATCCTGCTCTTCCTCCAAGGAGCCCAGAGTGGTGTACTACATGCTTAGGTTTCTCCTCACAACAACCCTGCGAAGTAGGTTAGGCTGAGAGAGAAGTGACTGGCTCAGAGTCACCCAGCTAGTTTCATGGCTGAATGGAGATTTGAACTCAGATCTCTGTGGGACACTCTAGGATGTGTCACCCAAGGATCTGAATGTTCCCTGGCCAGCCAGGTGGCTGTGAACAGCAAAACTGAGCATGGAGAAGTGTTGCAGGGAGACCACACTTTTTCCTGGAAGTCACTGGGAGGGATGTTGCTGAGGGGCCCTTTCTGGGGCTTTGGTGGTCAATTGGGTCAGGTGGTAAAAGTCCTCCAGCCCATATGTGTGTCTCTATGACCAGGCACTCTCATGAGAGAGGAGTCCACTCTGGAGCATGATCTGTCTTCATCACATAAGAGGAATCTCTTATGTGATTTAATCCTGCTCTAGATGGATAGTACTTCTCATGTGATTTGGCCAAGACCAAGCATAGTTATTGTCTCTGGGTGGTTTACAACAGAATAAAAACAAAGTAAAACATTAGTTAAGACAAAAATGAAAAACTTAACACATTACAACAATTTAAAAATTTTAAAATAATATTTTAATACAGCATTATTTACACCCAGGGGAAGGGGCTGCCCCCCCCCTTTCCCTCCCAACTTGTACAAAATATAGAGCAATACTACCAATAACCAAAGGGAAGATTCTAAGTAATTTCACCTTCTTCCTAGCAGTCTCACCCTATCCATCCACACAAAAGCAGTCACGCACAGGATAGGGCTGAGGGTCTAGAGAGAGTTAAAAATAGAAGTCCCTGGAGAAATGGGGAGGGGGCATGCCATATCGGCTGGTGTGGGTGTGGCACAAATGTCCATTGCCAGGTGTGTTTTTTTAGAAAACCCGTTCTGCGAACATATGAGGAAAAGTAGAGGGATCACTTGTGCAGTCTATCTTTAACCAGTACAAGAGGGGCCCCAATCCTCTCTTTCCAGGGGAAGGAAGAGGGGAGCCACAAGATCCTCCCTCCCCAACTGTGGAAGGCAGTGGTATGAGCAGTCTGAGGAAAGGGTTAAAATGTCTTTGAACTGCCGAAGGTAGACAAGGCACAATCACAATGAGCACGCCCCCTCTAACATCGCAGCCAATGGTTTCCGCTTCACTAGCTTGTTGATACTTTGCCAACAGTCTGGCAATGCAAGAGGCTTGCTGGGATACAGCCTGTGTGGACCAAGAAGAGGGACTGGTTCATTTCCCCAGAAACCAGAGGTTGCCAAACAGCAGTTAATCCGTTTTGATCAACTTTGATTATCAGCTTCACAGATTAACCGCAGCTTCATCTACTTGAGGTTTCATGCTATGTCTAAATGGGGTAATAGAGCATGACCATGACCCATCTCTGCCTAAGCCCCTGTTAGCCCTTCAGTCTTTTTGGAAATATAGTTGGCTAAATTCCTTGATGTTAAATGTATTCGGTAAACTTCATTTCCTCTGGTTGTGCTATATATTTTTGTTTCAAATAGATTATTTTTTTACCTCTATATTTTGTTGAACATGTCAGTAAAAGAATTTAAAAACTATGTAAGGGAAATTTGATTACTAATATCCTTATAATCTGTCCATTAGTTACACTGTTGGATCAGTACAAGAGAACAATGACCAAGTATGGAAGTTCCAGCGCTATTTCTTGGTTCAAGAATACTGCAATCGCTTAACTATACCATTTCCATTTGTCATATTTGCCTACATCTATATGGTGATGAGGAAACTTTTAAAATGCTGTTGTAAAAATGAATATAATCAACCCTCCATCTGCTGTAAGTTACATATGATTTCATACTTTAACTAGGTAGTGGGAGGGACAGTGAGTTGGTATTCCTTGGTGAGAGCCATAGGAAGGGGTTGGTGCTTCTCAGACAATTGTGGGCTGAATTGGCCCTCGTATTCGTGAGGGAGCAGCATGAGCATACTGTTTCCTTACTTTTGACTTATCTTGCTACCCCCAAACACTGGGAATAACAGCTTATGTTGTAATTTTAAGCCCACGTATTAACAGGTTATACTAAAAGGTTTGGGCTAGCTCAGCCTACATTTCTTGTGGGGTGCTTGAATCCTGTGCAATAAATCAAAAAATCAAAAACTATTTGTTAAATTTGTAAACGGTACAGAGATTAGTACATGAGGAGATATAAAAACCTACTAAATATTTATTTATTTATTTATTTATTTAAATACTCAGCCCTGCTGGGTTAAAATAAAATAAAAAGTTTTTCCATTGCTTTGTTGTTGTGCATGCGCTCGCTCTCTCGCTCTCTCTCTCTCTCTCTCGATTGTGTTATGTGTTTTTATTTAATGTTTTAAATGTGTTGTGAACTGCACAGATAACAGTTTGTTATGGGGCAACTAACAGAGTTTTTTATTATTATTAGGAGGGCTTTACTTTCTACCCCATTCAGCAGCTGGGTACAGACCACCTACTCAGCTGCCACTTAGCAGATTATCACTGCTGGCACCTCTTATCTTGTTTTTCATTCACACACAAGCAAGAACATGAGAATGCTCAGAGCTCCCAGACTTGGGTAGAATGCTTTTTCTACCATATTCTTGGTCACGTGAATGAGCTTAATCTTTTGGCCACAGGAATGATGCTGACAAGAGAGTTGTATTTAGAGTCCATCTCTAGAGAGATAAATAACATGTGACTATAGCCTACATTCACTCACCCTTCTTTAATTTGTCAAGCAAGTAGAGAAAAGAATAAGTTTAATAAATAATTGAGCAGCTGGCTGTTGTTTTAAGGACCCAATCCATTCAAAATCTTATTAAAATGGTTGGTATTTTTAGAAGACAGTTGGCTGAATTTATTCACACTTTGATTACCCAACATTTACACTGTAGCATAAATTGATTTATTTCACTCAAGAAAAACTTAGCAAATGGTTTATTTGAATACTACACCCTGAGCCATTCATACAATCAAACACTGGGGCTATTCCCACAATCAGGCAAAATCAGGCTAGGGGCGCCTAGCCCGATTTCGCCTGATCGTGGGAGCCACCAGGCTTCCTGGCGGTTAACCCGCCAAACTAGCCCTCCCCTTAAATCAGGCTTGCGGAGTGAGCACTCTGCAAACCCATTTTTTCTTGCTAGTGAGTTGCCACAACGTGAGCATGAGTAGATCCCTGGCTGGGAGGCTTAAAAGCAGCCTCCCCGCTCGTCTCTCCAGTATGCCCTGGTCTCTCCAGTATGCCCTGTGCACTCAGCAAGGCCATGCGGCTCCCAATCCTCCCAATCACGGAGCCGGCAGTCGTGTGGGCAGCTGATCCAGCCACCCAGGGCTGCTACCCTGCTTGTGTGCAGGGAGAGCGGGCTAAGCCTGGTCTCCCCGCTCACCCTCCCCAGGTGGGTCTCTTTGATTGTGAGACCCGCCTCACTGTGTTCTACCTGGATTTGGGAGATTTGTTTTCTCCCCATTTTCAGATGTGTGGGAGCAAGAAAGGAGGAAAACCTGGGTATATTTTCCTCCTACCTTGCTTCCAAACAATTACTTCTACCTAATTGTGTTCTACGTAATCTAAGAGGTTTTCCTCTTACCTTGCTTCGGTAGAGGAAGAATGGCAATGCAGTCCCCAAATAGCAGAGCAAAAACCAGTTTGGTGAGAAAGTAGCAAAGCAAGAGGTCTTGAGACAGTACTTTAGTACTGAAGAACTACAAGAATTTATTTAAAGAAAAGGTAACAAACAAATGTGAAAAAGCCTGAAGTTTATTTCAGCTGTAGCTCATGGCTGAAGATAGAGAGAGACTAAAACAAACAGTCATCTCTGGAGAGACAAAATGGAGACTAACACTAGAAGAACAAAGACAGGGGGGTCCAGTATCCATGACCCTAAAACTCCCCCAGTGGTCACTATGACGCATTGCAGCTGAGAGCTGATGCTGCCAGGATTCTAGCTCATCAGCTTCCACACGAATGAAAATTGGAAGCACACAGAACTCCCAAACCTGGATAGGACACAGTTTTTGTTTGTGTGAATGACCTCTCTGTGTTCTCTAAGTAGTGGCTGTTATAAATAAAATTTATATTCAAAAACTGGAAGAAAATAATAATGGATCTTTCTCTCACTACCACACAATCCAGCCCCCCCCACTTACAAAACTTATTTTATTTATTACCATGATTTGTATACCATTTCCCAACAAAAAGTTTTCAAAGCGGTTTACATAGCAAAAGAATAATAAGAAGGAAAGGGTAATAATAAAACTAAATAAATATATGACTTAGACCTGATTTAAATGGGACAGGAGTGAACATGAAAGAGTTACCTGAGTGGCATTCACCAAGTCCAGTATCTCTTTTCAGTCAGGTCCTTGGTTGCTATGTGTGCAATGTTAGTATGGTGGTATGGTACCTGTGGATATGCAAATACTGCATGCATTTGTGAGGTGACCTGTTGTAAATGGGAGGCCAGGCGTGTGGAATAGGCATTTTTCTTATGCCCAATAACATGTTTAACTTTAGACTTGGTTTCACATGGAAGGAAAAAGCAATACATAGTAGTAAATGTCCTGACAGGGAGGATTATGGTTTAAGTAAAGTAGGGCCTACATAACTGCTATAATTGTCATGCAGCAAGCAGCCTTGATTGTTGAGATCCTGTAATCAGAGTTGTCAGATCACAAACTGGAGAATTGGACCTTTCCTTTAATGTTACTGCTGCAGTAGGAGATCCTGTAGCTGACATAGCTCTTACCCTTTTATTTCCCATCCTTCTACTCACTCTTTTCCACCAAGTGCTTAGCAAGTAGGACTGTAGTATTGCCCCACAGTAGGTGAGGGAGGAGGGTGAATGGGAGGACTTGGTAGGGAGCATGATGGTTACACAATTTCTCATTAACATTAAAGATGAAAGGTTCTCTAGTGCTGTTCTTAGGGGTGTGCACGGAACCATCTGGCCCGGTTCAGTTCGAGGCTGGACTGGCCTCGAATGGAACTGGGCCAGTTTGGTCCAGCTCCCCATCGAACCTCCCCCTGGACCAGTCCGGACCCGAACCGGTCCGCGAACTTTAAAATGTTTTAAGTGAATAAAGTACCTTTAGCCCTTTCAGGGGGCTTGCAGGGGGCTTGCTGAGGCCACGGGGGGCAGGTTCCCTCTCACCCTCTAGCCTTCTTCTTCACCGCTGTGGCTGGGTAAGTAAATCCTTTTCGGCCCTCTCAGGCCACCGTAAGAGCAAACGGCCTCCATTTTGGCGGCTGCCGCACATGCACAAATGCCCTCATTTGTGCCTGTGCATTTGCTTATGCATGGTGGCTGCCAAAATGGCAGCTGTTCACTCTTACGGCAGACTGAGAGGGCCAAAAAGGATGTACTTACCCGGACGCGGTGGTGATGAAGAAGGCCGGCAGGGGGAGAGGGAACCCATACGGAAACACACACCCCCATGGACTCAGCAAGCCCCCTGAAGGGGCTAAAGGTATTCACTTAAAAAAAGTTTGCAGACCTGCTGGACTTGACCTGGCAGTCCAGTTCCGGTCCGATGGGAACGGGGTGTGTGTGGTTCAGTTCAACCCCAAACCCCCAGACCGAACCACAGGACCGCTGGACTGGTCTGCACATAGGAACATAGGAAAGTGCCATATACTGAGTCAGACCGTTGTTCTATCTAGCTCAGTATTGTCTTCACAGACTGGCAGTGGCTTTTCCAAGGTTGCAGGCAGGAATCTCTCTCAGCCCTATCTTGGAGAAGCCAGGAAGGGAACTTGAAACCTTCTGCTCTTCCCAGAGCAGCTCCATCCCCTGAGGGGAATATCTTGCAGTGCTCACACATCATATGCAAGCAGGGCAGACCCTGCTTAACAATGGGGACAAGTCATGCTTGCTACCACAAGACCAGCTCTCCTCTGAGAGAGCAACATCCCTAGTTGTTCTCTGACAGCACAACTTGTGCTGATAACAGGAACAATCCTCTTAGCTTCAATATGCCTTAAACCACTATGGACTCTGTCCATACATGGCATGCTCACATAAAGCAATCTGAAGGAGCTATATTTAACTTTCAAATTCTGGGCAAAATGACACTTATGCTGCAATCCTTTGTAAACTTGTGAGAGTAAGCATCATTCTGAGAAAGCATGCGCTGACTGGACCTATAATATTATCATACCGCCCAAGTGAAACAAATCAAGTTTATCTATTTGAGTTTGCATTATGAAAATAGTGTTGCAATGTTGAAATTGAGTATAGATTTTGTATCTTGAAGGTTCAAGAAATGAAGATAACGAAACTTTGGCATGGGAAGCCGTCATGAAAGAAAATTATCTCGTCAAAAATACCAAGGCGTATGACTCATCAGAAGAGTATGTTGTCTCATTTTCTTTGGTTTTCCCTTCACTTTCTGCACTTTACTCTGAAACCCTGAGAATACTCCCCACTCCCCAGATGGTGAGAATTCCAGGGGCAGCAATGTTGGGTTTTATTCCCCTTGGATGAGAGAGCACTGGAGACCTATGGTCTTTTGAATGATTGTTTTATGTGCAAATATACAAGTAGAGCAAGTGGCCACAGACACACCTAAAAGGCAACAGATCTCAAGAGAGACCTGCATCTCCAAGGTATCTTCAACCAATTAATAGCTCTCTCTGGATGTCTCTCTCCGCCAAACCGCTTCTTTCTCTCCCCCTACACCCACACCTGCTAACTCCCCTTAGCTGGTGGTGGTGTCATCTTCCCCATGCCCTGAATATCTCATTCAAACACAGAGATTCCTATCTCGTAAGGAACTATCAAACACAACCAACCTGGGCTAGGACTAAACAAGTGACCCAGCTAACAAAGTAATGTCATGTGTTTATTCACTGTGTTCTATACTCTCAAAACTGTCCCCAGTCAACTAAGATATCGTCAGCTGATTCAAATTCTTCTTTTAAAAAAAGAGGAAAATAGACAGTTAGTGTATGTGTAGCTATAATAATGTGGCAAATCCCCAACACTGAGAGATCTGCATCTCCAAGGATATTTGCAATATCCAACATTTATATAACAGCATAGCTGGCTAACACCAAGACCACTAGTGAAATTGTGCTTTTCTCTAACAGCTGTAGAATGAGGACCAATCTTGTCATGTCAGGGGCAGCCACGGTTTTTGTTCATGTGCTTGGCCCATCAGAGGCGTATCTAGGGAAAATAGCACCTAGGACAAGCACTGAAATTGCGCCCCTGTCCAAACAGGGATGATGGGACTTGTAGTCAACAACATCTGGAAATCCCTGTTAAAAGGAACACTGTACCATCTAGACATGGTTGTTGATCAAAACCTGAAAACATGAGCCATTTTAATTAAAGACTTAGAACAACAGTCAGGAGTTATGTGAGGATTCCAGTGACATTTTCTGTCTCATCTCATGCTTTTTAAAAACCATGATTTTGTCCTAAAGGATCACCTGCGTAAATTCCTGACAGCCTTTGTCTTGTGATGACAGTTGGCTCATGATGGGGTTTATGTGCATTCACCACACTAGTGCTTACTTTGACACCAGGAGGGAGGAGGATACATTAGTTTGCCACACTAGACAGAGGAATTTGCAACAGGAGCAGACAGCCAAGTTCTGCCAGGGCCAAAACCAGCCCTTGCCAGACTAAGAAATCATTGTAATTTGCCCCTTCCTGCTTGCTGGGGGCGGGGTGCCTCTCCAGACCTCAGTTAGGGTGGGGGCGGGGCATGGCGGGGCATGGCAGGCCCTGCAATGGCACCCAGGGCACGTGCCCTGCGTGCCCCACCCTCGTTACGCCCCTGTGGCCCATTCATGCGTAAAGTGGAAGGTCAGGGTCTAATTTTTACATCAAAAGAACAATGCTGAAGAGGGGAGCTAAATCCTTCCCCTCTTCAATCTCTCCATGATCTGTCTCATCAGCCTCTTTTTCTCTCCATTGGTTGACGGTAAGTAAAGTAAAGTGTGCTGTCAAGTCGGTGTTGACTCCTGGAGATCACAGAGCCCTGTGGTTATCTTTGGTAGAATAAAGGAGGACTTTTATCATTGCCATCTCCCATGCAGTATAAGATGATACCTTCCTATTGTTGGAAATTCTTTGTGGTGAGACAATCTCCTTTCCATTATAGCAGATAGGCATGTGCACGGACCGGTTCGGAGGCCATTCTAAAGGCCTCCAGACCGGTCCGGACACAGGGTGGTTTTGGTTCGGAAGGGTAGGGGGGTTCCATTAAGGGCTGGGGGGCTTTAGTTAACCCTCACAACAACCGCGCCATATTTCTTTGAGTAATCGGGTGGCAGGATAGCTCCCTGCCGCCCCCTTCCAAGTCCCGCTCGGCTGGCGGCCGCCCCCAAGAAGACCCGCGCCGTTCCAAGAAGACCCACCCGTGCCACTCCGTGAAGTGAAGATCCGTGGCGTGCCAAGATCCATGAAGTGAAGACCCCTGCCCTGCCGTGAAGACCCCTTCTTGCAATGCAAAATCCCTCCCATTGCAAAGGGGCGGCGGGAGAACTCCCCTGCCGTGCCCTTCCCCTTTGCCGGTCTAAGAAGCCATTTGCAGCCAGACCGGCAAAGGGGATGGCAGGGAGTTCTCCACCGCCCATTTTCTAAAAGGAGCCTTATAGACTTTTCTATAAGGCTCCTTTTAGAAAACAGGCGGCGGAGAACTCCCTGCCATCTCCTTTGCCGGTCTGGCTGCAAATGGCTTAGAAGCTCTCCCACCGCCCCTTTGCAATGGGAGGGATTTTGCATTGCAAGAAGGGGTCTTCACGGCACGCCACAGATCTTCACTTCACAGAGCAGCACGGAGCGGCACAGGTGGGTCTTCTTGGAACGGCGCAGGTCTTCTTGGGGGCGGCCGCCAGCCGAGCGGGACTTGGAAGGGGGCGGCAGGGAGCTATCCTGCTGCCCGATTACTCAAAGAAATATGGCGCAGTTGTTGTGAGGGTTAACTAAAGCCCCCCCTATCTTTTTTGGAACCCCCCCACCCCAGTGCCGGACCGCAGCTCCATGGTTCCGTGCACACCCCTAATAGCAGAGTGCACAGAGGCACAATACAGCGGATTTAGATAGGCATGCGTGTATGCTGAGAGTAAAGTAACTTGGAGCCAATTCATAGTTTCAAATCAATATATAATGCATTTATTAAGGAACTCCATTCTAGATAGGAAAGTGAGGAGTTAGGATCTCTAATCTATCCATCTAGCTGGATGCAGATGGATTCTAGATGGATGCAGAGGAGCTTGCCATGTTGCAAGGTAGAAGGGCAGGTAGGGAAGAGAGAGAGGAAGGAAGTTAATCCCTGAGATTAGCAATCTACATATCCAAAGGGCTAGTGTCAGAGCAGTGGAGAAGGGATGACCAATGTCTTGACCCTCTAGCCCTCTGACTCACTAGTCTGTCCTCCACTGTGATACAAGAGACAGCGCAAACACCCTTTAACTTCCAACACCCCCTCTCAATGTCTCGTGACTCAGTTCACAAGATTCATTTCACAAGATTCAAGCGGGGTCTTGGTAGTGGCTTAGTGAGTATGTCTGCAAGCATTTCATTTGCTGGGCAGTAGATCAGCTTGATTAGTCCATCCTTCTGCAGACTTCTCACTACATGGTACTTCACATCAATATGTTTGGTACGCCTCTTTACATCTTCTTGTTTGGAGAGTTGAATGCAGCTTTGGTTGTCTTCATACACTGGTATGGGCTGTGGTACATCTGTACCTAGGTCCTTCAGTACTTGACACAGCCATTGTATCTTGTGACTGCCCTGTGCAACTGATACATATTCTGCTTCAGTGGTTGATGATGCCACTATGGCTTGCTTTGTGCTTGACCAGCTTATGGCTCCATCTCCATAGAAAATTGTGTGACTGCTGGTGGATTTCCTTTCTGTTAGGTCTCCACCCCAGTCTGCATCTACGTATGCTTCTAGTTTGGGTTGACTGTTAGCTGGTAGCTTGAGCTTAAAGTGTGTAGTACCCTTTAGGTACCTAACAAGTCTCTTAATTGCATTCCAGTCCTTGACTGTTGGTGATGCAGTCTTTCTACAAAGTAAGCCAACTGCTGTACTAATATCTGGCCTAGTGAGTGTACTATTGTATAGAAGCTTACCCAATGCTTAACGATATCTATGGTTGTCAGATAGTGGCTCAGTTTGATCTTCTTGCTTTATGTAGTTCATTTCCATTGGAGCTGGTGTAGGATGCGCATTTTCCAGTCTGAGCAGGTTTATCAAGTCTTTAATTGGTTGATGAGGAAACTTCCATCTTTCTCTCTTTGTACTTTGTACCCAAGTAGTGTGCAATGTTGCCAAGTCGCTTGACTTCCACATCTCTGTTCAGATGATGCATTATTTCCTTGCTGTCATCTGGATTTTCATAGGCAAGAATCAAATCATGAACATACGCCAAAATGTAGGTACACTTGCCATCTATGCACCTCGTCACTAGGCAGGGATCCACGTCACTTCTTTTGAAGTCTGCTTGAAGCAGCATATCATTTAGTTTTATGTTCCATGCTCTGGCAGCCTGTTTTAAACCATAAATGCTCTTTTGCAGTTTGCATACATAGTCCTCTTTGCCTTTCTCTAAGAAACCTGGTGGTTGTTGCATGTAAATGTCCTCTTCTAGTTCGCCATGCAAGAATGCAGTTTTCACGTCTAGGTGTTCAAGATGCATTCCTTTGCTAGCAGCAATACTTAACAGAGTCCTTACTGTGGTATGTTTAACCACTGGTGAAAAGGTTTCAGCATAATCTTCTCCATATTTCTGTGAATATCCTTTTGCTACTAATCTAGCTTTGTAGCACTGAATCTCACCATCAGCATCATGTTTGAGTTTGAAAACCCATTTGCAGCCTATAACTTTCCTTCCTTGAGGTAACTTAGTAAGAGTCCAGGTTTTGTTTTTCTGTAGAGCCTCAAGCTCTTCAATTGCAGCTTGTTTACACTTCTGGGCTTCTGGTTGTGGTAGCTGGGATATTTCCATGATGAAGGTTCTGGTTGTTCCACTGTTCTTGCAAGGTAGGACAGTCTCAGAGCTGGAACACCTCTGTTTGAGCGCGTTGATCGCCTCACTTCATCCTCTGTGTTCTCTCAGGTGCATCTGTCGAGTGTGGTTGGATCTGGATCTGCTGTCTCCTCCTCCTCAATTCCTCTGAGATCAGGAAGCATAATCCAGTCATCAGGGTGTTTGGTCTGGTTGCTTGCTTCGGTCTAGGCCCCCTCTGAAGGCGTAGCTCTTTCATTCTCATCAAAATACACCCTTCTGCTTATGGTTATCTTGTTGGTGTCAGGATCCAGAATTCTGTAGCCTTTGGATTGTGCTGAGTAGCCTACAAAAATCCCTTTTGTGGCCCTAGCCCATAACTTAGTCTTTTTTTCCTTTGGGATGTATGAGTAAGCCGTGCTTCCAAAGACACGCAGATGCGTCATGGATGGCTTATGACCATGCCAAAGTTCATATGGTGTTGTTCCTATAGGCTTTGTGTGCATTCTGTTTTGTATGTATGCAGCAGTCATGATGCCTTCTCCCCAGAATTTCTGTGGGAGGTGTGCGTCAGCAAGCATGCATCTTACCATGTCCAGTAGACTTCTGTTCTTTCTTTCTGAGATTCCATTTTGGGACGGGCAGTAAGCTACTGTGCTTTGATGCACGATTCCATGTTCTCTCAGGAACTGCTGTGTGGCGTTGGACATATATTCTCCTCCGTTGTCTGTGCGCAGGATCTTTGGCTTCCAGCCAAATTTGTTGCTTGCCATGGCTACATATTCTTGTAGTTTCTCCAGCATCTGTGATTTCTCCTTTAGTAGAAATACACACATGTATCGTGAGAAATCATCTGTTATTGTTAGAAAATATTTTTGATTACCTATGGTTGCTGGTAGTGGTCCAGATATATTGCTGTGGATCAGCTCTAGGGGTCTTCCGGTCTTCCTTTCACTCTGCTTAGGAAATCTATCTAGCTGGATGCAGATGGATTCTGCATCTTCTCTGCACACATGGTGCAGGGAGAGCAGCTTGCCATGTTGCAAGGTAGAAGGGCAGGTAGGGAAGAGAGAGAGAGGAAGGAAGTTAATCCCTGAGATTAGCAATCTACATATCCAAAGGGATAGTGTCAGAGCAGTGGAGAAGCAGTGACCAATGACTTGACCCTCTAGCCCTCTGACTCACTAGTCTGCCCTCCACTGTCTGAGACAAGAGACAGCGCAAACACCCTTTAACTTCCAACATATATAACGCTGTTGCCCAATATAGGTACTAATGGAGATTCAAACCAGCAACCTAATCAGGTCATTTCCCTGCTGCACCATTAGGCTGAAGGTACCTTGGCTCTTAAAAATGAAGGCAGAAAGTGCCTGAAGTGGAAGAGAAGGGCAATGGATTCTATTTGTCTGCATTTCCCTTTCATTTGAAAATATAGATCACACCCCTCACTTTCGATGGTACGTGTTATTGTTTTGCTCTCAGATTCTTGTTTTGGCATTTCAAAAAGCTACATATTTTACCATTAACCACCTTCTATATGGGTCTTAACTAGTATGTTAAAAGTAAATAAGCTGGGGGGGAAGGATTTCGTTGCACTGATTTTGATCGATAGATTGATTTTTTGCCATCAAGTCGGTGTTGACTCTTAGAGACCATATAGATAGATTCTCTCCAGGATGACCTGTCTTCAACTTGACCTTTAAGGTCTCTCAGTGGTGCATTCATTGCTGTTGTTATCGAGTCCATCCACCTTGCTGCTGAATGTCCTCTTCTTCTATTTCCTTCAGCTTTTCTCAGCATTATGGACTTCTCAAGAGAGATGGGTTTTTGCAGAATAAAGTATGATAGTTTGAGCCTGGTGATATGTTTCTCAAGAGGAAATTCTGCATTGTTTTGTTCTATGAGCCATTTGTTTGTTTTCTTGGCTGTCCATGGTATCCTCAAAAGTCTTCTCTAGCACCAAAGTTTAAAAGCATCAATGCTTTTTCTATCTTGCTTCTTAAAGTCCAGCTTTTTCATCCACGGAGTGTCACGGGAAAAACCATTGTCCAAACGATTCTAATCTTTGTAGGTATAGACACATCATAGCATCTAAATATCTTTTCCAAGGCCTTCATTGCAACCCTACCAAGTGCTAGTCTGCAGCATATTTCTTGACTGCTGGATCCTTTGCTATAGATGGTCGATCCTAAATGGCAGAAGCTATCCACCACTTCAATGACTTCATTATCAATTCTGAGGCTGGTTGCTGTACCTATTGTCATTAATTTAGTCTTCTTTACATTTACTTGTAGTCCCATTTTTTTCACTGTACTCCTACTAGAGCTTGCAGGTCATCTGCATTCTCAGCTATCAGAGTGCTATCATCAGCGTAGCACAAGTTATTGATGTTTCTTCCTCCAACTTTATAAACACGCTCAGCTTCTTCCAATCTAGCTTCTCTCAGCATATATTCAGCATATAAGTTGAATAAATAAGGAGAAAGTAGACAGCCTTGTCTTACTCCTTCGCTGATCTGGAACCAGTCTGTTTCACCATGTTTCATCTGGACTGTGGCTTCCTGTCCTATGTATAGGTTTCTCATGAGAACAATGAGATGTTCTGGGATGCCCATTTTCCTAAGGACATTCCACAACTTGACATGGTTGATGCAATCAAAAGCTTTTCTGTAGTCAATAAAGCACATATTGACTTCTTTCTCGTATTCTTTGGTTTTCTCAATTATCCAGCATGCATCAGCAACCCCTCTTGTTCCTCTGCCTCTTCTGAAACCAGCTTGAACATCTGGCATTTCCCTTTGCACGCAGGGCTTTAATCTGCATTGGATGATCCTGAGCATTATTTTGCTAGCATGTGAAATTAAGTCTCCTTTCTTCTGTGTCATTCTCCAAATTTGCTGGCCTTGACTAATTCTTCTTCTGTTGCCTGCCATATTTCTGTATTTATTCCATCAATTCCTATAGCCTTCTGACTTTGTAAAGATTGGAGTGCTGACCTAACTTCATCTTCCTTTACTAGAGGTTCTTGCAAGTAGGGAATATCTTCTACAGTATCTTGGATGTTGACGTCCTTGCTGTACAGGTTTTCAGTATACTCCTTCCATTTCTGTTTGATCTTCTCTGAATCAGTTACTATCTGTCCTTCGGCATCCCTTAACATATCAATTGGGTGCAGTGAGTGCAGAGATCTTTTGGAAAACTTTCCTTGTTTTTCCATGTCTATTTCCATCCTCAAAGTCTTTACAGATGTCATTGTAGTACTGCTCTTTGTCTCTTCTAAAAGAGGAGCTTTCTGAAATTCCCTATTAAGTTCCTTCATGTGGTGTTTCTTTCTTGATTTTGGGTTCTCTCCTCTTCTTGGCAATTTCCACCCTCTGTTCTGGCATAGTAAACGGTATGATTTTCTGACTGAAAGTGCCCCATTTCAGTCCATTTTAATTCACTGATGCCCAAGATGTTAATCTGTAGTTGATTCATTTCATCTTTCACTGTGTCAAGCTTTCCCATATTCATGCTTCTTACGTTCCATGTTCCCATTGTAATTCCCTTTGCAGCTTCAGATTTTCTTTTCCCACATGGCAACATCAGCTGCTAGACATCCAAAAGGCTTTAGTCTAACCACGTCATAAACACCATCAGTACTCTGATGTGTGGATTCTATGATAGCTAATGAGATTTTCAATGAAACACCATGAATCCTCTCTAATTTGCTATCATAGAATCCACACTCAGAATACCTCTGAAACAACAGCACCCTGTACCCCATGGGTTAGAAACCCATGGGGGTGGTTGGCACCCTATGTGTACTACACTACCACTCGCTCTGGGCCACCCCAGCACCCCCCAAGTGCACTTATGGGGTTGCTGAAAGCTCCATGCATACCCTATGAGGAAAAACCTTAAAGACGCATTAACAATTCCCCAAAAATCAGCCCTCTGCCCAAATCCTTTGAAAAAATTCAGGTAGTTTCCTTAACCCTACCTGGCACTACCACCAACCCCACACTGCTCTAGGCCACCCCTTTGCCCCCCACGTGAAGCCATACATTTGCTGACACCTCAATGCTTTTCTATGGGGAAAAACCTTAAAGATGCATAAATTTCAACAATTCCCCAAAAATCAGCCCTCTGCCCAATCACTCTGAAATTGGGGTGGTAGCCTCCACCCATTAGGCACTACCACCCCACCCCACTCTTTTTGCCCAGATCCCACGATATGCCCCCGAACTGCCCCAAAGACACTAAAACTTCAAAAATTCCCCAAAAATCAGCCCTTTGCCCAATTCCCCTGAAATTTGGGTGGTAGCCTCCATCCATTAGGTACTACCACCCCACCCCACTATTTTGCCCCTGGAACCCAAAATTCGAGCTGACGTCACATCAGACCTTTTTGCATTCAAATCAATGGAGGCAAAAAGGCGGGAAATTCAAAGAGACGTCAGCCCGAATCACCCAAATTTTTCAGGCCCGAATCAGGGGTGATTTGGCTCGGGCCCAAAAAATATTGGGGGACATCGGGGGTGATTCGGTTCAGACCCGAATCACCCGAAATTGCTCATTTCGGGCACAGATTGATCTGTGCCCGAAATTTTTTGCACATCCCTAATCAGGGGTGTAGCTAGGGGAGGGGGGCCCATGTTGGAGTGAGGGAGATAATGAAGAAAATAGAGAAGGGTGGCGCTGAGGGTCCATCAGAAGCTTGGAGACCTGGGTTCTTTGAACCCATCTGCTCAATTATAATTACATCCCTGGGAGGGATGCTGTTTTTCTGTTTTTGTTTTAAACTAGAGACCAAGGAGAAGAGCCACAAACAGGCAGTGGAGCACTGCAAATGCACCCTCTATTAAAGACCTTTCCCAGTCAAATGCCACACTACAATTGGGGATCCAGTTCCCCAAACTAAGTCACAACTGGGAAGGGTAGCCTGAAGGATTGAAAATGCCCAACTGGGAAGCAGATGGAGGGAGAGGAGGTGCTACTGCACAGATTGGGCCTTTCACACTGAGGAGTAAAAAAAAAAAAAAAAAAGAGGGGGGACCTGACTGCCTGATCTTGCCACCCCCAGCCAAGAAATGAAGGCGCCCGAGGAAGTTCTTAGCTGTAGGAGGCCACTGCCAAAGCTGACTCTGATGCTGATGCTTTGGTCACACTGACAAAAAGCTGAGCTATCACACACTGCCACTCAAAAGTCCAATGGAGAGCTCAGGAGGAGGTCCAGTTGGTCACTTCTCCAAGTTTGGACTGCTGGGTTTAGGAGCCAATGCTCGGCTATCCAGCCTGACAGCAAGGCAAACAACCCGCAGCACCCTATACAATCTAGAGTGAACAGCTGGATTCTAGCAGGTTTGAGTAGTGACTCCTAAATTGCTATTATAAACAATAAACTGTTACATGCAGATTTAACTGAACTGTTAGATTTTCAGTACATCCTTTCTGCAGATTCTGCAGAAAGAATTCTGCAGAGAGAATTTGGCTGGATTTGCAGAGAGATTCCTGTTAAAATGCTGTCTTTATTTTATAATGTGCATTGCCCAGATTTATGCCTCCAGCTAAACAAGGGCATCAAGCTATAGCACCTTCCTGATTATTGTGTTTCTTTCTGCAGAATGGTGCATCGGTTTAGACAACTGGACCTGAAGGTATTTTTTTGTTTGTACAGTTAATGTGCAGCTTGACCGCCAGTATCTTTGCAAAAATCTCATGGGAATTCTTTATTGCAAATACACTGTCATCTTGAAATATTAGTGTCGGAGGGATCTTATAGAAATATTTCATGAATTGTGTCAGTCACATTCAAGTGTTGAATTCTGTTCACCCTGGTTTGCATTTGAATGGGAGACCACATGTAAGCACTGTAAGGTATTCCCCTTAGGAGATGAGGCCACTCTGGGAAAAGCAACTGTTTGCTTGCATGCAAAAGGTTCCAAGTTCCCTCCCTGGCTTCTCCAAGATAGGGTTGGGAGAGACTCCTGCCTGCAACCTTGGAGAAGTCACTGCCAGTCTGGGTAGACAGTATTGAGTCAGATCAATGGTCAGTATGATCAGTATAAGTATGATCAGTATAAGCCAGCTTCCTATGTGGCTGCAAGCAAGTCACTGTCCTTTCATCCATAGCCCTGCCTCCCATAACATGTGGAATAATGATGCTGACCAACTTTACAGGACTGTTGTAAAGATTACTAAGATATTATCAATAACTCAGGCAGAATTATGACACACAATGGCATGCACTGCAATCCCACTGTGCAATCAACCAATTTCATTGATTACTAGAAAAAAAATGGAGCTAATGCACAGTTCCTTCATGTCTCATAGAGCTTCACAGCTAAATCGTTGCACTGTGTGGCATGGTACATCTTGTTCTGAATTTACAATAGGTTGTCACACTTCAGATCCTCATGGAAACCTGCACTGGTTTCATGGACAAGAGCACAGCTGCCAGTTACAAGTTAACAAAGTTGTTGAATTCCATTACATAGCTTGTAAATTTGTACAAATTTTAGTTTGTACTGCTGAGATAGTTTATCCTTATTAGCCTTAGTTTGTAAGGCTGAATTTTTATGTATAAGTTCTATATAATTCTGTCTTTGAATAGTTCTGTATTAACAATGTTTAATCTCATTGTCATAACACTCTCATGCAATTCCCCCCCCACCCCGCTTTAAAGTTGAATGATCTGAAATGTGTACTGAAAGATATTGCTAATAAACTCAGATGAAGGCAACCTGGACCCAAGATCAAGCTTCCTCCAGCAGTATAAGCTTGTACAACAAAGAACTACTGAACCAGCAGCAGATTAAATGTCAACTGTACACTAATTGGATGGGAAGAATGAAACTTTGACACTTCAACCTCTGCTCTGTTCTCTTCTGGATAGGGAAATTCTGCCCAGAAAACTCTTAAGCTTATTTGTTCCAATATAACCGATTGTTGTAATAGCATTTAAAGGTGGAATGTACTGAAGCATTCTGAGTCTCAGAAGTTAGTTTTAGTTGCAGCTTTAACTGCATGGATAGCTTGTCAAGCTACTAGCACCAAGCTGAGGCAACCACTTGATATCTGCATTTTAGGAATGTGGTAACAGTCACAGATAACCACCTAGCCACAGTTAGTGGTTGGAGCATGTAGAAGTAGCTGGTGTCTTAGGAGTGGAGTCCAATGAACTTTGGGTGGTGGTGGGGATGTTACTGAGAGCAAAACATGCATCATGCCAAGCAGGAAACAGCCTGTCCGTTGATTCTGCCTCTCTACCTGAGATTTTACCAATTTTTGTGAAGACCCTGACAACGAGGCTAAAACCCAGAACCATCAAATCAGAGACTGAGACAAATGCAGAAGGATCAAATGAAAAGGAATCTTTTAAGGCCTAATCTGCAGAAATGCTTTGTCTTTTTATAACAGAGCCATGGATTGGGGGTGGAGCGGTTTTTTTTTTATTAGCACATCTTAAAATCTGGGTTCTGCAGTTTTATATCTCTCTGTATAATTAAAATTAATCATTTACATTACACCCCCATCTAGTCTGCTGATTACAAATATAAGGATCATATAGGATATTGGTTCATCTCCCCTGTTTCTTTTTATAAAATGTTGACAGAAAGAGGGGGAATTAAGAGGGCTGGGTGAAAAGATATAAAGGGAAGAATGAGAAAAGAAAGACAAGACATAACGGGGATGTGAGTAGAAAAGAGAGAACGGAAACAAATTGAGACAGGAGAGGAGGTATTTTGAAAAAGTAACTGGAAGATATGGTGGCAAAGCTCAAGAGGATAATGGAAGAAAGAAGAAAGATAGAAGAGTTGGCCAATAATAAATATCCTCGCTGACCTTTCAAGCAGCTGAGATATTTATGGTGTCTAGAGTCATATTTCATGCCTCTCTGGCATATGAGCCACATTATGACTCTGCTTGGCAATGATTTAATTGCTGTACCCAATTCACTAATAATGTAATCATGCCTGAGTGCTGGCTGAACTTTTAACACAAGGTTGTCAGTGATCATACTGTAATTAGTTTTGTGCTATCTTGTACCCACTTGGGAGAAGTACGCTCTGCTCCAGTATGGATGGATTTGGATGTGGAGGGTTTTTTTTACCATACTGATAGTAGCTGTGTACTGTACAGGAATTGTACAGGGGGATTAATAAAGCCCTTTCTTTTTTGCTCACATTTCACTTGGCTTCCCATTCTGTTGATCAGATTGAGATTTCTGGTGCCCAAACACATAGCAGTCATTCAAAGCATGTTTTGCACATCCTGATTTTTGTTTTTAGCTCCTTGTACCTGGCTTGTAGGACAGATGTACCTCTGAATGTGGTCAGTCCCTTTTATGGGCAGTTTAAGCAACATAAAAAACCAATTTAAAACCACAGGTCCGGTTAAAAAGCTTGGGTCCATAAATGTGTCTTTAAAGACTTTTAAAAAGTTGTCAGAGATGGGAAGACTTTTATTTCAGCAGGGAGCGCAGATGAGCTGGTAGCAACAGCAGATGAACCTCTCCAGATGATCTCAATGGGCGATCGGGCACATAGTGCTTTCACAATATATATATATATTGCTTTATATATCAAACGTGTGTGTTTGTATTTGTATGTTTATGTATAGCTAGATTGCTAGATAGTATAAGGCACTGCATACATATATATCGACACACAAATTTTGGGTTGCTGTTGTACTTTAAACAAAATAAATGCCAGGTATATACAATTCTGACCAAGCTGCACACTGGAGTGGAGGAGTAAAAAAAGTTGGTTGACAAATCCTTAATGAAATTGCACGTAAGCATGTTTTCTCATAGTCTGTATGCTATATCACTATGTTTATTTACAGGCTGTATCTGTCAGTATTAAGTTAAAGAAGTGGGTCAAAACGAATTAAATACTATTAAGTTAACAACTGCTTTCTGTCATCATTTAAAAGTGACTGGACATAAAATAGGTACTGCATTTTAAAAACAACTCTAACCATGTAGTTCAATAGCCAAGTCCTGATTATGCCTGCTGAAGCATCAGGATTATTTTTAACTGAGAAAGGCAACTCTTTTTGTAGCTACTTTCTAGTTATATAGTGGGCAAACAGCAATAAACTGTTTTATTGAAGTTTTATAAAGAAATATATAAATATAATAAAAACAAATAAGTTGCTTCCCACAATAGAAAATCATAGAGACCTGTTTCATGTACCTGAAAATACAGTATGTAGACCATGTTCATAAAGCACAAAGCAGCATTGTGCCTGTTTGCCTTATTTATTTATTCATTCATTCATTCATTCATTCAATTTCTATAGCACCCTTCCAAAAATGGCTCAGGGCAGTTTACACAGAGAAATAATGAATAAATTAATTAATTAAATAAGATGGATCCCTGTCCCCAAAGGGCTCACAATCTAAAAAGAAACATAAGATAGACACCAGGAACAGTCACTGGAGGTACTGAGCTGGGGGTGGATAGGGCCAGTTACTCTCCCCTTGGTAAATAAAGAGAATCACCACGTTAAAAGCTGCCTCTTTGCCAAGTTAGCAGGGGTTATCCCCAGATGTACCACATAGCCTATTGGTTGTTTTGTTTTTAGGAGAGATACAACAATAGTGTTCAAAAATATCAAGCAATACAAATGTTTAGAAAAGGAAAAAACAACAACAACCTCTTCCCACACTTTTCGCCGCCCATGATTTGATAACTAAATAAAGAAATAACCTAACATTTGATTAATACAGATATAATAAAAAGCCAATTCTATTGAGTAAAAAAGAATCATTTCTATTAAAAAAAAAAACTCATAAAATTTTTATTAAAAAATCACTTTGTTGAAAATGCCAAGATAACTAACAGAATAACTTTCTTTTCTGCAATTTTTTTTCCCATTTTTAACTTGTGTATGCAAAAGAACATAAAACTGAATAAAGGAGAAACCTAACATTCCATAATTACAGATAAGAAAATAAACAACCACCACCAATTCTATTGAGTAAAAAGAACCATTTCTATTAAAAAGCCAAGTTAACAAATGGCAAAAGACCCCTTTCTGCAATATTTTACGTTTACCCTCATATATTCAGAAACTCAAGTCGTGAGTAGCGGACAGGGTGTCTACTCATGAGTAAGACAACTGGGGTCTACTCACAAATAAGCTGAGTGGCGTCTACTCGTGAGTAAGCCCACCAAGGTCTCCTAATGAGTAAACCAACCGGAGTCAACAAGCAAGTATGGCAGCTGGGGTCTACTCGTGAGTCGCAGAGGAGGTTGGTCTACCCGTCTACTCTAACCTTTTAAAGCTCTTTTTGTATTTTCTTACATCCATGTTTTTTCCAACTGGGTAAACACAATTCTTAATGTCTGCCACCCCAATATGAAATGGGGTGCTTTTTGACGTGTTCTTGCAACCACTGAGTATTTTTACTTGTAACTAAAAGCTGAGGGGGCCTAAGACTGAAGAAGTGTGTAGCATTTGAATGAAGCTCCCCCCATCTTGTTCTGTAGATTTTACAAGCTTATCCAAACTGATTTTTAAGTCTAGCAAAGGGTGCTTTTCTCTCTGGTGCAACATACCTCATCTGTTCAGAAACTTCTCGTTTTATCACCAGGTGTAAGATTGAACATGGAAGTTTTTCCTATCCTTTTTCAGTTGCAAAAGCAGGAGAATTTCCCTGGGATTTCCACGTGAGGGATTGATATAAGCTCTGTAGAGAAGTGCATTGTGGTGGCACCTTTAGAACTAACCATATCATAGGAAGGTTTGGGGAGAAGCCTTTCCTCAAACAGCATGGAGGGGATTATTCAACAAGCCGACATGGGTGGGGGGTCAAGGCGTAAGTAGCGGACAGGGTGTCTACTCACGAGTAAGCCAACTGGGGACTACTCACGAGTAAGCTGAGCGGGGTCTGCTCACGAGTAAGCAACCCGGGGTCTATGCACGCTTGTAAAATGTAAAGAACAAGATGGGGGGAGCTTCATTCAAATGCTACACACTTCTTCAGTCTTAGGCTCCCTCAGCGTTTAGTTACCAGTAAAAATACTCAGTGGTTGCAGGAACAGGTCAAAAAGCACCCCAGATCCTTTTGGGCTGGCAGACATTCAGAATTGTGTTTACCCAGTGGCAAAATCATGGATGAAAGAAAGACTTTTAAAAGGTTAGAGCAGACTGGTAGACCAACCCCCTCAGCGACTCACGAGTAGACCCCAGCTGCCATACATGCGAGTTGGTTTACTCGTGAGTAGACCCTGGTAGCCTTGCTCACGAGTAGACCCCGCTCAGCTTCTTGGTGCGTAGACCCCGGGTGGCTTACTCGTGAGTAGACCCCGCTCAGCTTACTCGTGAGTAGACCCCACTTGGGAAATTCTCCTGCTTTTGCAACTGAAAAAGGATAGGAAAAACTTCCATGTGCAAGCTTACACCTGGTGATAAAACGAGAAGTTTCTGAACAGATGAGGCATGTTGCACCAGAGAGAAAAGCTCCCTTTGCTAGACTTAAAAATCAGCTTGGATAAGCGTGGAAAATGTAAAGAACAAGATGGGGGGAGCTTCATTCAAATGCTACACACTTCTTCAGTCTTAGGCCCCCTCAGCCTTTAGTTACCAGTAAAAATACTCAGTGGTTGCAGGAACAGGTCAAAAAGCACCCCAGATCATTTTGGGCTGGCAGACATTCAGAATTGTGTTTACCCAGTGGCAAAATCATGGATGTAAGAAAGACTTTTAAAAGGTTAGAGCAGACTGGTAGACAAACCCCCCCTCCGCGACTCACGAGTAGACCCCAGCTGCCATACATGCGAGTTGGTTTACTCGTGAGTAGACCCTGGTAGCCTTACTCACGAGTAGACCCCGCTCAGCTTCTTGGTGCATAGACCCCGGGTGGCTTACTCGTGAGTAGACCCCACTTGGGAAATTCTCCTGCTTTTGCAACTGAAAAAGGATAGGAAAAACTTCCATGTGCAAGCTTACACCTGCTGATAAAACGAGAAGTTTCTGAACAGATGAGGCATGTTGCACCAGAGAGAAAAGCTCCCTTTGCTAGACTTACAAATCAGCTTGGATAAGCGTGGAAAATGTAAAGAACAAGATGGGGGGAGCTTCATTCAAATGCTACACACTTCTTCAGTCTTAGGCCCCCTCAGCCTTTAGTTACCAGTAAAAATACTCAGTGGTTGCAGGAACAGGTCAAAAAGCACCCCAGATCATTTTGGGCTGGCAGACATTCAGAATTGTGTTTACCCAGTGGCAAAATCATGGATGTAAGAAAGACTTTTAAAATGTGAGAGCAGACTGGTAGACCAACCCCCTCAGCGACTCACGAGTAGACCCCAGCTGCCATACACGTGAGTTGGTTTACTCGTGAGTAGACCCTGGTAGCCTTACTCACGAGTAGAACCCTCTCAGCTTCTTCATGCATAGACCCCGGGGGGCTTACTCGTGAGTAGACCCCGCTCAGCTTACACGTGAGTAGACCCCACTTGGGAAATTCTCCTGCTTTTGCAACTGAAAAAGGATAGGAAAAACTTCCATGTGCAAGCTTACACCTGGTGATAAAACGAGAAGTTTCTGAACAGATGAGGCATGTTGCACCAGAGAGAAAAGCTCCCTTTGCTAGACTTAAAAATCAGCTTGGATAAGCGTGGAAAATGTAAAGAACAAGATGGGGGGAGCTTCATTCAAATGCTACACACTTCTTCAGTCTTAGGCCCCCTCCGCGTTTAGTTACCAGTAAAAATACTCAGTGGTTGCAGGAACAGGTCAAAAAGCACCCCAGATCATTTTGGGCTGGCAGACATTCAGAATTGTGTTTACCCAGTGGCAAAATCATGGATGTAAGAAAGACTTTTAAAAGGTTAGAGCAGACTGGTAGACCAACCCCCTCAGCGACTCACGAGTAGACCCCAGCTGCCATACATGCGAGTTGGTTTACTCGTGAGTAGACCCTGGTAACCTTATTCACGAGTAGACCCCGCTCAGCTTCTTGGTGCGTAGACCCCGGGTGGCTTACTCGTGAGTAGACCCTGCACGGCTTACTCTGAGTAGACCCCACTTGGGAAATTCTCCTGCTTTTGCAACTGAAAAAGGATAGGAAAAACTTCCATGTGCAAGCTTACACCTGGTGATAAAACGAGAAGTTTCTGAACAGATGAGGCATGTTGCACCAGAGGGAAAAGCTCCCTTTGCTAGACTTACAAATCAGCTTGGATAAGCGTGGAAAATGTAAAGAACAAGATGGGGGGAGCTTCATTCAAATGCTACACACTTCTTCAGTCTTAGGCCCCCTCAGCCTTTAGTTACCAGTAAAAATACTCAGTGGTTGCAGGAACAGGTCAAAAAGCACCCCAGATCATTTGGGGCTGGCAGACATTCAGAATTGTGTTTACCCAGTGGCAAAATCATGGATGTAAGAAAGACTTTTAAAAGGTGAGAGCAGACTGGTAGACCAACCCCCTCAGCGACTCACGAGTAGACCCCAGCTGCCATACACGCGAGTTGGTTTACTCGTGAGTAGACCCTGGTAGCCTTACTCACGAGTAGAACCCTCTCAGCTTCTTCATGCATAGACCCCGGGGGGCTTACTCGTGAGTAGACCCCGCTCAGCTTACACGTGAGTAGACCCCACTTGGGAAATTCTCCTGCTTTTGCAACTGAAAAAGGATAGGAAAAACTTGCATGTGCAAGCTTACACCTGGTGATAAAACGAGAAGTTTCTGAACAGATGAGGCATGTTGCACCAGAGAGAAAAGCTCCCTTTGCTAGACTTAAAAATCAGCTTGGATAAGCGTGGAAAATGTAAAGAACAAGATGGGGGGAGCTTCATTCAAATGCTACACACTTCTTCAGTCTTAGGCCCCCTCAGCCTTTAGTTACCAGTAAAAATACTCAGTGGTTGCAGGAACAGGTCAAAAAGCACCCCAGATCATTTTGGGCTGGCAGAAATTCAGAATTGTGTTTACCCAGTGGCAAAATCATGGATGTAAGAAAGACTTTTAAAAGGTGAGAGCAGACTGGTAGACCAACCCCCTCAGCGACTCACGAGTAGACCCCAGCTGCCATACACGTGAGTTGGTTTACTCGTGAGTAGACCCTGGTAGCCTTACTCACGAGTAGAACCCTCTCAGCTTCTTCATGCATAGACCCCGGGGGGCTTACTCGTGAGTAGACCCCGCTCAGCTTACACGTGAGTAGACCCCACTTGGGAAATTCTCCTGCTTTTGCAACTGAAAAAGGATAGGAAAAACTTCCATGTGCAAGCTTACACCTGGTGATAAAACGAGAAGTTTCTGAACAGATGAGGCATGTTGCACCAGAGAGAAAAGCTCCCTTTGCTAGACTTAAAAATCAGCTTGGATAAGCGTGGAAAATGTAAAGAACAAGATGGGGGGAGCTTCATTCAAATGCTACACACTTCTTCAGTCTTAGTCCCCCTCAGCGTTTAGTTACCAGTAAAAATACTCAGTGGGTGCAGGAACAGGTCAAAAAGCACCCCAGATCATTTTGGGCTGGCAGACATTCAGAATTGTGTTTACCCAGTGGCAAAATCATGGATGTAAGAAAGACTTTTAAAAGGTTAGAGCAGACTGGTAGACCAACCCCCTCAGCGACTCACGAGTAGACCCCAGCTGCCATACACGCGAGTTGGTTTACTCGTGAGTAGACCCTGGTAGCCTTACTCACGAGTAGAACCCTCTCAGCTTCTTCATGCATAGACCCCGGGGGGCTTACTCGTGAGTAGACCCCGCTCAGCTTACACGTGAGTAGACCCCACTTGGGAAATTCTCCTGCTTTTGCAACTGAAAAAGGATAGGAAAAACTTCCATGTGCAAGCTTACACCTGGTGATAAAACGAGAAGTTTCTGAACAGATGAGGCATGTTGCACCAGAGAGAAAAGCTCCCTTTGCTAGACTTAAAAATCAGCTTGGATAAGTGTGGAAAATGTAAACAACAAGATGGGGGGAGCTTCATTCAAATGCTACACACTTCTTCAGTCTTAGGCCCCCTCAGCGTTTAGTTACCAGTAAAAATACTCAGTGGTTGCAGGAACAGGTCAAAAAGCACCCCAGATCATTTTGGGCTGGCAGACATTCAGAATTGTGTTTACCCAGTGGCAAAATCATGGATGTAAGAAAGACTTTTAAAAGGTTAGAGCAGACTGGTAGACCAACCCCCCTCAGCGACTCACGACTAGACCCCAGCTGCCATACATGCGAGTTGGTTTACTCGTGAGTAGACCCTGGTAGCCTTACTCACGAGTAGAACCCTCTCAGCTTCTTCATGCATAGACCCCGGGTGGCTTACTCGTGAGTAGACCCCGCCCAGCTTACACGTGAGTAGACCCCACTTGGGAAATTCTCCTGCTTTTGAACTGAAAAAGGATAGGAAAAACTTCCATGTGCAAGCTTACACCTGGTGATAAAACAATAAGTTTCTGAACAGATGAGGCATGTTGCACCAGAGAGAAAAGCTCCCTTTGCTAGACTTAAAAATCAGCTTGGATAAGCGTGGAAAATGTAAAGAACAAGATGGGGGGAGCTTCATTCAAATGCTACACACTTCTTCAGTCTTAGGCCCCCTCCGCGTTTAGTTACCAGTAAAAATACTCAGTGGTTGCAGGAACAGGTCAAAAAGCACCCAAGATCATTTTGGGCTGGCAGACATTCAGAATTGTGTTTACCCAGTGGCAAAATCATGGATGTAAGAAAGACTTTTAAAAGGTTAGAGCAGATTGGTAGACCAACCCCCCCTCCGTGACTCACGAGTAGACCCCAGCTGCCATACATGCGAGTTGGTTTACTCGTGAGTAGACCCTGGTAGCCTTACTCATGAGTAGAACCCGCTCAGCTTCTTGGTGCGTAGACCCCGGGTGGCTTACTCGTGAGCAGACCCCGCTCGGCTTACTCGTGAGTAGACCCCACTTGGGAAATTCTCCTGCTTTTCAACTGAAAAAGGATAGGAAAAACTTCCATGTGCAAGCTTACACCTGGTGATAAAACGAGAAGTTTCTGAACAGATGAGGCATGTTGCACCAGAGAGAAAAGCTCCCTTTGCTAGACTTACAAATCAGCTTGGATAAGCGTGGAAAATGTAAAGAACAAGATGGGGGGAGCTTCATTCAAATGCTACACACTTCTTCAGTCTTAGGCCCCCTCAGCCTTTAGTTACCAGTAAAAATACTCAGTGGTTGCAGGAACAGGTCAAAAAGCACCCCAGATCATTTTGGGCTGGCAGACATTCAGAATTGTGTTTACCCAGTGGCAAAATCATGGATGTAAGAAAGACTTTTAAAAGGTGAGAGCAGACTGGTAGACCAACCCCCTCAGCGACTCACGAGTAGACCCCAGCTGCCATACACGCGAGTTGGTTTACTCGTGAGTAGACCCTGGTAGCCTTACTCACGAGTAGACCCCGCTCAGCTTCTTCATGCATAGACCCCAGGGGAGCTTACTCGTGAGTAGACCACGCTCAGCTTACACGTGAGTAGACCCCACTTGGGAAATTCTCCTGCTTTTGCAACTGAAAAAGGATAGGAAAAACTTCCATGTGCAAGCTTACACCTGGTGATAAAACGAGAAGTTTCTGAACAGATGAGGCATGTTGCACCAGAGAGAAAAGCTCCCTTTGCTAGACTTAAAAATCAGCTTGGATAAGCGTGGAAAATGTAAAGAACAAGATGGGGGGAGCTTCATTCAAATGCTACACACTTCTTCAGTCTTAGGCCCCCTCCGCGTTTAGTTACCAGTAAAAATACTCAGTGGTTGCAGGAACAGGTCAAAAAGCACCCCAGATCATTTTGGGCTGGCAGACATTCAGAATTGTGTTTACCCAGTGGCAAAATCATGGATGTAAGAAAGACTTTTAAAAGGTTAGAGCAGACTGGTAGACCAACCCCCTCAGCGACTCACGAGTAGACCCCAGCTGCCATACATGCGAGTTGGTTTACTCGTGAGTAGACCCTGGTAACCTTATTCACGAGTAGACCCCGCTCAGCTTCTTGGTGCGTAGACCCCGGGTGGCTTACTCGTGAGTAGACCCTGCACGGCTTACTCTGAGTAGACCCCACTTGGGAAATTCTCCTGCTTTTGCAACTGAAAAAGGATAGGAAAAACTTCCATGTGCAAGCTTACACCTGGTGATAAAACGAGAAGTTTCTGAACAGATGAGGCATGTTGCACCAGAGGGAAAAGCTCCCTTTGCTAGACTTACAAATCAGCTTGGATAAGCGTGGAAAATGTAAAGAACAAGATGGGGGGAGCTTCATTCAAATGCTACACACTTCTTCAGTCTTAGGCCCCCTCCGCGTTTAGTTACCAGTAAAAATACTCAGTGGTTGCAGGAACAGGTCAAAAAGCACCCCAGATCATTTTGGGCTGGCAGACATTCAGAATTGTGTTTACCCAGTGGCAAAATCATGGATGTAAGAAAGACTTTTAAAAGGTTAGAGCAGACTGGTAGACCAACCCCCTCAGCGACTCACGAGTAGACCCCAGCTGCCATACATGCGAGTTGGTTTACTCGTGAGTAGACCCTGGTAGCCTTACTCACGAGTAGAACCCTCTCAGCTTCTTCATGCATAGACCCCGGGGGGCTTACTCGTGAGTAGACCCCGCTCAGCTTACACGTGAGTAGACCCCACTTGGGAAATTCTCCTGCTTTTGCAACTGAAAAAGGATAGGAAAAACTTCCATGTGCAAGCTTACACCTGGTGATAAAATGAGAAGTTTCTGAACAGATGAGGCATGTTGCACCAGAGAGAAAAGCTCCCTTTGCTAGACTTAAAAATCAGCTTGGATAAGCGTGGAAAATGTAAACAACAAGATGGGGGGAGCTTCATTCAAATGCTACACACTTCTTCAGTCTTAGTCCCCCTCAGCGTTTAGTTACCAGTAAAAATACTCAGTGGGTGCAGGAACAGGTCAAAAAGCACCCCAGATCATTTTGGGCTGGCAGACATTCAGAATTGTGTTTACCCAGTGGCAAAATCATGGATGTAAGAAAGACTTTTAAAAGGTGAGAGCAGACTGGTAGACCAACCCCCTCAGCGACTCACGAGTAGACCCCAGCTGCCATACACGCGAGTTGGTTTACTCGTGAGTAGACCCTGGTAGCCTTACTCACGAGTAGAACCCTCTCAGCTTCTTCATGCATAGACCCCGGGGGGCTTACTCGTGAGTAGACCCCGCTCAGCTTACACGTGAGTAGACCCCACTTGGGAAATTCTCCTGCTTTTGCAACTGAAAAAGGATAGGAAAAACTTCCATGTGCAAGCTTACACCTGGTGATAAAACGAGAAGTTTCTGAACAGATGAGGCATGTTGCACCAGAGAGAAAAGCTCCCTTTGCTAGACTTACAAATCAGCTTGGATAAGCGTGGAAAATGTAAAGAACAAGATGGGGGGAGCTTCATTCAAATGCTACACACTTCTTCAGTCTTAGGCCCCCTCAGCGTTTAGTTACCAGTAAAAATACTCAGTGGTTGCAGGAACAGGTCAAAAAGCACCCCAGATCATTTTGGGCTGGCAGACATTCAGAATTGTGTTTACCCAGTGGCAAAATCATGGATGTAAGAAAGACTTTTAAAAGGTTAGAGCAGACTGGTAGACCAACCCCCCCCTCCGCGACTCACGAGTAGACCCCAGCTGCCATACATGCGAGTTGGTTTACTCGTGAGTAGACCCTGGTAGCCTTACTCACGAGTAGACCCCGCTCAGCTTCTTGGTGCGTAGACCCCGGGTGGCTTACTCATGAGTAGACCCCGCTCGGCTTACTCTGAGTAGACCCCACTTGGGAAATTCTCCTGCTTTTGCAACTGAAAAAGGATAGGAAAAACTTCCATGTGCAAGCTTACACCTGGTGATAAAACGAGAAGTTTCTGAACAGATGAGGCATGTTGCACCAGAGAGAAAAGCTCCCTTTGCTAGACTTAAAAATCAGCTTGGATAAGCGTGGAAAATGTAAAGAACAAGATGGGGGGAGCTTCATTCAAATGCTACACACTTCTTCAGTCTTAGGCCCCCTCAGCGTTCAGTTACCAGTAAAAATACTCAGTGGTTGCAGGAACAGGTCAAAAAGCACCCCAGATCATTTTGGGCTGGCAGACATTCAGAATTGTGTTTACCCAGTGGCAAAATCATGGATGTAAGAAAGACTTTTAAAAGGTTAGAGCAGACTGGTAGACCAACCCCCTCAGCGACTCACGAGTAGATGCCAGCTGCCATACATGCGAGTTGGTTTACTCGTGAGTAGACCCTGGTAGCCTTACTCACGAGTAGAACCCGCTCAGCTTCTTGGTACGTAGACCCCGGGTGGCTTACTCGTGAGTAGACCCCGCTCAGCTTATACGTGAGTAGACCCCACTTGGGAAATTCTCCTGCTTTTGCAACTGAAAAAGGATAGGAAAAACTTCCATGTGCAAGCTTACACCTGGTGATAAAACGAGAAGTTTCTGAACAGATGAGGCATGTTGCACCATAGAGAAAAGCTCCCTTTGCTAGACTTAAAAATCAGCTTGGATAAGCGTGGAAAATGTAAAGAACAAGATGGGGGGAGCTTCATTCAAATGCTACACACTTCTTCAGTCTTAGGCCCCCTCCGCGTTTAGTTACCAGTAAAAATCCTCAGTGGTTGCAGGAACAGGTCAAAAAGCACCCCAGATCATTTTGGGCTGGCAGACATTCAGAATTGTGTTTACCCAGTGGCAAAATCATGGATGTAAGAAAGACTTTTAAAAGGTTAGAGCAGACTGGTAGACCAACCCCCTCAGCGACTCACGAGTAGACCCCAGCTGCCATACATGCGAGTTGGTTTACTCGTGAGTAGACCCTGGTAGCCTTACTCACGAGTAGAACCCTCTCAGCTTCTTCATGCATAGACCCCGGGGGGCTTACTCGTGAGTAGACCCCGCTCAGCTTACACGTGAGTAGACCCCACTTGGGAAATTCTCCTGCTTTTGCAACTGAAAAAGGATAGGAAAAACTTCCATGTGCAAGCTTACACCTGGTGATAAAATGAGAAGTTTCTGAACAGATGAGGCATGTTGCACCAGAGAGAAAAGCTCCCTTTGCTAGACTTAAAAATCAGCTTGGATAAGCGTGGAAAATGTAAACAACAAGATGGGGGGAGCTTCATTCAAATGCTACACACTTCTTCAGTCTTAGTCCCCCTCAGCGTTTAGTTACCAGTAAAAATACTCAGTGGGTGCAGGAACAGGTCAAAAAGCACCCCAGATCATTTTGGGCTGGCAGACATTCAGAATTGTGTTTACCCAGTGGCAAAATCATGGATGTAAGAAAGACTTTTAAAAGGTGAGAGCAGACTGGTAGACCAACCCCCTCAGCGACTCACGAGTAGACCCCAGCTGCCATACACGCGAGTTGGTTTACTCGTGAGTAGACCCTGGTAGCCTTACTCACGAGTAGAACCCTCTCAGCTTCTTCATGCATAGACCCCGGGGGGCTTACTCGTGAGTAGACCCCGCTCAGCTTACACGTGAGTAGACCCCACTTGGGAAATTCTCCTGCTTTTGCAACTGAAAAAGGATAGGAAAAACTTCCATGTGCAAGCTTACACCTGGTGATAAAACGAGAAGTTTCTGAACAGATGAGGCATGTTGCACCAGAGAGAAAAGCTCCCTTTGCTAGACTTACAAATCAGCTTGGATAAGCGTGGAAAATGTAAAGAACAAGATGGGGGGAGCTTCATTCAAATGCTACACACTTCTTCAGTCTTAGGCCCCCTCAGCGTTTAGTTACCAGTAAAAATACTCAGTGGTTGCAGGAACAGGTCAAAAAGCACCCCAGATCATTTTGGGCTGGCAGACATTCAGAATTGTGTTTACCCAGTGGCAAAATCATGGATGTAAGAAAGACTTTTAAAAGGTTAGAGCAGACTGGTAGACCAACCCCCCCCTCCGCGACTCACGAGTAGACCCCAGCTGCCATACATGCGAGTTGGTTTACTCGTGAGTAGACCCTGGTAGCCTTACTCACGAGTAGACCCCGCTCAGCTTCTTGGTGCGTAGACCCCGGGTGGCTTACTCATGAGTAGACCCCGCTCGGCTTACTCTGAGTAGACCCCACTTGGGAAATTCTCCTGCTTTTGCAACTGAAAAAGGATAGGAAAAACTTCCATGTGCAAGCTTACACCTGGTGATAAAACGAGAAGTTTCTGAACAGATGAGGCATGTTGCACCAGAGAGAAAAGCTCCCTTTGCTAGACTTAAAAATCAGCTTGGATAAGCGTGGAAAATGTAAAGAACAAGATGGGGGGAGCTTCATTCAAATGCTACACACTTCTTCAGTCTTAGGCCCCCTCAGCGTTCAGTTACCAGTAAAAATACTCAGTGGTTGCAGGAACAGGTCAAAAAGCACCCCAGATCATTTTGGGCTGGCAGACATTCAGAATTGTGTTTACCCAGTGGCAAAATCATGGATGTAAGAAAGACTTTTAAAAGGTTAGAGCAGACTGGTAGACCAACCCCCTCAGCGACTCACGAGTAGATGCCAGCTGCCATACATGCGAGTTGGTTTACTCGTGAGTAGACCCTGGTAGCCTTACTCACGAGTAGAACCCGCTCAGCTTCTTGGTACGTAGACCCCGGGTGGCTTACTCGTGAGTAGACCCCGCTCAGCTTATACGTGAGTAGACCCCACTTGGGAAATTCTCCTGCTTTTGCAACTGAAAAAGGATAGGAAAAACTTCCATGTGCAAGCTTACACCTGGTGATAAAACGAGAAGTTTCTGAACAGATGAGGCATGTTGCACCATAGAGAAAAGCTCCCTTTGCTAGACTTAAAAATCAGCTTGGATAAGCGTGGAAAATGTAAAGAACAAGATGGGGGGAGCTTCATTCAAATGCTACACACTTCTTCAGTCTTAGGCCCCCTCCGCGTTTAGTTACCAGTAAAAATCCTCAGTGGTTGCAGGAACAGGTCAAAAAGCACCCCAGATCATTTTGGGCTGGCAGACATTCAGAATTGTGTTTACCCAGTGGCAAAATCATGGATGTAAGAAAGACTTTTAAAAGGTTAGAGCAGACTGGTAGACCAACCCCCTCAGCGACTCACGAGTAGACCCCAGCTGCCATACATGCGAGTTGGTTTACTCGTGAGTAGACCCTGGTAGCCTTACTCACGAGTAGAACCCTCTCAGCTTCTTCATGCATAGACCCCGGGGGGCTTACTCGTGAGTAGACCCCGCTCAGCTTACACGTGAGTAGACCCCACTTGGGAAATTCTCCTGCTTTTGCAACTGAAAAAGGATAGGAAAAACTTCCATGTGCAAGCTTACACCTGGTGATAAAATGAGAAGTTTCTGAACAGATGAGGCATGTTGCACCAGAGAGAAAAGCTCCCTTTGCTAGACTTAAAAATCAGCTTGGATAAGCGTGGAAAATGTAAACAACAAGATGGGGGGAGCTTCATTCAAATGCTACACACTTCTTCAGTCTTAGTCCCCCTCAGCGTTTAGTTACCAGTAAAAATACTCAGTGGGTGCAGGAACAGGTCAAAAAGCACCCCAGATCATTTTGGGCTGGCAGACATTCAGAATTGTGTTTACCCAGTGGCAAAATCATGGATGTAAGAAAGACTTTTAAAAGGTGAGAGCAGACTGGTAGACCAACCCCCTCAGCGACTCACGAGTAGACCCCAGCTGCCATACACGCGAGTTGGTTTACTCGTGAGTAGACCCTGGTAGCCTTACTCACGAGTAGAACCCTCTCAGCTTCTTCATGCATAGACCCCGGGGGGCTTACTCGTGAGTAGACCCCGCTCAGCTTACACGTGAGTAGACCCCACTTGGGAAATTATCCTGCTTTTGCAACTGAAAAAGGATAGGAAAAACTTCCATGTGCAAGCTTACACCTGGTGATAAAACGAGAAGTTTCTGAACAGATGAGGCATGTTGCACCAGAGAGAAAAGCTCCCTTTGCTAGACTTAAAAATCAGCTTGGATAAGCGTGGAAAATGTAAACAACAAGATGGGGGGAGCTTCATTCAAATGCTACACACTTCTTCAGTCTTAGTCCCCCTCAGCGTTTAGTTACCAGTAAAAATACTCAGTGGGTGCAGGAACAGGTCAAAAAGCACCCCAGATCATTTTGGGCTGGCAGACATTCAGAATTGTGTTTACCCAGTGGCAAAATCATGGATGTAAGAAAGACTTTTAAAAGGTGAGAGCAGACTGGTAGACCAACCCCCTCAGCGACTCACGAGTAGACCCCAGCTGCCATACACGCGAGTTGGTTTACTCGTGAGTAGACCCTGGTAGCCTTACTCACGAGTAGAACCCTCTCAGCTTCTTCATGCATAGACCCCGGGGGGCTTACTCGTGAGTAGACCCCGCTCAGCTTACACGTGAGTAGACCCCACTTGGGAAATTCTCCTGCTTTTGCAACTGAAAAAGGATAGGAAAAACTTCCATGTGCAAGCTTACACCTGGTGATAAAACGAGAAGTTTCTGAACAGATGAGGCATGTTGCACCAGAGAGAAAAGCTCCCTTTGCTAGACTTACAAATCAGCTTGGATAAGCGTGGAAAATGTAAAGAACAAGATGGGGGGAGCTTCATTCAAATGCTACACACTTCTTCAGTCTTAGGCCCCCTCAGCGTTTAGTTACCAGTAAAAATACTCAGTGGTTGCAGGAACAGGTCAAAAAGCACCCCAGATCATTTTGGGCTGGCAGACATTCAGAATTGTGTTTACCCAGTGGCAAAATCATGGATGTAAGAAAGACTTTTAAAAGGTTAGAGCAGACTGGTAGACCAACCCCCCCCTCCGCGACTCACGAGTAGACCCCAGCTGCCATACATGCGAGTTGGTTTACTCGTGAGTAGACCCTGGTAGCCTTACTCACGAGTAGACCCCGCTCAGCTTCTTGGTGCGTAGACCCCGGGTGGCTTACTCATGAGTAGACCCCGCTCGGCTTACTCTGAGTAGACCCCACTTGGGAAATTCTCCTGCTTTTGCAACTGAAAAAGGATAGGAAAAACTTCCATGTGCAAGCTTACACCTGGTGATAAAACGAGAAGTTTCTGAACAGATGAGGCATGTTGCACCAGAGAGAAAAGCTCCCTTTGCTAGACTTAAAAATCAGCTTGGATAAGCGTGGAAAATGTAAAGAACAAGATGGGGGGAGCTTCATTCAAATGCTACACACTTCTTCAGTCTTAGGCCCCCTCAGCGTTCAGTTACCAGTAAAAATACTCAGTGGTTGCAGGAACAGGTCAAAAAGCACCCCAGATCATTTTGGGCTGGCAGACATTCAGAATTGTGTTTACCCAGTGGCAAAATCATGGATGTAAGAAAGACTTTTAAAAGGTTAGAGCAGACTGGTAGACCAACCCCCTCAGCGACTCACGAGTAGATGCCAGCTGCCATACATGCGAGTTGGTTTACTCGTGAGTAGACCCTGGTAGCCTTACTCACGAGTAGAACCCGCTCAGCTTCTTGGTACGTAGACCCCGGGTGGCTTACTCGTGAGTAGACCCCGCTCAGCTTATACGTGAGTAGACCCCACTTGGGAAATTCTCCTGCTTTTGCAACTGAAAAAGGATAGGAAAAACTTCCATGTGCAAGCTTACACCTGGTGATAAAACGAGAAGTTTCTGAACAGATGAGGCATGTTGCACCATAGAGAAAAGCTCCCTTTGCTAGACTTAAAAATCAGCTTGGATAAGCGTGGAAAATGTAAAGAACAAGATGGGGGGAGCTTCATTCAAATGCTACACACTTCTTCAGTCTTAGGCCCCCTCCGCGTTTAGTTACCAGTAAAAATCCTCAGTGGTTGCAGGAACAGGTCAAAAAGCACCCCAGATCATTTTGGGCTGGCAGACATTCAGAATTGTGTTTACCCAGTGGCAAAATCATGGATGTAAGAAAGACTTTTAAAAGGTTAGAGCAGACTGGTAGACCAACCCCCTCAGCGACTCACGAGTAGACCCCAGCTGCCATACATGCGAGTTGGTTTACTCGTGAGTAGACCCTGGTAGCCTTACTCACGAGTAGAACCCTCTCAGCTTCTTCATGCATAGACCCCGGGGGGCTTACTCGTGAGTAGACCCCGCTCAGCTTACACGTGAGTAGACCCCACTTGGGAAATTCTCCTGCTTTTGCAACTGAAAAAGGATAGGAAAAACTTCCATGTGCAAGCTTACACCTGGTGATAAAATGAGAAGTTTCTGAACAGATGAGGCATGTTGCACCAGAGAGAAAAGCTCCCTTTGCTAGACTTAAAAATCAGCTTGGATAAGCGTGGAAAATGTAAACAACAAGATGGGGGGAGCTTCATTCAAATGCTACACACTTCTTCAGTCTTAGTCCCCCTCAGCGTTTAGTTACCAGTAAAAATACTCAGTGGGTGCAGGAACAGGTCAAAAAGCACCCCAGATCATTTTGGGCTGGCAGACATTCAGAATTGTGTTTACCCAGTGGCAAAATCATGGATGTAAGAAAGACTTTTAAAAGGTGAGAGCAGACTGGTAGACCAACCCCCTCAGCGACTCACGAGTAGACCCCAGCTGCCATACACGCGAGTTGGTTTACTCGTGAGTAGACCCTGGTAGCCTTACTCACGAGTAGAACCCTCTCAGCTTCTTCATGCATAGACCCCGGGGGGCTTACTCGTGAGTAGACCCCGCTCAGCTTACACGTGAGTAGACCCCACTTGGGAAATTCTCCTGCTTTTGCAACTGAAAAAGGATAGGAAAAACTTCCATGTGCAAGCTTACACCTGGTGATAAAACGAGAAGTTTCTGAACAGATGAGGCATGTTGCACCAGAGAGAAAAGCTCCCTTTGCTAGACTTAAAAATCAGCTTGGATAAGTGTGGAAAATGTAAACAACAAGATGGGGGGAGCTTCATTCAAATGCTACACACTTCTTCAGTCTTAGGCCCCCTCAGCGTTTAGTTACCAGTAAAAATACTCAGTGGTTGCAGGAACAAGTCAAAAAGCACCCCAGATCATTTTGGGCTGGCAGACATTCAGAATTGTGTTTACCCAGTGGCAAAATCATGGATGTAAGAAAGACTTTTAAAAGGTTAGAGCAGACTGGTAGACCAACCCCCCTCAGCGACTCACGACTAGACCCCAGCTGCCATACATGCGAGTTGGTTTACTCGTGAGTAGACCCTGGTAGCCTTACTCACGAGTAGAACCCTCTCAGCTTCTTCATGCATAGACCCCGGGTGGCTTACTCATGAGTAGACCCCGCCCAGCTTACACGTGAGTAGACCCCACTTGGGAAATTCTCCTGCTTTTGAACTGAAAAAGGATAGGAAAAACTTCCATGTGCAAGCTTACACCTGGTGATAAAACAATAAGTTTCTGAACAGATGAGGCATGTTGCACCAGAGAGAAAAGCTCCCTTTGCTAGACTTAAAAATCAGCTTGGATAAGCGTGGAAAATGTAAAGAACAAGATGGGGGGAGCTTCATTCAAATGCTACACACTTCTTCAGTCTTAGGCCCCCTCCGCGTTTAGTTACCAGTAAAAATACTCAGTGGTTGCAGGAACAGGTCAAAAAGCACCCAAGATCATTTTGGGCTGGCAGACATTCAGAATTGTGTTTACCCAGTGGCAAAATCATGGATGTAAGAAAGACTTTTAAAAGGTTAGAGCAGATTGGTAGACCAACCCCCCCTCCGTGACTCACGAGTAGACCCCAGCTGCCATACATGCGAGTTGGTTTACTCGTGAGTAGACCCTGGTAGCCTTACTCATGAGTAGAACCCGCTCAGCTTCTTGGTGCGTAGACCCCGGGTGGCTTACTCGTGAGCAGACCCCGCTCGGCTTACTCGTGAGTAGACCCCACTTGGGAAATTCTCCTGCTTTTCAACTGAAAAAGGATAGGAAAAACTTCCATGTGCAAGCTTACACCTGGTGATAAAACGAGAAGTTTCTGAACAGATGAGGCATGTTGCACCAGAGAGAAAAGCTCCCTTTGCTAGACTTACAAATCAGCTTGGATAAGCGTGGAAAATGTAAAGAACAAGATGGGGGGAGCTTCATTCAAATGCTACACACTTCTTCAGTCTTAGGCCCCCTCAGCCTTTAGTTACCAGTAAAAATACTCAGTGGTTGCAGGAACAGGTCAAAAAGCACCCCAGATCATTTTGGGCTGGCAGACATTCAGAATTGTGTTTACCCAGTGGCAAAATCATGGATGTAAGAAAGACTTTTAAAAGGTGAGAGCAGACTGGTAGACCAACCCCCTCAGCGACTCACGAGTAGACCCCAGCTGCCATACACGCGAGTTGGTTTACTCGTGAGTAGACCCTGGTAGCCTTACTCACGAGTAGACCCCGCTCAGCTTCTTCATGCATAGACCCCAGGGGGGCTTACTCGTGAGTAGACCACGCTCAGCTTACACGTGAGTAGACCCCACTTGGGAAATTCTCCTGCTTTTGCAACTGAAAAAGGATAGGAAAAACTTCCATGTGCAAGCTTACACCTGGTGATAAAACGAGAAGTTTCTGAACAGATGAGGCATGTTGCACCAGAGAGAAAAGCTCCCTTTGCTAGACTTAAAAATCAGCTTGGATAAGCGTGGAAAATGTAAAGAACAAGATGGGGGGAGCTTCATTCAAATGCTACACACTTCTTCAGTCTTAGGCCCCCTCAGCGTTTAGTTACCAGTAAAAATACTCAGTGGTTGCAGGAACAGGTCAAAAAGCACCCCAGATCATTTTGGGCTGGCAGACATTCAGAATTGTGTTTACCCAGTGGCAAAATCATGGATGTAAGAAAGACTTTTAAAAGGTTAGAGCAGACTGGTAGACCAACCCCCCCCTCCGCGACTCACGAGTAGACCCCAGCTGCCATACATGCGAGTTGGTTTACTCGTGAGTAGACCCTGGTAGCCTTACTCACGAGTAGACCCCGCTCAGCTTCTTGGTGCGTAGACCCCGGGTGGCTTACTCATGAGTAGACCCCGCTCGGCTTACTCTGAGTAGACCCCACTTGGGAAATTCTCCTGCTTTTGCAACTGAAAAAGGATAGGAAAAACTTGCATGTGCAAGCTTACACCTGGTGATAAAACGAGAAGTTTCTGAACAGATGAGGCATGTTGCACCAGAGAGAAAAGCTCCCTTTGCTAGACTTAAAAATCAGCTTGGATAAGCGTGGAAAATGTAAAGAACAAGATGGGGGGAGCTTCATTCAAATGCTACACACTTCTTCAGTCTTAGGCCCCCTCCGCGTTTAGTTACCAGTAAAAATACTCAGTGGTTGCAGGAACAGGTCAAAAAGCACCCCAGATCATTTTGGGCTGGCAGACATTCAGAATTGTGTTTACCCAGTGGCAAAATCATGGATGTAAGAAAGACTTTTAAAAGGTTAGAGCAGACTGGTAGACCAACCCCCTCAGCGACTCACGAGTAGACCCCAGCTGCCATACATGCGAGTTGGTTTACTCGTGAGTAGACCCTGGTAGCCTTACTCATGAGTAGAACCCTCTCAGCTTCTTCATGCATAGACCCCGGGGGGCTTACTCGTGAGTAGACCCCGCTCAGCTTACACGTGAGTAGACCCCACTTGGGAAATTCTCCTGCTTTTGCAACTGAAAAAGGATAGGAAAAACTTCCATGTGCAAGCTTACACCTGGTGATAAAACGAGAAGTTTCTGAACAGATGAGGCATGTTGCACCAGAGAGAAAAGCTCCCTTTGCTAGACTTAAAAATCAGCTTGGATAAGTGTGGAAAATGTAAACAACAAGATGGGGGGAGCTTCATTCAAATGCTACACACTTCTTCAGTCTTAGGCCCCCTCAGCGTTTAGTTACCAGTAAAAATACTCAGTGGTTGCAGGAACAAGTCAAAAAGCACCCCAGATCATTTTGGGCTGGCAGACATTCAGAATTGTGTTTACCCAGTGGCAAAATCATGGATGTAAGAAAGACTTTTAAAAGGTTAGAGCAGACTGGTAGACCAACCCCCCTCAGCGACTCACGACTAGACCCCAGCTGCCATACATGCGAGTTGGTTTACTCGTGAGTAGACCCTGGTAGCCTTACTCACGAGTAGAACCCTCTCAGCTTCTTCATGCATAGACCCCGGGTGGCTTACTCATGAGTAGACCCCGCCCAGCTTACACGTGAGTAGACCCCACTTGGGAAATTCTCCTGCTTTTGAACTGAAAAAGGATAGGAAAAACTTCCATGTGCAAGCTTACACCTGGTGATAAAACAATAAGTTTCTGAACAGATGAGGCATGTTGCACCAGAGAGAAAAGCTCCCTTTGCTAGACTTAAAAATCAGCTTGGATAAGCGTGGAAAATGTAAAGAACAAGATGGGGGGAGCTTCATTCAAATGCTACACACTTCTTCAGTCTTAGGCCCCCTCCGCGTTTAGTTACCAGTAAAAATACTCAGTGGTTGCAGGAACAGGTCAAAAAGCACCCAAGATCATTTTGGGCTGGCAGACATTCAGAATTGTGTTTACCCAGTGGCAAAATCATGGATGTAAGAAAGACTTTTAAAAGGTTAGAGCAGATTGGTAGACCAACCCCCCCTCCGTGACTCACGAGTAGACCCCAGCTGCCATACATGCGAGTTGGTTTACTCGTGAGTAGACCCTGGTAGCCTTACTCATGAGTAGAACCCGCTCAGCTTCTTGGTGCGTAGACCCCGGGTGGCTTACTCGTGAGCAGACCCCGCTCGGCTTACTCGTGAGTAGACCCCACTTGGGAAATTCTCCTGCTTTTCAACTGAAAAAGGATAGGAAAAACTTCCATGTGCAAGCTTACACCTGGTGATAAAACGAGAAGTTTCTGAACAGATGAGGCATGTTGCACCAGAGAGAAAAGCTCCCTTTGCTAGACTTACAAATCAGCTTGGATAAGCGTGGAAAATGTAAAGAACAAGATGGGGGGAGCTTCATTCAAATGCTACACACTTCTTCAGTCTTAGGCCCCCTCAGCCTTTAGTTACCAGTAAAAATACTCAGTGGTTGCAGGAACAGGTCAAAAAGCACCCCAGATCATTTTGGGCTGGCAGACATTCAGAATTGTGTTTACCCAGTGGCAAAATCATGGATGTAAGAAAGACTTTTAAAAGGTGAGAGCAGACTGGTAGACCAACCCCCTCAGCGACTCACGAGTAGACCCCAGCTGCCATACACGCGAGTTGGTTTACTCGTGAGTAGACCCTGGTAGCCTTACTCACGAGTAGACCCCGCTCAGCTTCTTCATGCATAGACCCCAGGGGGGCTTACTCGTGAGTAGACCACGCTCAGCTTACACGTGAGTAGACCCCACTTGGGAAATTCTCCTGCTTTTGCAACTGAAAAAGGATAGGAAAAACTTCCATGTGCAAGCTTACACCTGGTGATAAAACGAGAAGTTTCTGAACAGATGAGGCATGTTGCACCAGAGAGAAAAGCTCCCTTTGCTAGACTTAAAAATCAGCTTGGATAAGCGTGGAAAATGTAAAGAACAAGATGGGGGGAGCTTCATTCAAATGCTACACACTTCTTCAGTCTTAGGCCCCCTCAGCGTTTAGTTACCAGTAAAAATACTCAGTGGTTGCAGGAACAGGTCAAAAAGCACCCCAGATCATTTTGGGCTGGCAGACATTCAGAATTGTGTTTACCCAGTGGCAAAATCATGGATGTAAGAAAGACTTTTAAAAGGTTAGAGCAGACTGGTAGACCAACCCCCTCAGCGACTCACGAGTACATGCCAGCTGCCATACATGCGAGTTGGTTTACTCGTGAGTAGACCCTGGTAGCCTTACTCACGAGTAGAACCCGCTCAGCTTCTTGGTACGTAGACCCCGGGTGGCTTACTCGTGAGTAGACCCCGCTCAGCTTATACGTGAGTAGACCCCACTTGGGAAATTCTCCTGCTTTTGCAACTGAAAAAGGATAGGAAAAACTTCCATGTGCAAGCTTACACCTGGTGATAAAACGAGAAGTTTCTGAACAGATGAGGCATGTTGCACCATAGAGAAAAGCTCCCTTTGCTAGACTTAAAAATCAGCTTGGATAAGCGTGGAAAATGTAAAGAACAAGATGGGGGGAGCTTCATTCAAATGCTACACACTTCTTCAGTCTTAGGCCCCCTCCGCGTTTAGTTACCAGTAAAAATCCTCAGTGGTTGCAGGAACAGGTCAAAAAGCACCCCAGATCATTTTGGGCTGGCAGACATTCAGAATTGTGTTTACCCAGTGGCAAAATTTTCCACACTTATCCAAGCTGATTTTTAAGTCTAGCAAAGGGAGCTTTTCTCTCTGGTGCAACATGCCTCATCTGTTCAGAAACTTCTCGTTTTATCAGCAGGTGTAAGCTTGCACATGGAAGTTTTTCCTATCCTTTTTCAGTTGCAAAAGCAGGAGAATTTCCCAAGTGGGGTCTACTCAGAGTAAGCCGTGCAGGGTCTACTCACGAGTAAGCCACCCGGGGTCTACGCACCAAGAAGCTGAGCGGGGTCTACTCGTTAGTAAGGCTACCAGGGTCTACTCACGAGTAAACCAACTCGCATGTATGGCAGCTGGGGTCTACTCGTGAGTCGCGGAGGGGGGGGTTGGTCTACCAGTCTGCTCTAACCTTTTAAAAGTCTTTCTTACATCCATGATTACACAATTCTGAATGTCTACCAGCCCAAAATGATCTGGGGTGCTTTTTGACCTGTTCCTGCAACCACTGAGTATTTTTACTGGTAACTGAACGCTGAGGGGGCCTATGACTGAAGAAGTGTGTAGCATTTGAATGAGGCTCCCCCCATCTTGTTCTTTACATTTTACACGCTTATCCAAGCTGATTTTTAAGTCTAGCAAAGGGAGCTTTTCTCTCTGGTGCAACATGCCTCATCTGTTCAGAAACTTCTCGTTTTATCACCAGGTGTAAGCTTGCACATGGAAGTTTTTCCTATCCTTTTTCAGTTGCAAAAGCAGGAGAATTTCCCAAGTGGGGTCTACTCAGAGTAAGCCGTGCAGGGTCTACTCACGAGTAAGCCACCCGGGGTCTACGCACCAAGAAGCTGAGCGGGGTCTACTCGTGAGTAAGGCTACCAGGGTCTACTCACGAGTAAACCAACTCGCATGTATGGCAGCTGGGGTCTACTCGTGAGTCGCGGAGGGGGGGGTTGGTCTACCAGTCTGCTCTAACCTTTTAAAAGTCTTTCTTACATCCATGATTTTGCCACTGGGTAAACACAATTCTGAATGTCTGCCAGCCCAAAAGGATCTGGGGTGCTTTTTGACCTGTTCCTGCAACCACTGAGTATTTTTACTGGTAACTAAACACTGAGGGGGCCTAAGACTGAAGAAGTGTGTATCATTTGAATGAAGCTCCCCCCATCTTGTTCTTTACATTTTCCACGCTTATCCAAGCTGATTTTTAAGTCTAGCAAAGGGAGCTTTTCTCTCTGGTGCAACATGCCTCATCTGTTCAGAAACTTCTCGTTTTATCACCAGGTGTAAGCTTGCACATGGAAGTGTTTCCTATCCTTTTTCGTTGCAAAAGCAGGAGAATTTCCCAAGTGGGGTCTACTCAGAGTAAGCCGAGCGGGGTCTACTCATGGGTAAGCCACCCGGGGTCTACGCACCAAGAAGCTGAGCGGGGTCTACTCGTGAGTAAGGCTACCAGGGTCTACTCACGAGTAAACCAACTTGCATGTATGGCAGCTGGGGTCTACTCGTGAGTCGCGGAGGGGGGGTTGGTCTACCAGTCTGCTCTAACCTTTTAAAAGTCTTTCTTACATCCATGATTTTGCCACTGGGTAAACACAATTCTGAATGTCTGCCAGCCCAAAATGATCTGGGGTGCTTTTTGACCTGTTCCTGCAACCACTGAGTATTTTTACTGGTAACTGAACGCTGAGGGGGCCTATGACTGTAGAAGTGTGTAGCATTTGAATGAAGCTCCCCCCATCTTGTTCTTTACATTTTACACGCTTATCCAAGCTGATTTTTAAGTCTAGCAAAGGGGGATTTTCTCTCTGGTGCAACATGCCATCTGTTCAGAAACTTCTCGTTTTATCACCAGGTGTAAGCTTGCACATGGAAGTTTTTCCTATCCTTTTTCAGTTGCAAAAGCAGGAGAATTTCCCAAGTGGGGTCTACTCAGAGTAAGCCGTGCAGGGTCTACTCACGAGTAAGCCACCCGGGGTCTACGCACCAAGAAGCTGAGCGGGGTCTACTCGTGAGTAAGGCTACCAGGGTCTACTCACGAGTAAACCAACTCGCATGTATGGCAGCTGGGGTCTACTCGTGAGTCGCGGAGGGGGGGGTTGGTCTACCAGTCTGCTCTAACCTTTTAAAAGTCTTTCTTACATCCATGATTTTGCCCCTGGGTAAACACAATTCTGAATGTCTGCCAGCCCAAAAGGATCTGGGGTGCTTTTTGACCTGTTCCTGCAACCACTGAGTATTTTTACTGGTAACTAAACGCTGAGGGGGCCTAAGACTGAAGAAGTGTGTATCATTTGAATGAAGCTCCCCCCATCTTGTTCTTTACATTTTCCACGCTTATCCAAGCTGATTTTTAAGTCTAGCAAAGGGATCTTTTCTCTCTGGTGCAACATGCCTCATCTGTTCAGAAACTTCTCGTTTTATCACCAGGTGTAAGCTTGCACATGGAAGTGTTTCCTATCCTTTTTCGTTGCAAAAGCAGGAGAATTTCCCAAGTGGGGTCTACTCAGAGTAAGCCGAGCGGGGTCTACTCATGAGTAAGCCACCCGGGTTCTACGCACCAAGAAGCTGAGCGGGGTCTACTCGTGAGTAAGGCTACCAGGGTCTACTCACGAGTAAACCAACTCGCATGTATGGCAGCTGGGGTCTACTGGTGAGTCGCGGAGGGGGGGTTGGTCTACCAGTCTGCTCTAACCTTTTAAAAGTCTTTCTTACATCCATGATTTTGCCACTGGGTAAACACAATTCTGAATGTCTGCCAGCCCAAAATGATCTGGGGTGCTTTTTGACTTGTTCCTGCAACCACTGAGTATTTTTACTGGTAACTAAACGCGGAGGGGGCCTAACACTGAAGAAGTGTGTAGCATTTGAATGAAGCTCCCCCCATCTTGTTCTTTACATTTTCCACGCTTATCCAACCTGATTTTTAAGTCTAGCAAAGGGAGCTTTTCTCTCTGGTGCAACATGCCTCATCTGTTCAGAAACTTCTCGTTTTATCAGCAGGTGTAAGCTTGCACGTGGAAGTGTTTCCTATCCTTTTTCAGTTGCAAAAGCAGGAGAATTTCCCAAGTGGGGTCTACTCAGAGTAAGCCGAGCGGGGTCTACTCACGAGTAAGCCACCCGGGGTCTACGCACCAAGAAGCTGAGCGGGTTCTACTCGTGAGTAAGGCTACCAGGGTCTACTCACGAGTAAACCAACTCCGGTGTATAGCAGCTGGGGTCTACTCGTGAGTCGCTGAGGGGGGGTTGGTCTACCAGTCTGCTCTAACCTTTTAAAAGTCTTTCTTACATCCATGATTACACAATTCTGAATGTCTACCAGCCCAAAATGATCTGGGGTGCTTTTTGACCTGTTCCTGCAACCACTGAGTATTTTTACTGGTAACTAAACGCTGAGGGGGCCTAAGACTGAAGAAGTGTGTAGCATTTGAATGAAGCTCCCCCCATCTTGTTCTTTACATTTTCCATGCTTATCCAAGCTGATTTTTAAGTCTAGCAAAGGGAGCTTTTCTCTCTGGTGCAACATGCCTCATCTGTTCAGAAACTTCTCGTTTTATCACCAGGTGTAATCTTGCACATGGAAGTTTTTCCTATCCTTTTTCAGTTGCAAAAGCAGGAGAATTTCCCAAGTGGGGTCTACTCAAGTGTAAGCTGAGCGGGGTCTACTCATGAGTAAGCCACCCGGGGTCTATGCATGAAGAAGCTGAGAGGGTTCTACTCGTGAGTAAGGCTACCAGGGTCTACTCACAAGTAAACCAACTCGCATGTATGGCAGCTGGGGTCTACTCGTGAGTCGCGGAGGGGGGGTTGGTCTACCAGTCTGCTCTAACCTTTTAAAAGTCTTTCTTACATCCATGATTTTGCCACTGGGTAAACACAATTCTGAATGTCTGCCAGCCCAAAATGATCTGGGGTGCTTTTTGACTTGTTCCTGCAACCACTGAGTATTTTTACTGGTAACTAAACGCGGAGGGGGCCTAACACTGAAGAAGTGTGTAGCATTTGAATGAAGCTCCCCCCATCTTGTTGTTTAGATTTTCCACACTTATCCAAGCTGATTTTTAAGTCTAGCAAAGGGAGCTTTTCTCTCTGGTGCAACATGCCTCATCTGTTCAGAAACTTCTCGTTTTATCACCAGGTGTAAGCTTGCACGTGGAAGTGTTTCCTATCCTTTTTCAGTTGCAAAAGCAGGAGAATTTCCCAAGTGGGGTCTACTCAGAGTAAGCCGAGCGGGGTCTACTCATGAGTAAGAAACCCGGGGTCTACGCACCAAGAAGCTGAGTGGGGTCTACTCGTGAGTAAGGCTACCAGGGTCTACTCACGAGTAAACCAACTCGCAGGTATGGCAGCTGGGGTCTACTCGTGAGTCGCTGAGGGGGGGTTGGTCTACCAGTCTGCTCTAACCTTTTAAAAGTCTTTCTTACATCCATGATTTTGCCACTGGGTAAACACAATTCTGAATGTCTGCCAGCCCAAAATGATCTGGGGTGCTTTTTGACCTGTTCCTGCAACCACTGAGGATTTTTACTGGTAACTAAACGCTGAGGGGGCCTAAGACTGAAGAAGTGTGTAGCATTTGAATGAAGCTCCCCCCATCTTGTTCTTTACATTTTCCACGCTTATCCAAGCTGATTTTTAAGTCTAGCAAAGGGAGCTTTTCTCTCTGGTGCAACATGCCTCATCTGTTCAGAAACTTCTCGTTTTATCACCAGGTGTAAGCTTGCACATGGAAGTTTTTACTATCCTTTTTCAGTTCAAAAGCAGGAGAATTTCCCAAGTGGGGTCTACTCACGAGTAAGCCACCCTGGGTCTACGCACCAAGAAGCTGAGCGGGGTCTACTCATGAGTAAGGCTTCCAGGGTCTACTCACGAGTAAACCAACTCGCGTGTATGGCAGCTGGGGTCTACTCGTGAGTCGCTGAGGGGGGTTGGTCTACCAGTCTGCTCTAACCTTTTAAAAGTCTTTCTTACATCCATGATTTTGCCACTGGGTAAACACAATTCTGAATGTCTGCCAGCCCAAAATGATCTGGGGTGTTTTTTGACCTGTTCCTGCAACCACTGAGTATTTTTACTGGTAACTGAACGCTGAGGGGGCCTATGACTGAAGAAGTGTGTAGCATTTGAATGAAGCTCCCCCCATCTTGTTCTTTACATTTTACACGCTTATCCAAGCTGATTTTTAAGTCTAGCAAAGGGAGCTTTTCTCTCTGGTGCAACATGCCTCATCTGTTCAGAAACTTCTCGTTTTATCACCAGGTGTAAGCTTGCACATGGAAGTTTTTCCTATCCTTTTTCAGTTGCAAAAGCAGGAGAATTTCCCAAGTGGGCTCTACTCAGAGTAAGCCGTGCAGGGTCTACTCACGAGTAAGCCACCCGGGGTCTACGCACCAAGAAGCTGAGCGGGGTCTACTCGTGAGTAAGGCTACCAGGGTCTACTCACGAGTAAACCAACTCGCATGTATGGCAGCTGGGGTCTACTCGTGAGTCGCGGAGGGGGGGTTGGTCTACCAGTCTGCTCTAACCTTTTAAAAGTCTTTCTTACATCCATGATTTTGCCACTGGGTAAACACAATTCTGAATGTCTGCCAGCCCAAAATGATCTGGGGTGCTTTTTGACCTGTTCCTGCAACCACTGAGTATTTTTACAGGTAACTAAACGCTGAGGGGGCCTAAGACTGAAGAAGTGTGTAGCATTTGAATGAAGCTCCCCCCATCTTGTTCTTTACATTTTCCACGCTTATCCAAGCTGATTTTTAAGTCTAGCAAAGGGAGCTTTTCTCTCTGGTGCAACATGCCTCATCTGTTCAGAAACTTCTCGTTTTATCACCAGGTGTAAGCTTGCACATGGAAGTTTTTCTTATCCTTTTTCAGATGCAAAAGCAGGAGAATTTCCCAAGTGGGGTCTACTCACGTGTAAGCTGAGCGCGGTCTACTCATGAGTAAGCCACCCGGGGTCTATGCATGAAGAAGCTGAGCAGCTTCTACTCATGAGTAAGGCTACCAGGGTCTACTCATGAGTAAACCAACTCACGTGTATGGCAGCTGGGGGTCTACTCGTGAGTCGCGGAGGGGGGGGTTGGTCTACCAGTCTGCTCTAACCTTTTAAAAGTCTTTCTTACATCCATGATTTTGCCACTGGGTAAACACAATTCTGAATGTCTGCCAGCCCAAAATGATCTGGGGTGCTTTTTGACCTGTTCCTGCAACCACTGAGGATTTTTACTGGTAACTAAACGCTGAGGGGGCCTAAGACTGAAGAAGTGTGTAGCATTTGAATGAGGCTCCCCCCATCTTGTTCTTTACATTTTCCACGCTTATCCAAGCTGATTTTTAAGTCTAGCAAAGGGAGCTTTTCTCTCTGGTGCAACATGCCTCATCTGTTCAGAAACTTCTCGTTTTATCAGCAGGTGTAAGCTTGCACATGGAAGTTTTTCCTATCCTTTTTCAGTTGCAAAAGCAGGAGAATTTCCCAAGTGGGGTCTACTCAGAGTAAGCCGTGCAGGGTCTACTCACGAGTAAGCCACCCGGGGTCTACGCACCAAGAAGCTGAGCGGGATCTACTCGTGAGTAAGGCTTCCAGGGTCTACTCACGAATAAACCAACTCGCGTGTATGGCAGCTGGGGTCTACTCGTGAGTCGCGGAGGGGGGGTTGGTCTACCAGTCTGCTCTAACCTTTTAAAAGTCTTTCTTACATCCATGATTTTGCCACTGGGTAAACACAATTCTGAATGTCTGGCAGCCCAAAATGATCTGGGGTGCTTTTTGACTTGTTCCTGCAACCACTGAGTATTTTTACTGGTAACTAAACGCTGAGGGGGCCTAAGACTGAAGAAGTGTGTAGCATTTGAATGAAGCTCCCCCCATCTTGTTCTTTACATTTTCCACGCTTATCCAAGCTGATTTTTAAGTCTAGCAAAGGGAGCTTTTCTCTCTGGTGCAACATGCCTCATCTGTTCAGAAACTTCTCGTTTTATCACCAGGTGTAAGCTTGCACATGGAAGTTTTTCCTATCCTTTTTCAGTTCAAAAGCAGGAGAATTTCCCAAGTGGGGTCTACTCAGAGTAAGCCGAGCGGGGTCTACTCATGAGTAAGAAACCCGGGGTCTACGCACCAAGAAGCTGAGCGGGGTCTACTCGTGAGTAAGGCTACCAGGGTCTACTCACGAGTAAACCAACTCGCAGGTATGGCAGCTGGGGTCTACTCGTGAGTCGCTGAGGGGGGGTTGGTCTACCAGTCTGCTCTAACCTTTTAAAAGTCTTTCTTACATCCATGATTTTGCCACTGGGTAAACACAATTCTGAATGTCTGCCAGCCCAAAATGATCTGGGGTGCTTTTTGACCTGTTCCTGCAACCACTGAGTATTTTTACTGGTAACTAAACGCTGAGGGGGCCTAAGACTGAAGAAATGTGTAGCATTTGAATGAAGCTCCCCCCATCTTGTTCTTTACATTTTCCACGCTTATCCAAGCTGATTTTTAAGTCTAGCAAAGGGAGCTTTTCTCTCTGGTGCAACATGCCTCATCTGTTCAGAAACTTCTCGTTTTATCACCAGGTGTAAGCTTGCACATGGAAGTTTTTACTATCCTTTTTCAGTTCAAAAGCAGGAGAATTTCCCAAGTGGGGTCTACTCACGTGTAAGCTGAGCGTGGTCTACTCACGAGTAAGCCACCCGGGGTCTACGCACCAAGAAGCTGAGCGGGTTCTACTCGTGAGTAAGGCTACCAGGGTCTACTCACGAGTAAACCAACTCGCGTGTATAGCAGCTGGGGTCTACTCGTGAGTCGCTGAGGGGGGGTTGGTCTACCAGTCTGCTCTAACCTTTTAAAAGTCTTTCTTACATCCATGATTACACAATTCTGAATGTCTACCAGCCCAAAATGATCTGGGGTGCTTTTTGACCTGTTCCTGCAACCACTGAGTATTTTTACTGGTAACTAAACGCTGAGGGGGCCTAAGACTGAAGAAGTGTGTAGCATTTGAATGAAGCTCCCCCCATCTTGTTCTTTACATTTTCCACGCTTATCCAAGCTGATTTTTAAGTCTAGCAAAGGGAGCTTTTCTCTCTGGTGCAACATGCCTCATCTGTTCAGAAACTTCTCGTTTTATCACCAGGTGTAAGCTTGCACATGGAAGTTTTTCCTATCCTTTTTCAGTTGCAAAAGCAGGAGAATTTCCCAAATGGGGTCTACTCAGAGTAAGCCGAGCGGGGTCTACTCATGAGTAAGCCACCCGGGGTCTACGCACCAAGAAGCTGAGCGGGGTCTACTCGTGAGTAAGGCTACCAGGGTCTACTCACGAGTAAACCAACTCGCATGTATGGCAGCTGGGGTCTACTCATGAGTCGCGGAGGGGGGGTTGGTCTACCAGTCTGCTCTAACCTTTTAAAAGTCTTTCTTACATCCATGATTTTGCCACTGGGTAAACACAATTCTGAATGTATGCCATCCCAAAATGATCTGGGGTGCTTTTTGACTTGTTCCTGCAACCACTGAGTATTTTTACTGGTAACTAAACGCGGAGGGGGCCTAACACTGAAGAAGTGTGTAGCATTTGAATGAAGCTCCCCCCATCTTGTTGTTTAGATTTTCCACACTTATCCAAGCTGATTTTTAAGTCTAGCAAAGGGAGCTTTTCTCTCTGGTGCAACATGCCTCATCTGTTCAGAAACTTCTCGTTTTATCACCAGGTGTAAGCTTGCACGTGGAAGTGTTTCCTATCCTTTTTCAGTTGCAAAAGCAGGAGAATTTCCCAAGTGGGGTCTACTCAGAGTAAGCCGAGCGGGGTCTACTCATGAGTAAGCCACCCGGGGTCTACGCACCAAGAAGCTGAGCGGGGTCTACTCGTGAGTAAGGCTACCAGGGTCTACTCACGAGTAAACCAACTCGCATGTATGGCAGCTGGGGTCTACTCATGAGTCGCGGAGGGGGGGTTGGTCTACCAGTCTGCTCTAACCTTTTAAAAGTCTTTCTTACATCCATGATTTTGCCACTGGGTAAACACAATTCTGAATGTATGCCATCCCAAAATGATCTGGGGTGCTTTTTGACTTGTTCCTGCAACCACTGAGTATTTTTACTGGTAACTAAACGCGGAGGGGGCCTAACACTGAAGAAGTGTGTAGCATTTGAATGAAGCTCCCCCCATCTTGTTGTTTAGATTTTCCACACTTATCCAAGCTGATTTTTAAGTCTAGCAAAGGGAGCTTTTCTCTCTGGTGCAACATGCCTCATCTGTTCAGAAACTTCTCGTTTTATCACCAGGTGTAAGCTTGCACGTGGAAGTGTTTCCTATCCTTTTTCAGTTGCAAAAGCAGGAGAATTTCCCAAGTGGGGTCTACTCAGAGTAAGCCGAGCGGGGTCTACTCATGAGTAAGCCACCCGGGGTCTACGCACCAAGAAGCTGAGCGGGGTCTACTCGTGAGTAAGGCTACCAGGGTCTACTCACGAGTAAACCAACTCCCATGTATGGCAGCTGGGGTCTACTCGTGAGTCGCTGAGGGGGTTGGTCTACCAGTCTGCTCTAACCTTTTAAAAGTCTTTCTTACATCCATGATTTTGCCACTGGGTAAACACAATTCTGAATGTCTGCCAGCCCAAAATGATCTGGGGTGCTTTTTGACCTGTTCCTGCAACCACTGAGTATTTTTACTGGTAACTAAACGCTGAGGGGGCCTAAGACTGAAGAAGTGTGTAGCATTTGAATGAAGCTCCCCCCATCTTGTTCTTTACATTTTCCACGCTTATCCAAGCTGATTTTTAAGTCTAGCAAAGGGAGCTTTTCTCTCTGGTGCAACATGCCTCATCTGTTCAGAAACTTCTCGTTTTATCAGCAGGTGTAAGCTTGCACATGGAAGTTTTTCCTATCCTTTTTCAGTTGCAAAAGCAGGAGAATTTCCCAAGTGGGGTCTACTCAGAGTAAGCCGAGCGGGGTCTACTCATGAGTAAGACACCCGGGGTCTACGCACCAAGAAGCTGAGAGGGTTCTACTCGTGAATAAGGCTACCAGGGTCTACTCACGAGTAAACCAACTCGCGTGTATGGCAGCTGGGGTCTACTCGTGTGTCGCTGAGGGGGGGGTTGGTCTACCAGTCTGCTCTAACCTTTTAAAAGTCTTTCTTACATCCATGATTTTGCCCCTGGGTAAACACAATTCTGAATGTCTGCCAGCCCAAAAGGATCTGGGGTGCTTTTTGACCTGTTCCTGCAACCACTGAGTATTTTTACTGGTAACTAAACGCTGAGGGGGCCTAAGACTGAAGAAGTGTGTAGCATTTGAATGAAGCTCCCCCCATCTTGTTCTTTACATTTTCCACGCTTATCCAAGCTGATTTTTAAGTCTAGCAAAGGGAGCTTTTCTCTCTGGTGCAACATGCCTCATCTGTTCAGAAACTTCTCGTTTTATCACCAGGTGTAAGCTTGCACATGGAAGTTTTTCCTATCCTTTTTCAGTTCAAAAGCAGGAGAATTTCCCAAGTGGGGTCTACTCAGAGTAAGCCGAGCGGGGTCTACTCATGAGTAAGAAACCCGGGGTCTACGCACCAAGAAGCTGAGCGGGGTCTACTCGTGAGTAAGGCTACCAGGGTCTACTCACGAGTAAACCAACTCGCAGGTATGGCAGCTGGGGTCTACTCGTGAGTCGCTGAGGGGGGGTTGGTCTACCAGTCTGCTCTAACCTTTTAAAAGTCTTTCTTACATCCATGATTTTGCCACTGGGTAAACACAATTCTGAATGTCTGCCAGCCCAAAATGATCTGGGGTGCTTTTTGACCTGTTCCTGCAACCACTGAGTATTTTTACTGGTAACTAAACGCTGAGGGGGCCTAAGACTGAAGAAGTGTGTAGCATTTGAATGAAGCTCCCCCCATCTTGTTCTTTACATTTTCCACGCTTATCCAAGCTGATTTTTAAGTCTAGCAAAGGGAGCTTTTCTCTCTGGTGCAACATGCCTCATCTGTTCAGAAACTTCTCGTTTTATCACCAGGTGTAAGCTTGCACATGGAAGTTTTTACTATCCTTTTTCAGTTCAAAAGCAGGAGAATTTCCCAAGTGGGGTCTACTCACGTGTAAGCTGAGCGTGGTCTACTCACGAGTAAGCCACCCGGGGTCTACGCACCAAGAAGCTGAGCGGGTTCTACTCGTGAGTAAGGCTACCAGGGTCTACTCACGAGTAAACCAACTCGCGTGTATAGCAGCTGGGGTCTACTCGTGAGTCGCTGAGGGGGGGTTGGTCTACCAGTCTGCTCTAACCTTTTAAAAGTCTTTCTTACATCCATGATTACACAATTCTGAATGTCTACCAGCCCAAAATGATCTGGGGTGCTTTTTGACCTGTTCCTGCAACCACTGAGTATTTTTACTGGTAACTAAACGCTGAGGGGGCCTAAGACTGAAGAAGTGTGTAGCATTTGAATGAAGCTCCCCCCATCTTGTTCTTTACATTTTCCACGCTTATCCAAGCTGATTTTTAAGTCTAGCAAAGGGAGCTTTTCTCTCTGGTGCAACATGCCTCATCTGTTCAGAAACTTCTCGTTTTATCACCAGGTGTAAGCTTGCACATGGAAGTTTTTCCTATCCTTTTTCAGTTGCAAAAGCAGGAGAATTTCCCAAATGGGGTCTACTCAGAGTAAGCCGAGCGGGGTCTACTCATGAGTAAGCCACCCGGGGTCTACGCACCAAGAAGCTGAGCGGGGTCTACTCGTGAGTAAGGCTACCAGGGTCTACTCACGAGTAAACCAACTCGCATGTATGGCAGCTGGGGTCTACTCATGAGTCGCGGAGGGGGGGTTGGTCTACCAGTCTGCTCTAACCTTTTAAAAGTCTTTCTTACATCCATGATTTTGCCACTGGGTAAACACAATTCTGAATGTATGCCATCCCAAAATGATCTGGGGTGCTTTTTGACTTGTTCCTGCAACCACTGAGTATTTTTACTGGTAACTAAACGCGGAGGGGGCCTAACACTGAAGAAGTGTGTAGCATTTGAATGAAGCTCCCCCCATCTTGTTGTTTAGATTTTCCACACTTATCCAAGCTGATTTTTAAGTCTAGCAAAGGGAGCTTTTCTCTCTGGTGCAACATGCCTCATCTGTTCAGAAACTTCTCGTTTTATCACCAGGTGTAAGCTTGCACGTGGAAGTGTTTCCTATCCTTTTTCAGTTGCAAAAGCAGGAGAATTTCCCAAGTGGGGTCTACTCAGAGTAAGCCGAGCGGGGTCTACTCATGAGTAAGCCACCCGGGGTCTACGCACCAAGAAGCTGAGCGGGGTCTACTCGTGAGTAAGGCTACCAGGGTCTACTCACGAGTAAACCAACTCGCATGTATGGCAGCTGGGGTCTACTCATGAGTCGCGGAGGGGGGGTTGGTCTACCAGTCTGCTCTAACCTTTTAAAAGTCTTTCTTACATCCATGATTTTGCCACTGGGTAAACACAATTCTGAATGTATGCCATCCCAAAATGATCTGGGGTGCTTTTTGACTTGTTCCTGCAACCACTGAGTATTTTTACTGGTAACTAAACGCGGAGGGGGCCTAACACTGAAGAAGTGTGTAGCATTTGAATGAAGCTCCCCCCATCTTGTTGTTTAGATTTTCCACACTTATCCAAGCTGATTTTTAAGTCTAGCAAAGGGAGCTTTTCTCTCTGGTGCAACATGCCTCATCTGTTCAGAAACTTCTCGTTTTATCACCAGGTGTAAGCTTGCACGTGGAAGTGTTTCCTATCCTTTTTCAGTTGCAAAAGCAGGAGAATTTCCCAAGTGGGGTCTACTCAGAGTAAGCCGAGCGGGGTCTACTCATGAGTAAGCCACCCGGGGTCTACGCACCAAGAAGCTGAGCGGGGTCTACTCGTGAGTAAGGCTACCAGGGTCTACTCACGAGTAAACCAACTCCCATGTATGGCAGCTGGGGTCTACTCGTGAGTCGCTGAGGGGGTTGGTCTACCAGTCTGCTCTAACCTTTTAAAAGTCTTTCTTACATCCATGATTTTGCCACTGGGTAAACACAATTCTGAATGTCTGCCAGCCCAAAATGATCTGGGGTGCTTTTTGACCTGTTCCTGCAACCACTGAGTATTTTTACTGGTAACTAAACGCTGAGGGGGCCTAAGACTGAAGAAGTGTGTAGCATTTGAATGAAGCTCCCCCCATCTTGTTCTTTACATTTTCCACGCTTATCCAAGCTGATTTTTAAGTCTAGCAAAGGGAGCTTTTCTCTCTGGTGCAACATGCCTCATCTGTTCAGAAACTTCTCGTTTTATCAGCAGGTGTAAGCTTGCACATGGAAGTTTTTCCTATCCTTTTTCAGTTGCAAAAGCAGGAGAATTTCCCAAGTGGGGTCTACTCAGAGTAAGCCGAGCGGGGTCTACTCATGAGTAAGACACCCGGGGTCTACGCACCAAGAAGCTGAGAGGGTTCTACTCGTGAATAAGGCTACCAGGGTCTACTCACGAGTAAACCAACTCGCGTGTATGGCAGCTGGGGTCTACTCGTGTGTCGCTGAGGGGGGGGTTGGTCTACCAGTCTGCTCTAACCTTTTAAAAGTCTTTCTTACATCCATGATTTTGCCCCTGGGTAAACACAATTCTGAATGTCTGCCAGCCCAAAAGGATCTGGGGTGCTTTTTGACCTGTTCCTGCAACCACTGAGTATTTTTACTGGTAACTAAACGCTGAGGGGGCCTAAGACTGAAGAAGTGTGTAGCATTTGAATGAAGCTCCCCCCATCTTGTTCTTTACATTTTCCACGCTTATCCAAGCTGATTTTTAAGTCTAGCAAAGGGAGCTTTTCTCTCTGGTGCAACATGCCTCATCTGTTCAGAAACTTCTCGTTTTATCACCAGGTGTAAGCTTGCACATGGAAGTTTTTCCTATCCTTTTTCAGTTGCAAAAGCAGGAGAATTTCCCAAGTGGGGTCTACTCAGAGTAAGCCGAGCGGGGTCTACTCATGAGTAAGCCACCCGGGGTCTACGCACCAAGAAGCTGAGCGGGGTCTACTCGTGAGTAAGGCTACCAGGGTCTACTCACAAGTAAACCAACTCGCATGTATGGCAGCTGGGGTCTACTCGTGAGTCGCGGAGGGGGGGGTTGGTCTACCAGTCTGCTCTAACCTTTTAAAAGTCTTTCTTACATCCATGATTTTGCCACTGGGTAAACACAATTCTGAATGTCTGCCAGCCCAAAATGATCTGGGGTGCTTTTTGACTTGTTCCTGCAACCACTGAGTATTTTTACTGGTAACTAAACGCGGAGAGGGCCTAACACTGAAGAAGTGTGTAGCATTTGAATGAAGCTCCCCCCATCTTGTTGTTTAGATTTTCCACACTTATCCAAGCTGATTTTTAAGTCTAGCAAAGGGAGCTTTTCTCTCTGGTGCAACATGCCTCATCTGTTCAGAAACTTCTCGTTTTATCACCAGGTGTAAGCTTGCACGTGGAAGTGTTTCCTATCCTTTTTCAGTTGCAAAAGCAGGAGAATTTCCCAAGTGGGGTCTACTCAGAGTAAGCCGAGCGGGGTCTACTCATGAGTAAGAAACCCGGGGTCTACGCACCAAGAAGCTGAGTGGGGTCTACTCGTGAGTAAGGCTACCAGGGTCTACTCACGAGTAAACCAACTCGCAGGTATGGCAGCTGGGGTCTACTCGTGAGTCGCTGAGGGGGGGTTGGTCTACCAGTCTGCTCTAACCTTTTAAAAGTCTTTCTTACATCCATGATTTTGCCACTGGGTAAACACAATTCTGAATGTCTGCCAGCCCAAAATGATCTGGGGTGCTTTTTGACCTGTTCCTGCAACCACTGAGTATTTTTACTGGTAACTAAACGCTGAGGGGGCCTAAGACTGAAGAAGTGTTTAGCATTTGAATGAAGCTCCCCCCATCTTGTTCTTTACATTTTCCACGCTTATCCAAGCTGATTTTTAAGTCTAGCAAAGGGAGCTTTTCTCTCTGGTGCAACATGCCTCATCTGTTCAGAAACTTCTCGTTTTATCACCAGGTGTAAGCTTGCACATGGAAGTTTTTCCTATCCTTTTTCAGTTCAAAAGCAGGAGAATTTCCCAAGTGGGGTCTACTCAGAGTAAGCCGAGCGGGGTCTACTCACGAGTAAGCCACCCGGGGTCTACGCACCAAGAAGCTGAGCGGGGTCTACTCGTGAGTAAGGCTATCAGGGTCTACTCACGAGTAAACCAACTCGCAGGTATGGCAGCTGGGGTCTACTCGTGAGTCGCTGAGGGGGGGTTGGTCTACCAGTCTGCTCTAACCTTTTAAAAGTCTTTCTTACATCCATGATTTTGCCACTGGGTAAACACAATTCTGAATGTCTACCAGCCCAAAATGATCTGGGGTGCTTTTTGACCTGTTCCTGCAACCACTGAGTATTTTTACTGGTAACTGAACGCTGAGGGGGCCTATGACTGAAGAAGTGTGTAGCATTTGAATGAGGCTCCCCCCATCTTTTTCTTTACATTTTACACGCTTATCCAAGCTGATTTTTAAGTCTAGCAAAGGGAGCTTTTCTCTCTGGTGCAACATGCCTCATCTGTTCAGAAACTTCTCGTTTTATCACCAGGTGTAAGCTTGCACATGGAAGTTTTTCCTATCCTTTTTCAGTTGCAAAAGCAGGAGAATTTCCCAAGTGCGGTCTACTCACGTGTAAGCTGAGCGTGGTCTACTCACGAGTAAGCCACCCGGGGTCTACGCACCAAGAAGCTGAGCGGGTTCTACTCGTGAGTAAGGCTACCAGGGTCTACTCACGAGTAAACCAACTCGCGTGTATAGCAGCTGGGGTCTACTCGTGAGTCGCTGAGGGGGGGGTTGGTCTACCAGTCTGCTCTAACCTTTTAAAAGTCTTTCTTACATCCATGATTTTGCCACTGGGTAAGCACAATTCTGAATGTCTGCCAGCCCAAAAGGATCTGGGGTGCTTTTTGACCTGTTCCTGCAACCACTGAGTATTTTTACTGGTAACTAAACGCTGAGGGGGCCTAAGACTGAAGAAGTGTGTAGCATTTGAATGAAGCTCCCCCCATCTTGTTCTTTACATTTTACACGCTTATCCAAGCTGATTTTTAAGTCTAGCAAAGGGAGCTTTTCTCTCTGGTGCAACATGCCTCATCTGTTCAGAAACTTCTCATTTTATCAGCAGGTGTAAGCTTGCACATGGAAGTTTTTCCTATCCTTTTTCAGTTGCAAAAGCAGGAGAATTTCCCAAGTGGGGTCTACTCAGAGTAAGCCGAGCGGGGTCTACTCATGAGTAAGACACCCGGGGTCTACGCACCAAGAAGCTGAGAGGGTTCTACTCGTGAGTAAGGCTACCAGGGTCTACTCACGAGTAAGCCAACTCGCGTGTATGGCAGCTGGGTTCTACTCGTGTGTCGCTGAGAAGGGGTTGGTCTACCAGTCTGCTCTAACCTTTTAAAAGTCTTTCTTACATCCATGATTTTGCCCCTGGGTAAACACAATTCTGAATATCTGCCAGCCCAAAAGGATCTGGGGTGCTTTTTGACCTGTTCCTGCAACCACTGAGTATTTTTACTGGCAACTAAACGCTGAGGGGGCCTAAGACTGAAGAAGTGTGTAGCATTTGAATGAAGCTCCCCCCATCTTGTTCTTTACATTTTCCACGCTTATCCAAGCTGATTTTTAAGTCTAGCAAAGGGAGCTTTTCTCTCTGGTGCAACATGCCTCATCTGTTCAGAAACTTCTCGTTTTATCACCAGGTGTAAGCTTGCACATGGAAGTTTTTCCTATCCTTTTTCAGTTGCAAAAGCAGGAGAATTTCCCAAGTGGGGTCTACTCAGAGTAAGCCGAGCGGGGTCTACTCATGAGTAAGCCACCCGGGGTCTACGCACCAAGAAGCTGAGCGGGGTCTACTCGTGAGTAAGGCTACCAGGGTCTACTCACGAGTAAACCAACTTGCATGTATGGCAGCTGGGGTCTACTCGTGAGTCGCGGAGGGGGGGTTGGTCTACCAGTCTGCTCTAACCTTTTAAAAGTCTTTCTTACATCCATGATTTTGCCACTGGGTAAACACAATTCTGAATGTCTGCCAGCCCAAAATGATCTGGGGTGCTTTTTGACTTGTTCCTGCAACCACTGAGTATTTTTACTGGTAACTAAACGCGGAGGGGGCCTAACACTGAGAAGTGTGTAGCATTTGAATGAAGCTCCCCCCATCTTGTTGTTTAGATTTTCCACACTTATCCAAGCTGATTTTTAAGTCTAGCAAAGGGAGCTTTTCTCTCTGGTGCAACATGCCTCATCTGTTCAGAAACTTCTCGTTTTATCACCAGGTGTAAGCTTGCACGTGGAAGTGTTTCCTATCCTTTTTCAGTTGCAAAAGCAGGAGAATTTCCCAAGTGGGGTCTACTCAGAGTAAGCCGAGCGGGGTCTACTCATGAGTAAGCCACCCGGGGTCTACGCACCAAGAAGCTGAGCGGGGTCTACTCGTGAGTAAGGCTACCAGGGTCTACTCACGAGTAAACCAACTCCCATGTATGGCAGCTGGGGTCTACTCGTGAGTCGCTGAGGGGGTTGGTCTACCAGTCTGCTCTAACCTTTTAAAAGTCTTTCTTACATCCATGATTTTGCCACTGGGTAAGCACAATTCTGAATGTCTGCCAGCCCAAAAGGATCTGGGGTGCTTTTTGACCTGTTCCTGCAACCACTGAGTATTTTTACTGGTAACTGAACGCTGAGGGGGCCTATGACTGAAGAAGTGTGTAGCATTTGAATGAGGCTCCCCCCATCTTGTTCTTTACATTTTACACGCTTATCCAAGCTGATTTTTAAGTCTAGCAAAGGGAGCTTTTCTCTCTGGTGCAACATGCCTCATCTGTTCAGAAACTTCTCGTTTTATCACCAGGTGTAAGCTTGCACATGGAAGTTTTTCCTATCCTTTTTCAGTTGCAAAAGCAGGAGAATTTCCCAAGTGCGGTCTACTCACGTGTAAGCTGAGCGTGGTCTACTCACGAGTATGCCACCCGGGGTCTACGCACCAAGAAGCTGAGCGGGTTCTACTCGTGAGTAAGGCTACCAGGGTCTACTCACGAGTAAACCAACTCGCGTGTATAGCAGCTGGGGTCTACTCGTGAGTCGCTGAGGGGGGGTTGGTCTACCAGTCTGCTCTAACCTTTTAAAAGTCTTTCTTACATCCATGATTTTGCCCCTGGGTAAACACAATTCTGAATGTCTGCCAGCCCAAAAGGATCTGGGGTGCTTTTTGACCTGTTCCTGCAACCACTGAGGATTTTTACTGGTAACTAAACGCTGAGGGGGCCTAAGACTGAAGAAGTGTGTAGCATTTGAATGAAGCTCCCCCCATCTTGTTCTTTACATTTTACACGCTTATCCAAGCTGATTTTTAAGTCTAGCAAAGGGAGCTTTTCTCTCTGGTGCAACATGCCTCATCTGTTCAGAAACTTCTCATTTTATCAGCAGGTGTAAGCTTGCACATGGAAGTTTTTCCTATCCTTTTTCAGTTGCAAAAGCAGGAGAATTTCCCAAGTGGGGTCTACTCAGAGTAAGCCGAGCGGGGTCTACTCATGAGTAAGACACCCGGGGTCTACGCACCAAGAAGCTGAGAGGGTTCTACTCGTGAGTAAGGCTACCAGGGTCTACTCACGAGTAAACCAACTCGCATGTATGGCAGCTGGGGTCTACTCGTGAGTCGCGGAGGGGGGGTTGGTCTACCAGTCTGCTCTAACCTTTTAAAAGTCTTTCTTACATCCATGATTTTGCCACTGGGTAAACACAATTCTGAATGTCTGCCAGCCCAAAAGGATCTGGGGTGCTTTTTGACCTGTTCCTGCAACCACTGAGTATTTTTACTGGTAACTAAACGCTGAGGGGGCCTAAGACTGAAGAAGTGTGTAGCATTTGAATGAAGCTCCCCCCATCTTGTTCTTTACATTTTACACGCTTATCCAAGCTGATTTTTAAGTCTAGCAAAGGGAGCTTTTCTCTCTGGTGCAACATGCCTCATATGTTCAGAAACTTCTCGTTTTATCACCAGGTGTAAGCTTGCACATGGAAGTTTTTCCTATCCTTTTTCAGTTGCAAAAGCAGGAGAATTTCCCAAGTGGGGTCTACTCAGAGTAAGCCGAGCGGGGTCTACTCATGAGTAAGACAACCGGGGTCTACGCACCAAGAAGCTGAGAGGGTTCTACTCGTGAGTAAGGCTACCAGGGTCTACTCACGAGTAAACGAACTCGCGTGTATGGCAGCTGGGGTCTACTCGTGTGTCGCTGAGGGGGGGTTGGTCTACCAGTCTGCTCTAACCTTTTAAAAGTCTTTCTTACATCCATGATTTTGCCACTGGGTAAACACAATTCTGAATGTCTGCCAGCCCAAAATGATCTGGGGTGCTTTTTGACCTGTTCCTGCAACCACTGAGTATTTTTACTGGTAACTAAACGCTGAGGGGGCCTAAGACTGAAGAAGTGTGTAGCATTTGAATGAAGCTCCCCCCATCTTGTTCTTTACATTTTCCACGCTTATCCAAGCTGATTTTTAAGTCTAGCAAAGGGAGCTTTTCTCTCTGGTGCAACATGCCTCATCTGTTCAGAAACTTCTCGTTTTATCAGCAGGTGTAAGCTTGCACATGGAAGTTTTTCCTATCCTTTTTCAGTTGCAAAAGCAGGAGAATTTCCCAAGTGGGGTCTACTCAGAGTAAGCCGAGCGGGGTCTACTCATGAGTAAGACACCCGGGGTCTACGCACCAAGAAGCTGAGAGGGTTCTACTCGTGAGTAAGGCTACCAGGGTCTACTCACGAGTAAACCTACTCGCGTGTATGGCAGTTGGGGTCTACTCGTGTGTCGCTGAGGGGGGGGTTGGTCTACCAGTCTGCTCTAACCTTTTAAAAGTTTTTCTTACATCCATGATTTTGCCACTGGGTAAGCACAATTCTGAATGTCTGCCAGCCCAAAAGGATCTGGGGTGCTTTTTGACCTGTTCCTGCAACCACTGAGTATTTTTACTGGTAACTAAACGCTGAGGGGGCCTAAGACTGAAGAAGTGTGTAGCATTTGAATGAAGCTCCCCCCATCTTGTTCTTTACATTTTCCACGCTTATCCAAGCTGATTTTTAAGTCTAGCAAAGGGAGCTTTTCTCTCTGGTGCAACATGCCTCATCTGTTCAGAAACTTCTCGTTTTATCAGCAGGTGTAAGCTTGCACATGGAAGTTTTTCCTATCCTTTTTCAGTTGCAAAAGCAGGAGAATTTCCCAAGTGGGGTCTACTCAGAGTAAGCCGAGCGGGGTCTACTCATGAGTAAGACACCCGGGGTCTACGCACCAAGAAGCTGAGAGGGTTCTACTCGTGAGTAAGGCTACCAGGGTCTACTCACGAGTAAACCTACTCGCGTGTATGGCAGCTGGGGTCTACTCGTGTGTCGCTGAGGGGGGGGTTGGTCTACCAGTCTGCTCTAACCTTTTAAAAGTCTTTCTTACATCCATGATTTTGCCACTGGGTAAGCACAATTCTGAATGTCTGCCAGCCCAAAAGGATCTGGGGTGCTTTTTGACCTGTTCCTGCAACCACTGAGTATTTTTACTGGTAACTAAACGCTGAGGGGGCCTAAGACTGAAGAAGTGTGTAGCATTTGAATGAAGCTCCCCCCATCTTGTTCTTTACATTTTCCACGCTTATCCAAGCTGATTTTTAAGTCTAGCAAAGGGAGCTTTTCTCTCTGGTGCAACATGCCTCATCTGTTCAGAAACTTCTCGTTTTATCACCAGGTGTAAGCTTGCACATGGAAGTTTTTCCTATCCTTTTTCAGTTGCAAAAGCAGGAGAATTTCCCAAGTGGGGTCTACTCAGAGTAAGCCGAGCGGGGTCTACTCATGAGTAAGACACCCGGGGTCTACGCACCAAGAAGCTGAGAGGGTTCTACTCATGAGTAAGGCTACCAGGGTCTACTCACGAGTAAACCAACTCGCGTGTATGGCAGCTGGGGTCTACTCGTGTGTCGCTGAGGGGGGGGTTGGTCTACCTGTCTGCTCTAACCTTTTAAAAGTCTTTCTTACATCCATGATTTTGCCACTGGGTAAACACAATTCTGAATGTCTGCCAGCCCAAAATGATCTGGGGTGCTTTTTGACCTGTTCCTGCAACCACTGAGTATTTTTACTGGTAACTAAACGCTGAGGGGGCCTAAGACTGAAGAAGTGTGTAGCATTTGAATGAGGCTCCCCCCATCTTGTTGTTTACATTTTCCACGCTTATCCAAGCTGATTTTTAAGTCTAGCAAAGGGAGCTTTTCTCTCTGGTGCAACATGCCTCATCTGTTCAGAAACTTCTCGTTTTATCACCAGGTGTAAGCTTGCACATGGAAGTTTTTCCTATCCTTTTTCAGTTGCAAAAGCAGGAGAATTTCCCAAGTGGGGTCTACTCAGAGTAAGCCGTGCAGGGTCTACTCACGAGTAAGCCACCCGGGGTCTACGGACCAAGAAGCTGAGAGTGTTCTACTTGTGAGTAAGGCTAATAGGGTCTACTCACGAGTAAACCAACTCGCATGTATGGCAGCTGGGGTCTACTCGTGGGTCGCGGAGGGGGGGTTGGTCTACCAGTCTGCTCTAACCTTTTAAAAGTCTTTCTTACATCCATGATTTTGCCACTGGGTAAACACAATTCTGAATGTCTGCCAGCCCAAAATGATCTGGGGTGCTTTTTGACCTGTTCCTGCAACCACTGAGTATTTTTACTGGTAACTAAACGCTGAGGGGGCCTAAGACTGAAGAAGTGTGTAGCATTTGAATGAAGCTCCCCCCATCTTGTTCTTTACATTTTCCACGCTTATCCAAGCTGATTTTTAAGTCTAGCAAAGGGAGCTTTTCTCTCTGGTGCAACATGCCTCATCTGTTCAGAAACTTCTCGTTTTATCACCAGGTGTAAGCTTGCACATGGAAGTTTTTCCTATCCTTTTTCAGTTGCAAAAGCAGGAGAATTTCCCAAGTGGGGTCTACTCAGAGTAAGCCGAGCGGGGTCTACTCATGAGTAAGCCACCCGGGGTCTACGCACCAAGAAGCTGAGAGGGTTCTACTCGTGAGTAAGGCTACCAGGGTCTACTCACGAGTAAACCAACTCGCGTGTATGGCAGCTGGGGTCTACTCGTGTGTCGCTGAGGGGGGGGGTTGGTCTACCTGTCTGCTCTAACCTTTTAAAAGTCTTTCTTACATCCATGATTTTGCCACTGGGTAAACACAATTCTGAATGTCTGCCAGCCCAAAATGATCTGGGGTGCTTTTTGACCTGTTCCTGCAAGCACTGAGTATTTTTACTGGTAACTAAACGCTGAGGGGGCCTAAGACTGAAGAAGTGTGTAGCATTTGAATGAGGCTCCCCCCATCTTGTTCTTTACATTTTCCACGCTTATCCAAGCTGATTTTTAAGTCTAGCAAAGGGAGCTTTTCTCTCTGGTGCAACATGCCTCATCTGTTCAGAAACTTCTCGTTTTATCAGCAGGTGTAAGCTTGCACATGGAAGTTTTTCCTATCCTTTTTCAGTTGCAAAAGCAGGAGAATTTCCCAAGTGGGGTCTACTCAGAGTAAGCCGTGCAGGGTCTACTCACGAGTAAGCCACCCGGGGTCTACGCACCAAGAAGCTGAGAGGGTTCTACTCATGAGTAAGGCTACCAGGTTCTACTCACGAGTAAACCAACTCGCGTGTATGGCAGCTGGGGTCTACTCGTGAGTCGCTGAGGGGGGTTGGTCTACCAGTCTGCTCTAACCTTTTAAAAGTCTTTCTTACATCCATGATTTTGCCACTGGGTAAACACAATTCTGAATGTCTGCCAGCCCAAAATGATCTGGGGTGCTTTTTGACTTGTTCCTGCAACCACTGAGTATTTTTACTGGTAACTAAACGCTGAGGGGGCCTAAGACTGAAGAAGTGTGTAGCATTTGAATGAAGCTCCCCCCATCTTGTTGTTTACATTTTCCACACTTATCCAAGCTGATTTTTAAGTCTAGCAAAGGGAGCTTTTCTCTCTGGTGCAACATGCCTCATCTGTTCAGAAACTTCTCGTTTTATCACCAGGTGTAAGCTTGCACATGGAAGTTTTTCCTATCCTTTTTCAGTTGCAAAAGCAGGAGAATTTCCCAAGTGCGGTCTACTCAGAGTAAGCCGTGCAGGGTCTAGTCACGAGTAAGACACCCGGGGTCTACGCACCAAGAAGCTGAGAGGGTTCTACTCGTGAGTAAGGCTACCAGGGTCTACTCACGAGTAAACGAACTCGCGTGTATGGCAGCTGGGGTCTACTCGTGTGTCGCTGAGGGGGGGTTGGTCTACCAGTCTGCTCTAACCTTTTAAAAGTCTTTCTTACATCCATGATTTTGCCACTGGGTAAACACAATTCTGAATGTCTGCCAGCCCAAAATGATCTGGGGTGCTTTTTGACCTGTTCCTGCAACCACTGAGTATTTTTACTGGTAACTAAACGCTGAGGGGGCCTAAGAATGAAGAAGTGTGTAGCATTTGAATGAAGCTCCCCCCATCTTGTTCTTTACATTTTACACGCTTATCCAAGCTGATTTTTAAGTCTAGCAAAGGGAGCTTTTCTCTCTGGTGCAACATGCCTCATATGTTCAGAAACTTCTCGTTTTATCACCAGGTGTAAGCTTGCACATGGAAGTTTTTCCTATCCTTTTTCAGTTGCAAAAGCAGGAGAATTTCCCAAGTGGGGTCTACTCAGAGTAAGCCGAGCGGGGTCTACTCATGAGTAAGACACCCGGGGTCTACGCACCAAGAAGCTGAGAGGGTTCTACTCGTGAGTAAGGCTACCAGGGTCTACTCACGAGTAAACGAACTCGCGTGTATGGCAGCTGGGGTCTACTCGTGTGTCGCTGAGGGGGGGTTGGTCTACCAGTCTGCTCTAACCTTTTAAAAGTCTTTCTTACATCCATTATTTTGCCACTGGGTAAACACAATTCTGAATGTCTGCCAGCCCAAAATGATCTGGGGTGCTTTTTGACCTGTTCCTGCAACCACTGAGTATTTTTACTGGTAACTAAACGCTGAGGGGGCCTAAGACTGAAGAAGTGTGTAGCATTTGAATGAAGCTCCCCCCATCTTGTTCTTTACATTTTCCATGCTTATCCAAGCTGATTTTTAAGTCTAGCAAAGGGAGCTTTTCTCTCTGGTGCAACATGCCTCATCTGTTCAGAAACTTCTCGTTTTATCACCAGGTGTAAGCTTGCACATGGAAGTTTTTCCTATCCTTTTTCAGTTGCAAAAGCAGGAGAATTTCCCAAGTGGGGTCTACTCAGAGTAAGCCGAGCGGGGTCTACTCATGAGTAAGACACCCGGGGTCTACGCACCAAGAAGCTGAGAGGGTTCTACTCGTGAGTAAGGCTACCAGGTTCTACTCACGAGTAAACCAACTCGCGTGTATGGCAGCTGGGGTCTACTCGTGAGTCGCTGAGGGGGGTTGGTCTACCAGTCTGCTCTAACCTTTTAAAAGTCTTTCTTACATCCATGATTTTGCCACTGGGTAAACACAATTCTGAATGTCTGCCAGCCCAAAAGGATCTGGGGTGCTTTTTGACTTGTTCCTGCAACCACTGAGTATTTTTACTGGTAACTAAACTCTGAGGGGGCCTAAGACTGAAGAAGTGTGTAGCATTTGAATGAAGCTCCCCCCATCTTGTTGTTTACATTTTCCACACTTATCCAAGCTGATTTTTAAGTCTAGCAAAGGGAGCTTTTCTCTCTGGTGCAACATGCCTCATATGTTCAGAAACTTCTCGTTTTATCACCAGGTGTAAGCTTGCACATGGAAGTTTTTCCTATCCTTTTTCAGTTGCAAAAGCAGGAGAATTTCCCAAGTGGGGTCTACTCAGAGTAAGCCGAGCGGGGTCTACTCATGAGTAAGACACCCGGGGTCTACGCACCAAGAAGCTGAGAGGGTTCTACTCGTGAGTAAGGCTACCAGGGTCTACTCACGAGTAAACGAACTCGCGTGTATGGCAGCTGGGGTCTACTCGTGTGTCGCTGAGGGGGGGTTGGTCTACCAGTCTGCTCTAACCTTTTAAAAGTCTTTCTTACATCCATTATTTTGCCACTGGGTAAACACAATTCTGAATGTCTGCCAGCCCAAAATGATCTGGGGTGCTTTTTGACCTGTTCCTGCAACCACTGAGTATTTTTACTGGTAACTAAACGCTGAGGGGGCCTAAGACTGAAGAAGTGTGTAGCATTTGAATGAAGCTCCCCCCATCTTGTTCTTTACATTTTCCATGCTTATCCAAGCTGATTTTTAAGTCTAGCAAAGGGAGCTTTTCTCTCTGGTGCAACATGCCTCATCTGTTCAGAAACTTCTCGTTTTATCACCAGGTGTAAGCTTGCACATGGAAGTTTTTCCTATCCTTTTTCAGTTGCAAAAGCAGGAGAATTTCCCAAGTGGGGTCTACTCAGAGTAAGCCGAGCGGGGTCTACTCATGAGTAAGACACCCGGGGTCTACGCACCAAGAAGCTGAGAGGGTTCTACTCGTGAGTAAGGCTACCAGGTTCTACTCACGAGTAAACCAACTCGCGTGTATGGCAGCTGGGGTCTACTCGTGAGTCGCGGAGGGGGGGTTGGTCTACCAGTCTGCTCTAACCTTTTAAAAGTCTTTCTTACATCCATGATTTTGCCACTGGGTAAACACAATTCTGAATGTCTGCCAGCCCAAAAGGATCTGGGGTGCTTTTTGACTTGTTCCTGCAACCACTGAGTATTTTTACTGGTAACTAAACTCTGAGGGGGCCTAAGACTGAAGAAGTGTGTAGCATTTGAATGAAGCTCCCCCCATCTTGTTGTTTACATTTTCCACACTTATCCAAGCTGATTTTTAAGTCTAGCAAAGGGAGCTTTTCTCTCTGGTGCAACATGCCTCATCTGTTCAGAAACTTCTCGTTTTATCACCAGGTGTAAGCTTGCACATGGAAGTTTTTCCTATCCTTTTTCAGTTGCAAAAGCAGGAGAATTTCCCAAGTGGGGTCTACTCACGTGTAAGCTGAGCGTGGTCTACTCACGAGTAAGCCACCCGGGGTCTACGCACCAAGAAGCTGAGCGGGTTCTACTCGTGAGTAAGGCTACCAGGGTCTACTCACGAGTAAACCAACTCGCGTGTATGGCAGCTGGGGTCTACTCGTGAGTCGCTGAGGGGGGGTTGGTCTACCAGTCTGCTCTAACCTTTTAAAAGTCTTTCTTACATCCATGATTTTGCCACTGGGTAAGCACAATTCTGAATGTCTGCCAGCCCAAAATGATCTGGGGTGCTTTTTGACCTGTTCCTGCAACCACTGAGTATTTTTACTGGTAACTAAACACTGAGGGGGCCTAAGACTGAAGAAGTGTGTAGCATTTGAATGAAGCTCCCCCCATCTTGTTCTTTACATTTTACACGCTTATCCAAGCTGATTTTTAAGTCTAGCAAAGGGAGCTTTTCTCTCTGGTGCAACATGCCTCATCTGTTCAGAAACTTCTCGTTTTATCAGCAGGTGTAAGCTTGCACATGGAAGTTTTTCCTATCCTTTTTCAGTTGCAAAAGCAGGAGAATTTCCCAAGTGGGGTCTACTCAGAGTAAGCCGTGCAGGGTCTACTCACGAGTAAGCCACCCGGGGTCTACGCACCAAGAAGCTGAGCGGGGTCTACTCGTGAGTAAGGCTACCAGGGTCTACTCATGAGTAAACCAACTCGCATGTATGGCAGCTGGGGACTACTCATGAGTCGCGGAGGGGGGGTTGGTCTACCAGTCTGCTCTAACCTTTTAAAAGTCTTTCTTACATCCATGATTTTGCCACTGGGTAACCACAATTCTGAATGTCTGCCAGCCCAAAATGATCTGGGGTGCTTTTTGACCTGTTCCTGCAACCACTGAGTATTTTTACTGGTAACTAAACACTGAGGGGGCCTAAGACTGAAGAAGTGTGTAGCATTTGAATGAAGCTCCCCCCATCTTGTTCTTTACATTTTCCACGCTTATCCAAGCTGATTTTTAAGTCTAGCAAAGGGAGCTTTTCTCTCTGGTGCAACATGCCTCATCTGTTCAGAAACTTCTCGTTTTATCACCAGGTGTAAGCTTGCACATGGAAGTTTTTCCTATCCTTTTTCAGTTGCAAAAGCAGGAGAATTTCCCAAGTGGGGTCTACTCAGAGTAAGCCGAGCGGGGTCTACTCACGAGTAAGCCCCCCGGGGTCTACGCACCAAAAAGCTGAGCGGGGTCTACTCGTGAATAAGGCTACCAGGGTCTACTCACGAGTAAACCAACTCGCATGTATGGCAGCTGGGGTCTACTCGTGAGTCGCGGAGGGGGGGTTGGTCTACCAGTCTGCTCTAACCTTTTAAAAGTCTTTCTTACATCCATGATTTTGCCACTGGGTAAATACAATTCTGAATGTCTGCCAGCCCAAAATGATCTGGGGTGCTTTTTGACCTGTTCCTGCAACCACTGAGTATTTTTACTGGTAACTAAACGCTGAGGGGGCCTAAGACTGAAGAAGTGTGTAGCATTTGAATGAAGCTCCCCCCATCTTGTTGTTTACATTTTCCACACTTATCCAAGCTGATTTTTAAGTCTAGCAAAGGGAGCTTTTCTTTATGGTGCAACATGCCTCATCTGTTCAGAAACTTCTCGTTTTATCACCAGGTGTAAGCTTGCACATGGAAGTTTTTCCTATCCTTTTTCAGTTGCAAAAGCAGGAGAATTTCCCAAGTGGGGTCTACTCAGAGTAAGCCGAGCGGGGTCTACACATGAGTAAGCCACCCGGGCTCTACGCACCAAGAAGCTGAGCGGGGTCTACTCGTGAGTAAGGCTACCAGGGTCTACTCATGAGTAAACCAACTCGCGTGTATGGCAGCTGGGGTCTACTCGTGAGTCGCTGAGGGGGTTTGGTCTACCAGTCTGCTCTAACCTTTTAAAATTCTTTCTTACATCCATGATTTTGCCACTGGGTAAACACAATTCTGAATGTCTGCCAGCCCAAAATGATCTGGGGTGCTTTTTGACTTGTTCCTGCAACCACTGAGTATTTTTACTGGTAACTAAACGCTGAGGGGGCCTAAGACTGAAGAAGTGTGTAGCATTTGAATGAAGCTCCCCCCATCTTCTTCTTTACATTTTCCACACTTATCCAAGCTGATTTTTAAGTCTAGCAAAGGGAGCTTTTCTCTCTGGTGCAACATGCCTCATCTGTTCAGAAACTTCTCGTTTTATCACCAGGTGTAAGCTTGCACATGGAAGTTTTTCCTATCCTTTTTCAGTTGCAAAAGCAGGAGAATTTCCCAAGTGGGGTCTACTCACGTGTAAGCTGAGCGTGGTCTACTCACGAGTAAGCCACCCTGGGTCTACGCACCAAGAAGCTGAGCGGGTTCTACTCGTGAGTAAGGCTACCAGGGTCTACTCACGAGTAAACCAACTCGCGTGTATGGCAGCTGGGGTCTACTCGTGAGTCGCTGAGGGGGGGTTGGTCTACCAGTCTGCTCTAACCTTTTAAAAGTCTTTCTTACATCCATGATTTTGCCACTGGGTAAGCACAATTCTGAATGTCTGCCAGCCCAAAATGATCTGGGGTGCTTTTTGACCTGTTCCTGCAACCACTGAGTATTTTTACTGGTAACTAAGCACTGAGGGGGCCTAAGACTGAAGAAGTGTGTAGCATTTGAATGAAGCTCCCCCCATCTTGTTCTTTACATTTTACACGCTTATCCAAGCTGATTTTTAAGTCTAGCAAAGGGAGCTTTTCTCTCTGGTGCAACATGCCTCATCTGTTCAGAAACTTCTCGTTTTATCAGCAGGTGTAAGCTTGCACATGGAAGTTTTTCCTATCCTTTTTCAGTTGCAAAAGCAGGAGAATTTCCCAAGTGGGGTCTACTCAGAGTAAGCCGTGCAGGGTCTACTCACGAGTAAGCCACCCGGGGTCTATGCACCAAGAAGCTGAGCGGGGTCTACTCGTGAGTAAGGCTACCAGGGTCTACTCATGAGTAAACCAACTCGCATGTATGGCAGCTGGGGTCTACTCATGAGTCGCGGAGGGGGGGTTGGTCTACCAGTCTGCTCTAACCTTTTAAAAGTCTTTCTTACATCCATGATTTTGCCACTGGGTAAACACAATTCTGAATGTCTGCCAGCCCAAAATGATCTGGGGTGCTTTTTGACCTGTTCCTGCAACCACTGAGTATTTTTACTGGTAACTAAACGCTGAGGGGGCCTAAGACTGAAGAAGTGTGTAGCATTTGAATGAAGCTCCCCCCATCTTGTTCTTTACATTTTACACACTTATCCAAGCTGATTTTTAAGTCTAGCAAAGGGAGCTTTTCTTTATGGTGCAACATGCCTCATCTGTTCAGAAACTTCTCGTTTTATCACCAGGTGTAAGCTTGCACATGGAAGTTTTTCCTATCCTTTTTCAGTTGCAAAAGCAGGAGAATTTCCCAAGTGGGGTCTACTCAGAGTAAGCCGAGCGGGGTCTACACATGAGTAAGCCACCCGGGCTCTACGCACCAAGAAGCTGAGCGGGGTCTACTCGTGAGTAAGGCTACCATGGTCTACTCATGAGTAAACCAACTCGCGTGTATGGCAGCTGGGGTCTACTCGTGAGTCGCTGAGGGGGTTTGGTCTACCAGTCTGCTCTAACCTTTTAAAATTCTTTCTTACATCCATGATTTTGCCACTGGGTAAATACAATTCTGAATGTCTGCCAGCCCAAAATGATCTGGGGTGCTTTTTGACTTGTTCCTGCAACCACTGAGTATTTTTACTGGTAACTAAACGCTGAGGGGGCCTAAGACTGAAGAAGTGTGTAGCATTTGAATGAAGCTCCCCCCATCTTCTTCTTTACATTTTCCACACTTATCCAAGCTGATTTTTAAGTCTAGCAAAGGGAGCTTTTCTCTCTGGTGCAACATGCCTCATCTGTTCAGAAACTTCTCGTTTTATCACCAGGTGTAAGCTTGCACATGGAAGTTTTTCCTATCCTTTTTCAGTTGCAAAAGCAGGATAATTTCCCAAGTGGGGTCTACTCACGTGTAAGCTGAGCGTGGTCTACTCACGAGTAAGCCACCCTGGGTCTACGCACCAAGAAGCTGAGCGGGTTCTACTCGTGAGTAAGGCTACCAGGGTCTACTCACGAGTAAACCAACTCGCGTGTATGGCAGCTGGGGTCTACTCGTGAGTCGCTGAGGGGGGGTTGGTCTACCAGTCTGCTCTAACCTTTTAAAAGTCTTTCTTACATCCATGATTTTGCCACTGGGTAAGCACAATTCTGAATGTCTGCCAGCCCAAAATGATCTGGGGTGCTTTTTGACCTGTTCCTGCAACCACTGAGTATTTTTACTGGTAACTAAACACTGAGGGGGCCTAAGACTGAAGAAGTGTGTAGCATTTGAATGAAGCTCCCCCCATCTTGTTCTTTACATTTTACACGCTTATCCAAGCTGATTTTTAAGTCTAGCAAAGGGAGCTTTTCTCTCTGGTGCAACATGCCTCATCTGTTCAGAAACTTCTCGTTTTATCAGCAGGTGTAAGCTTGCACATGGAAGTTTTTCCTATCCTTTTTCAGTTGCAAAAGCAGGAGAATTTCCCAAGTGGGGTCTACTCAGAGTAAGCCGTGCAGGGTCTACTCACGAGTAAGCCACCCGGGGTCTATGCACCAAGAAGCTGAGCGGGGTCTACTCGTGAGTAAGGCTACCAGGGTCTACTCATGAGTAAACCAACTCGCATGTATGGCAGCTGGGGTCTACTCATGAGTCGCGGAGGGGGGGTTGGTCTACCAGTCTGCTCTAACCTTTTAAAAGTCTTTCTTACATCCATGATTTTGCCACTGGGTAAACACAATTCTGAATGTCTGCCAGCCCAAAATGATCTGGGGTGCTTTTTGACCTGTTCCTGCAACCACTGAGTATTTTTACTGGTAACTAAACGCTGAGGGGGCCTAAGACTGAAGAAGTGTGTAGCATTTGAATGAAGCTCCCCCCATCTTGTTCTTTACATTTTACACACTTATCCAAGCTGATTTTTAAGTCTAGCAAAGGGAGCTTTTCTTTATGGTGCAACATGCCTCATCTGTTCAGAAACTTCTCGTTTTATCACCAGGTGTAAGCTTGCACATGGAAGTTTTTCCTATCCTTTTTCAGTTGCAAAAGCAGGAGAATTTCCCAAGTGGGGTCTACTCAGAGTAAGCCGAGCGGGGTCTACACATGAGTAAGCCACCCGGGCTCTACGCACCAAGAAGCTGAGCGGGGTCTACTCGTGAGTAAGGCTACCATGGTCTACTCATGAGTAAACCAACTCGCGTGTATGGCAGCTGGGGTCTACTCGTGAGTCGCTGAGGGGGTTTGGTCTACCAGTCTGCTCTAACCTTTTAAAATTCTTTCTTACATCCATGATTTTGCCACTGGGTAAACACAATTCTGAATGTCTGCCAGCCCAAAATGATCTGGGGTGCTTTTTGACTTGTTCCTGCAACCACTGAGTATTTTTACTGGTAACTAAACGCTGAGGGGGCCTAAGACTGAAGAAGTGTGTAGCATTTGAATGAAGCTCCCCCCATCTTCTTCTTTACATTTTCCACACTTATCCAAGCTGATTTTTAAGTCTAGCAAAGGGAGCTTTTCTCTCTGGTGCAACATGCCTCATCTGTTCAGAAACTTCTCGTTTTATCACCAGGTGTAAGCTTGCACATGGAAGTTTTTCCTATCCTTTTTCAGTTGCAAAAGCAGGATAATTTCCCAAGTGGGGTCTACTCACGTGTAAGCTGAGCGTGGTCTACTCACGAGTAAGCCACCCTGGGTCTACGCACCAAGAAGCTGAGCGGGTTCTACTCGTGAGTAAGGCTACCAGGGTCTACTCACGAGTAAACCAACTCGCGTGTATGGCAGCTGGGGTCTACTCGTGAGTCGCTGAGGGGGGGTTGGTCTACCAGTCTGCTCTAACCTTTTAAAAGTCTTTCTTACATCCATGATTTTGCCACTGGGTAAGCACAATTCTGAATGTCTGCCAGCCCAAAATGATCTGGGGTGCTTTTTGACCTGTTCCTGCAACCACTGAGTATTTTTACTGGTAACTAAACACTGAGGGGGCCTAAGACTGAAGAAGTGTGTAGCATTTGAATGAAGCTCCCCCCATCTTGTTCTTTACATTTTACACGCTTATCCAAGCTGATTTTTAAGTCTAGCAAAGGGAGCTTTTCTCTCTGGTGCAACATGCCTCATCTGTTCAGAAACTTCTCGTTTTATCAGCAGGTGTAAGCTTGCACATGGAAGTTTTTCCTATCCTTTTTCAGTTGCAAAAGCAGGAGAATTTCCCAAGTGGGGTCTACTCAGAGTAAGCCGTGCAGGGTCTACTCACGAGTAAGCCACCCGGGGTCTATGCACCAAGAAGCTGAGCGGGGTCTACTCGTGAGTAAGGCTACCAGGGTCTACTCATGAGTAAACCAACTCGCATGTATGGCAGCTGGGGTCTACTCATGAGTAGCGGAGGGGGGGTTGGTCTACCAGTCTGCTCTAACCTTTTAAAAGTCTTTCTTACATCCATGATTTTGCCACTGGGTAAACACAATTCTGAATGTCTGCCAGCCCAAAATGATCTGGGGTGCTTTTTGACCTGTTCCTGCAACCACTGAGTATTTTTACTGGTAACTAAACGCTGAGGGGGCCTAAGACTGAAGAAGTGTGTAGCATTTGAATGAAGCTCCCCCCATCTTGTTCTTTACATTTTACACACTTATCCAAGCTGATTTTTAAGTCTAGCAAAGGGAGCTTTTCTCTCTGGTGCAACATGCCTCATCTGTTCAGAAACTTCTCGTTTTATCAGCAGGTGTAAGCTTGCACATGGAAGTTTTTCCTATCCTTTTTCAGTTGCAAAAGCAGGAGAATTTCCCAAGTGGGGTCTACTCAGAGTAAGCCGTGCAGGGTCTACTCACGAGTAAGCCACCCTGGGTCTACGCACCAAGAAGCTGAGCGGGGTCTACTCGTGAATAAGGCTACCAGGGTCTACTCACGAGTAAACCAACTCGCATGTATGGCAGCTGGGGTCTCCTCGTGAGTCGCGGAGGGGGGGGTTGGTCTACCAGTCTGCTCTAACCTTTTAAAAGTCTTTCTTACATCCATGATTTTGCCACTGGGTAAATACAATTCTGAATGTCTGCCAGCCCAAAATGATCTGGGGTGCTTTTTGACCTGTTCCTGCAACCACTGAGTATTTTTACTGGTAACTAAACGCTGAGGGGGCCTAAGACTGAAGAAGTGTGTAGCATTTGAATGAAGCCCCCCCATCTTGTTCTTTACATTTTACACACTTATCCAAGCTGATTTTTAAGTCTAGCAAAGGGAGCTTTTCTCTCTGGTGCAACATGCCTCATCTGTTCAGAAACTTCTCGTTTTATCAGCAGGTGTAAGCTTGCACATGGAAGTTTTTCCTATCCTTTTTCAGTTGCAAAAGCAGGAGAATTTCCCAAGTGGGGTCTACTCAGAGTAAGCCGTGCAGGGTCTACTCACGAGTAAGCCACCCTGGGTCTACGCACCAAGAAGCTGAGCGGGGTCTACTCGTGAATAAGGCTACCAGGGTCTACTCACGAGTAAACCAACTCGCATGTATGGCAGCTGGGGTCTACTCGTGAGTCGCGGAGGGGGGGGTTGGTCTACCAGTCTGCTCTAACCTTTTAAAAGTCTTTCTTACATCCATGATTTTGCCACTGGGTAAATACAATTCTGAATGTCTGCCAGCCCAAAATGATCTGGGGTGCTTTTTGACCTGTTCCTGCAACCACTGAGTATTTTTACTGGTAACTAAACGCTGAGGGGGCCTAAGACTGAAGAAGTGTGTAGCATTTGAATGAAGCTCCCCCCATCTTGTTGTTTACATTTTCCACACTTATCCAAGCTGATTTTTAAGTCTAGCAAAGGGAGCTTTTCTCTCTGGTGCAACATGCCTCATCTGTTCAGAAACTTCTCGTTTTATCACCAGGTGTAAGCTTGCACATGGAAGTTTTTCCTATCCTTTTTCAGTTGCAAAAGCAGGAGAATTTCCCAAGTGGGGTCTACTCAGAGTAAGCCGAGCGGGGTCTACTCATGAGTAAGCCACCCGGGGTCTACGCACCAAGAAGCTGAGCGGGGTCTACTCGTGAGTAAGGCTACCAGGGTCTACTCACGAGTAAACCAACTCGCATGTATGGCAGCTGGGGTCTACTCGTGAGTCGCGGAGGGGGGGTTGGTCTACCAGTCTGCTCTAACCTTTTAAAAGTCTTTCTTACATCCATGATTTTGCCACTGGGTAAACACAATTCTGAATGTCTGCCAGCCCAAAATGATCTGGGGTGCTTTTTGACCTGTTCCTGCAACCACTGAGTATTTTTACTGGTAACTAAACGCTGAGGGGGCCTAAGACTGAAGAAGTGTGTAGCATTTGAATGAAGCTCCCCCCATCTTGTTCTTTACATTTTCCACGCTTATCCAAGCTGATTTTTAAGTCTAGCAAAGGGAGCTTTTCTCTCTGGTGCAACATGCCTCATCTGTTCAGAAACTTCTCGTTTAATCACCAGGTGTAAGCTTGCACATGGAAGTTTTTCCTATCCTTTTTCAGTTGCAAAAGCAGGAGAATTTCCCAAGTGGGGTCTACTCAGAGTAAGCCGAGCGGGGTCTACTCATGAGTAAGCCACCCGGGGTCTACGCACCAAGAAGCTGAGCGGGGTCTACTCGTGAGTAAGGCTACCAGGGTCTACTCACGAGTAAACCAACTCGCATGTATGGCAGCTGGGGTCTACTCGTGAGTCGCGGAGGGGTGGGTTGGTCTACCAGTCTGCTCTAACCTTTTAAAAGTCTTTCTTACATCCATGATTTTGCCACTGGGTAAACACAATTCTGAATGTCTGCCAGCCCAAAATGATCTGGGGTGCTTTTTGACCTGTTCCTGCAACCACTGAGCATTTTTACTGGTAACTAAACGCTGAGGGGGCCTAAGACTGAAGAAGTGTGTAGCATTTGAATGAAGCTCCCCCCATCTTGTTGTTTACATTTTCCACACTTATCCAAGCTGATTTTTAAGTCTAGCAAAGGGAGCTTTTCTCTCTGGTGCAACATGCCTCATCTGTTCAGAAACTTCTCGTTTTATCAGCAGGTGTAAGCTTGCACATGGAAGTTTTTCCTATCCTTTTTCAGTTGCAAAAGCAGGAGAATTTCCCAAGTGGGGTCTACTCAGAGTAAGCCGAGCGGGGTCTACTCATGAGTAAGCCACCCGGGGTCTACGCACCAAGAAGCTGAGCGGGGTCTACTCGTGAGTAAGGCTACCAGGGTCTACTCACGAGTAAACCAACTCGCATGTATGGCAGCTGGGGTCTACTCGTGAGTCGCGGAGGGGGGGGTTGGTCTACCAGTCTGCTCTAACCTTTTAAAAGTCTTTCTTACATCCATGATTTTGCCACTGGGTAAATACAATTCTGATTGTCTGCCAGCCCAAAATGATCTGGGGTGCTTTTTGACCTGTTCCTGCAACCACTGAGTATTTTTACTGGTAACTAAACGCTGAGGGGGCCTAAGTCTGAAGAAGTGTGCAGCATTTGAATGAAGCTCCCCCCATCTTGTTGTTTACATTTTCCACACTTATCCAAGCTGATTTTTAAGTCTAGCAAAGGGAGCTTTTCTCTCTGGTGCAACATGCCTCATCTGTTCAGAAACTTCTCGTTTTATCAGCAGGTGTAAGCTTGCACATGGAAGTTTTTCCTATCCTTTTTCAGTTGCAAAAGCAGGAGAATTTCCCAAGTGGGGTCTACTCAGAGTAAGCCGTGCAGGGTCTACTCACGAGTAAGCCACCCTGGGTCTACGCACCAAGAAGCTGAGCGGGGTCTACTCGTGAATAAGGCTACCAGGGTCTACTCACGAGTAAACCAACTCGCATGTATGGCAGCTGGGGTCTACTCGTGAGTCGCGGAGGGGGGGTTGGTCTACCAGTCTGCTCTAACCTTTTAAAAGTCTTTCTTACATCCATGATTTTGCCACTGGGTAAATACAATTCTGAATGTCTGCCAGCCCAAAATGATCTGGGGTGCTTTTTGACCTGTTCCTGCAACCACTGAGTATTTTTACTGGTAACTGAACGCTGAGGGGGCCTAAGACTGAAGAAGTGTGTAGCATTTGAATGAAGCTCCCCCCATCTTGTTCTTTACATTTTACACGCTTATCCAAGCTGATTTTTAAGTCTAGCAAAGGGAGCTTTTCTCTCTGGTGCAACATGCCTCATCTGTTCAGAAACTTCTCGTTTTATCACCAGGTGTAAGCTTGCACATGGAAGTTTTTCCTATCCTTTTTCAGTTGCAAAAGCAGGAGAATTTCCCAAGTGGGGTCTACTCAGAGTAAGCCGTGCAGGGTCTACTCATGAGTAAGCCACCCGGGCTCTACGCACCAAGAAGCTGAGCGGGGTCTACTCGTGAGTAAGGCTACCAGGGTCTACTCACGAGTAAACCAACTCGCATGTATGGCAGCTGGGGTCTACTCGTGGGTCGCGGAGGGGGGGTTGGTCTACCAGTGTGCTCTAACCTTTTAAAAGTCTTTCTTACATCCATGATTTTGCCACTGGGTAAATACAATTCTGAATGTCTGCCAGCCCAAAATGATCTGGGGTGCTTTTTGACCTGTTCCTGCAACCACTGAGTATTTTTACTGGTAACTAAACGCTGAGGGGGCCTAAGACTGAAGAAGTGTGTAGCATTTGAATGAAGCTCCCCCCATCTTGTTGTTTACATTTTCCACACTTATCCAAGCTGATTTTTAAGTCTAGCAAAGGGAGCTTTTCTCTCTGGTGCAACATGCCTCATCTGTTCAGAAACTTCTCGTTTTATCACCAGGTGTAAGCTTGCACATGGAAGTTTTTCCTATCCTTTTTCAGTTGCAAAAGCAGGAGAATTTCCCAAGTGGGGTCTACTCAGAGTAAGCCGTGCAGGGTCTACTCACGAGTAAGCCACCCTGGGTCTACGCACCAAGAAGCTGAGCGGGGTCTACTCGTGAATAAGGCTACCAGGGTCTACTCACGAGTAAACCAACTCGCATGTATGGCAGCTGGGGTCTACTCGTGAGTCGCGGAGGGGGGGTTGGTCTACCAGTCTGCTCTAACCTTTTAAAAGTCTTTCTTACATCCATGATTTTGCCACTGGGTAAACACAATTCTGAATGTCTGCCAGCCCAAAATGATCTGGGGTGCTTTTTGAACTGTTCCTGCAACCACTGAGTATTTTTACTGGTAACTAAACGCTGAGGGGGCCTAAGACTGAAGAAGTGTGTAGCATTTGAATGAAGCTCCCCCCATCTTGTTCTTTACATTTTCCACGCTTATCCAAGCTGATTTTTAAGTCTAGCAAAGGGAGCTTTTCTCTCTGGTGCAACATGCCTCATCTGTTCAGAAACTTCTCGTTTTATCACCAGGTGTAAGCTTGCACATGGAAGTTTTTCCTATCCTTTTTCAGTTGCAAAAGCAGGAGAATTTCCCAAGTGGGGTCTACTCAGAGTAAGCCGAGCGGGGTCTACTCATGAGTAAGCCACCCGGGGTCTACGCACCAAGAAGCTGAGCGGGGTCTACTCGTGAGTAAGGCTACTAGGGTCTACTCACGAGTAAACCAACTCGCATGTATGGCAGCTGGGGTCTACTCGTGAGTCGCGGAGGGGGGGGTTGGTCTACCAGTCTGCTCTAACCTTTTAAAAGTCTTTCTTACATCCATGATTTTGCCACTGGGTAAATATAATTCTGAATGTCTGCCAGCCCAAAATGATCTGGGGTGCTTTTTGACCTGTTCCTGCAACCACTGAGTATTTTTACTGGTAACTGAACGCTGAGGGGGCCTAAGACTGAAGAAGTGTGTAGCATTTGAATGAAGCTCCCCCCATTTTGTTCTTTACATTTTACACGCTTATCCAAGCTGATTTTTAAGTCTAGCAAAGGGAGCTTTTCTCTCTGGTGCAACATGCCTCATCTGTTCAGAAACTTCTCGTTTTATCACCAGGTGTAAGCTTGCACATGGAAGTTTTTCCTATCCTTTTTCAGTTGCAAAAGCAGGAGAATTTCCCAAGTGGGGTCTACTCAGAGTAAGCCGTGCAGGGTCTACTCATGAGTAAGCCACCCGGGCTCTACGCACCAAGAAGCTGAGCGGGGTCTACTCGTGAGTAAGGCTACCAGGGTCTACTCATGAGTAAACCAACTCGCATGTATGGCAGCTGGGGTCTACTCGTGGGTCGCGGAGGGGGGGTTGGTCTACCAGTCTGCTCTAACCTTTTAAAAGTCTTTCTTACATCCATGATTTTGCCACTGGGTAAATACAATTCTGAATGTCTGCCAGCCCAAAATGATCTGGGGTGCTTTTTGACCTGTTCCTGCAACCACTGAGTATTTTTACTGGTAACTAAACGCTGAGGGGGCCTAAGACTGAAGAAGTGTGTAGCATTTGAATGAAGCTCCCCCCATCTTGTTGTTTACATTTTCCACACTTATCCAAGCTGATTTTTAAGTCTAGCAAAGGGAGCTTTTCTCTCTGGTGCAACATGCCTCATCTGTTCAGAAACTTCTCGTTTTATCACCAGGTGTAAGCTTGCACATGGAAGTTTTTCCTATCCTTTTTCAGTTGCAAAAGCAGGAGAATTTCCCAAGTGGGGTCTACTCAGAGTAAGCCGAGCGGGGTCTACTCATGAGTAAGCCACCCGGGGTCTACGCACCAAGAAGCTGAGCGGGGTCTACTCGTGAGTAAGGCTACCAGGGTCTACTCACGAGTAAACCAACTCGCATGTATGGCAGCTGGGGTCTACTCGTGGGTCGCGGAGGGGGGGTTGGTCTACCAGTCTGCTCTAACCTTTTAAAAGTCTTTCTTACATCCATGATTTTGCCACTGGGTAAATACAATTCTGAATGTCTGCCAGCCCAAAATGATCTGGGGTGCTTTTTGACCTGTTCCTGCAACCACTGAGTATTTTTACTGGTAACTAAACGCTGAGGGGGCCTAAGACTGAAGAAGTGTGTAGCATTTGAATGAAGCTCCCCCCATCTTGTTGTTTACATTTTCCACACTTATCCAAGCTGATTTTTAAGTCTAGCAAAGGGAGCTTTTCTCTCTGGTGCAACATGCCTCATCTGTTCAGAAACTTCTCGTTTTATCACCAGGTGTAAGCTTGCACATGGAAGTTTTTCCTATCCTTTTTCAGTTGCAAAAGCAGGAGAATTTCCCAAGTGGGGTCTACTCAGAGTAAGCCGTGCAGGGTCTACTCATGAGTAAGCCACCCGGGCTCTACGCACCAAGAAGCTGAGCGGGGTCTACTCGTGAGTAAGGCTACCAGGGTCTACTCACGAGTAAACCAACTCGCATGTATGGCAGCTGGGGTCTACTCGTGGGTCGCGGAGGGGGGGTTGGTCTACCAGTCTGCTCTAACCTTTTAAAAGTCTTTCTTACATCCATGATTTTGCCACTGGGTAAATACAATTCTGAATGTCTGCCAGCCCAAAATGATCTGGGGTGCTTTTTGACCTGTTCCTGCAACCACTGAGTATTTTTACTGGTAACTAAACGCTGAGGGGGCCTAAGACTGAAGAAGTGTGTAGCATTTGAATGAAGCTCCCCCCATCTTGTTGTTTACATTTTCCACACTTATCCAAGCTGATTTTTAAGTCTAGCAAAGGGAGCTTTTCTCTCTGGTGCAACATGCCTCATCTGTTCAGAAACTTCTCGTTTTATCACCAGGTGTAAGCTTGCACATGGAAGTTTTTCCTATCCTTTTTCAGTTGCAAAAGCAGGAGAATTTCCCAAGTGGGGTCTACTCAGAGTAAGCCGTGCAGGGTCTACTCACGAGTAAGCCACCCTGGGTCTACGCACCAAGAAGCTGAGCGGGGTCTACTCGTGAATAAGGCTACCAGGGTCTACTCACGAGTAAACCAACTCGCATGTATGGCAGCTGGGGTCTACTCGTGAGTCGCGGAGGGGGGGTTGGTCTACCAGTCTGCTCTAACCTTTTAAAACTCTTTCTTACATCCATGATTTTGCCACTGGGTAAACACAATTCTGAATGTCTGCCAGCCCAAAATGATCTGGGGTGCTTTTTGAACTGTTCCTGCAACCACTGAGTATTTTTACTGGTAACTAAACGCTGAGGGGGCCTAAGACTGAAGAAGTGTGTAGCATTTGAATGAAGCTCCCCCCATCTTGTTCTTTACATTTTCCACGCTTATCCAAGCTGATTTTTAAGTCTAGCAAAGGGAGCTTTTCTCTCTGGTGCAACATGCCTCATCTGTTCAGAAACTTCTCGTTTTATCACCAGGTGTAAGCTTGCACATGGAAGTTTTTCCTATCCTTTTTCAGTTGCAAAAGCAGGAGAATTTCCCAAGTGGGGTCTACTCAGAGTAAGCCGAGCGGGGTCTACTCATGAGTAAGCCACCCGGGGTCTACGCACCAAGAAGCTGAGCGGGATCTACTCGTGAGTAAGGCTACTAGGGTCTACTCACGAGTAAACCAACTCGCATGTATGGCAGCTGGGGTCTACTCGTGAGTCGCGGAGGGGGGGGTTGGTCTACCAGTCTGCTCTAACCTTTTAAAAGTCTTTCTTACATCCATGATTTTGCCACTGGGTAAATATAATTCTGAATGTCTGCCAGCCCAAAATGATCTGGGGTGCTTTTTGACCTGTTCCTGCAACCACTGAGTATTTTTACTGGTAACTGAACGCTGAGGGGGCCTAAGACTGAAGAAGTGTGTAGCATTTGAATGAAGCTCCCCCCATTTTGTTCTTTACATTTTACACGCTTATCCAAGCTGATTTTTAAGTCTAGCAAAGGGAGCTTTTCTCTCTGGTGCAACATGCCTCATCTGTTCAGAAACTTCTCGTTTTATCACCAGGTGTAAGCTTGCACATGGAAGTTTTTCCTATCCTTTTTCAGTTGCAAAAGCAGGAGAATTTCCCAAGTGGGGTCTACTCAGAGTAAGCCGTGCAGGGTCTACTCATGAGTAAGCCACCCGGGGTCTACGCACCAAGAAGCTGAGCGGGGTCTACTCGTGAGTAAGGCTACCAGGGTCTACTCACGAGTAAACCAACTCGCATGTATGGCAGCTGGGGTCTACTCGTGGGTCGCGGAGGGGGGGTTGGTCTACCAGTCTGCTCTAACCTTTTAAAAGTCTTTCTTACATCCATGATTTTGCCACTGGGTAAACACAATTCTGAATGTCTGCCAGCCCAAAATGATCTGGGGTGCTTTTTGACCTGTTCCTGCAACCACTGAGTATTTTTACTGGTAACTAAACGCTGAGGGGGCCTAAGACTGAAGAAGTGTGTAGCATTTGAATGAAGCTCCCCCCATCTTGTTGTTTACATTTTCCACACTTATCCAAGCTGATTTTTAAGTCTAGCAAAGGGAGCTTTTCTCTCTGGTGCAACATGCCTCATCTGTTCAGAAACTTCTCGTTTTATCACCAGGTGTAAGCTTGCACATGGAAGTTTTTCCTATCCTTTTTCAGTTGCAAAAGCAGGAGAATTTCCCAAGTGGGGTCTACTCAGAGTAAGCCGTGCAGGGTCTACTCACGAGTAAGCCACCCTGGGTCTACGCACCAAGAAGCTGAGCGGGGTCTACTCGTGAATAAGGCTACCAGGGTCTACTCACGAGTAAACCAACTCGCATGTATGGCAGCTGGGGTCTACTCGTGAGTCGCGGAGGGGGGGTTGGTCTACCAGTCTGCTCTAACCTTTTAAAAGTCTTTCTTACATCCATGATTTTGCCACTGGGTAAACACAATTCTGAATGTCTGCCAGCCCAAAATGATCTGGGGTGCTTTTTGAACTGTTCCTGCAACCACTGAGTATTTTTACTGGTAACTAAACGCTGAGGGGGCCTAAGACTGAAGAAGTGTGTAGCATTTGAATGAAGCTCCCCCCATCTTGTTCTTTACATTTTACACGCTTATCCAAGCTGATTTTTAAGTCTAGCAAAGGGAGCTTTTCTCTCTGGTGCAACATGCCTCATCTGTTCAGAAACTTCTCGTTTTATCACCAGGTGTAAGCTTGCACATGGAAGTTTTTCCTATCCTTTTTCAGTTGCAAAAGCAGGAGAATTTCCCAAGTGGGGTCTACTCAGAGTAAGCCGAGCGGGGTCTACTCATGAGTAAGCCACCCGGGGTCTACGCACCAAGAAGCTGAGCGGGGTCTACTCGTGAGTAAGGCTACTAGGGTCTACTCACGAGTAAACCAACTCGCATGTATGGCAGCTGGGGTCTACTCGTGAGTCGCGGAGGGGGGGGTTGGTCTACCAGTCTGCTCTAACCTTTTAAAAGTCTTTCTTACATCCATGATTTTGCCACTGGGTAAATATAATTCTGAATGTCTGCCAGCCCAAAATGATCTGGGGTGCTTTTTGACCTGTTCCTGCAACCACTGAGTATTTTTACTGGTAACTGAACGCTGAGGGGGCCTAAGACTGAAGAAGTGTGTAGCATTTGAATGAAGCTCCCCCCATTTTGTTCTTTACATTTTACACGCTTATCCAAGCTGATTTTTAAGTCTAGCAAAGGGAGCTTTTCTCTCTGGTGCAACATGCCTCATCTGTTCAGAAACTTCTCGTTTTATCACCAGGTGTAAGCTTGCACATGGAAGTTTTTCCTATCCTTTTTCAGTTGCAAAAGCAGGAGAATTTCCCAAGTGGGGTCTACTCAGAGTAAGCCGTGCAGGGTCTACTCATGAGTAAGCCACCCGGGCTCTACGCACCAAGAAGCTGAGCGGGGTCTACTCGTGAGTAAGGCTACCAGGGTCTACTCATGAGTAAACCAACTCGCATGTATGGCAGCTGGGGTCTACTCGTGGGTCGCGGAGGGGGGGTTGGTCTACCAGTCTGCTCTAACCTTTTAAAAGTCTTTCTTACATCCATGATTTTGCCACTGGGTAAATACAATTCTGAATGTCTGCCAGCCCAAAATGATCTGGGGTGCTTTTTGACCTGTTCCTGCAACCACTGAGTATTTTTACTGGTAACTAAACGCTGAGGGGGCCTAAGACTGAAGAAGTGTGTAGCATTTGAATGAAGCTCCCCCCATCTTGTTGTTTACATTTTCCACACTTATCCAAGCTGATTTTTAAGTCTAGCAAAGGGAGCTTTTCTCTCTGGTGCAACATGCCTCATCTGTTCAGAAACTTCTCGTTTTATCACCAGGTGTAAGCTTGCACATGGAAGTTTTTCCTATCCTTTTTCAGTTGCAAAAGCAGGAGAATTTCCCAAGTGGGGTCTACTCAGAGTAAGCCGAGCGGGGTCTACTCATGAGTAAGCCACCCGGGGTCTACGCACCAAGAAGCTGAGCGGGGTCTACTCGTGAGTAAGGCTACCAGGGTCTACTCACGAGTAAACCAACTCGCATGTATGGCAGCTGGGGTCTACTCGTGGGTCGCGGAGGGGGGGTTGGTCTACCAGTCTGCTCTAACCTTTTAAAAGTCTTTCTTACATCCATGATTTTGCCACTGGGTAAATACAATTCTGAATGTCTGCCAGCCCAAAATGATCTGGGGTGCTTTTTGACCTGTTCCTGCAACCACTGAGTATTTTTACTGGTAACTAAACGCTGAGGGGGCCTAAGACTGAAGAAGTGTGTAGCATTTGAATGAAGCTCCCCCCATCTTGTTGTTTACATTTTCCACACTTATCCAAGCTGATTTTTAAGTCTAGCAAAGGGAGCTTTTCTCTCTGGTGCAACATGCCTCATCTGTTCAGAAACTTCTCGTTTTATCACCAGGTGTAAGCTTGCACATGGAAGTTTTTCCTATCCTTTTTCAGTTGCAAAAGCAGGAGAATTTCCCAAGTGGGGTCTACTCAGAGTAAGCCGTGCAGGGTCTACTCATGAGTAAGCCACCCGGGCTCTACGCACCAAGAAGCTGAGCGGGGTCTACTCGTGAGTAAGGCTACCAGGGTCTACTCACGAGTAAACCAACTCGCATGTATGGCAGCTGGGGTCTACTCGTGGGTCGCGGAGGGGGGGTTGGTCTACCAGTCTGCTCTAACCTTTTAAAAGTCTTTCTTACATCCATGATTTTGCCACTGGGTAAATACAATTCTGAATGTCTGCCAGCCCAAAATGATCTGGGGTGCTTTTTGACCTGTTCCTGCAACCACTGAGTATTTTTACTGGTAACTAAACGCTGAGGGGGCCTAAGACTGAAGAAGTGTGTAGCATTTGAATGAAGCTCCCCCCATCTTGTTGTTTACATTTTCCACACTTATCCAAGCTGATTTTTAAGTCTAGCAAAGGGAGCTTTTCTCTCTGGTGCAACATGCCTCATCTGTTCAGAAACTTCTCGTTTTATCACCAGGTGTAAGCTTGCACATGGAAGTTTTTCCTATCCTTTTTCAGTTGCAAAAGCAGGAGAATTTCCCAAGTGGGGTCTACTCAGAGTAAGCCGTGCAGGGTCTACTCACGAGTAAGCCACCCTGGGTCTACGCACCAAGAAGCTGAGCGGGGTCTACTCGTGAATAAGGCTACCAGGGTCTACTCACGAGTAAACCAACTCGCATGTATGGCAGCTGGGGTCTACTCGTGAGTCGCGGAGGGGGGGTTGGTCTACCAGTCTGCTCTAACCTTTTAAAACTCTTTCTTACATCCATGATTTTGCCACTGGGTAAACACAATTCTGAATGTCTGCCAGCCCAAAATGATCTGGGGTGCTTTTTGAACTGTTCCTGCAACCACTGAGTATTTTTACTGGTAACTAAACGCTGAGGGGGCCTAAGACTGAAGAAGTGTGTAGCATTTGAATGAAGCTCCCCCCATCTTGTTCTTTACATTTTCCACGCTTATCCAAGCTGATTTTTAAGTCTAGCAAAGGGAGCTTTTCTCTCTGGTGCAACATGCCTCATCTGTTCAGAAACTTCTCGTTTTATCACCAGGTGTAAGCTTGCACATGGAAGTTTTTCCTATCCTTTTTCAGTTGCAAAAGCAGGAGAATTTCCCAAGTGGGGTCTACTCAGAGTAAGCCGAGCGGGGTCTACTCATGAGTAAGCCACCCGGGGTCTACGCACCAAGAAGCTGAGCGGGATCTACTCGTGAGTAAGGCTACTAGGGTCTACTCACGAGTAAACCAACTCGCATGTATGGCAGCTGGGGTCTACTCGTGAGTCGCGGAGGGGGGGGTTGGTCTACCAGTCTGCTCTAACCTTTTAAAAGTCTTTCTTACATCCATGATTTTGCCACTGGGTAAATATAATTCTGAATGTCTGCCAGCCCAAAATGATCTGGGGTGCTTTTTGACCTGTTCCTGCAACCACTGAGTATTTTTACTGGTAACTGAACGCTGAGGGGGCCTAAGACTGAAGAAGTGTGTAGCATTTGAATGAAGCTCCCCCCATTTTGTTCTTTACATTTTACACGCTTATCCAAGCTGATTTTTAAGTCTAGCAAAGGGAGCTTTTCTCTCTGGTGCAACATGCCTCATCTGTTCAGAAACTTCTCGTTTTATCACCAGGTGTAAGCTTGCACATGGAAGTTTTTCCTATCCTTTTTCAGTTGCAAAAGCAGGAGAATTTCCCAAGTGGGGTCTACTCAGAGTAAGCCGTGCAGGGTCTACTCATGAGTAAGCCACCCGGGGTCTACGCACCAAGAAGCTGAGCGGGGTCTACTCGTGAGTAAGGCTACCAGGGTCTACTCACGAGTAAACCAACTCGCATGTATGGCAGCTGGGGTCTACTCGTGGGTCGCGGAGGGGGGGTTGGTCTACCAGTCTGCTCTAACCTTTTAAAAGTCTTTCTTACATCCATGATTTTGCCACTGGGTAAACACAATTCTGAATGTCTGCCAGCCCAAAATGATCTGGGGTGCTTTTTGACCTGTTCCTGCAACCACTGAGTATTTTTACTGGTAACTAAACGCTGAGGGGGCCTAAGACTGAAGAAGTGTGTAGCATTTGAATGAAGCTCCCCCCATCTTGTTGTTTACATTTTCCACACTTATCCAAGCTGATTTTTAAGTCTAGCAAAGGGAGCTTTTCTCTCTGGTGCAACATGCCTCATCTGTTCAGAAACTTCTCGTTTTATCACCAGGTGTAAGCTTGCACATGGAAGTTTTTCCTATCCTTTTTCAGTTGCAAAAGCAGGAGAATTTCCCAAGTGGGGTCTACTCAGAGTAAGCCGTGCAGGGTCTACTCACGAGTAAGCCACCCTGGGTCTACGCACCAAGAAGCTGAGCGGGGTCTACTCGTGAATAAGGCTACCAGGGTCTACTCACGAGTAAACCAACTCGCATGTATGGCAGCTGGGGTCTACTCGTGAGTCGCGGAGGGGGGGTTGGTCTACCAGTCTGCTCTAACCTTTTAAAAGTCTTTCTTACATCCATGATTTTGCCACTGGGTAAACACAATTCTGAATGTCTGCCAGCCCAAAATGATCTGGGGTGCTTTTTGAACTGTTCCTGCAACCACTGAGTATTTTTACTGGTAACTAAACGCTGAGGGGGCCTAAGACTGAAGAAGTGTGTAGCATTTGAATGAAGCTCCCCCCATCTTGTTCTTTACATTTTACACGCTTATCCAAGCTGATTTTTAAGTCTAGCAAAGGGAGCTTTTCTCTCTGGTGCAACATGCCTCATCTGTTCAGAAACTTCTCGTTTTATCACCAGGTGTAAGCTTGCACATGGAAGTTTTTCCTATCCTTTTTCAGTTGCAAAAGCAGGAGAATTTCCCAAGTGGGGTCTACTCAGAGTAAGCCGTGCAGGGTCTACTCATGAGTAAGCCACCCGGGCTCTACGCACCAAGAAGCTGAGCGGGGTCTACTCGTGAGTAAGGCTACCAGGGTCTACTCATGAGTAAACCAACTCGCATGTATGGCAGCTGGGGTCTACTCGTGGGTCGCGGAGGGGGGGTTGGTCTACCAGTCTGCTCTAACCTTTTAAAAGTCTTTCTTACATCCATGATTTTGCCACTGGGTAAATACAATTCTGAATGTCTGCCAGCCCAAAATGATCTGGGGTGCTTTTTGACCTGTTCCTGCAACCACTGAGTATTTTTACTGGTAACTAAACGCTGAGGGGGCCTAAGACTGAAGAAGTGTGTAGCATTTGAATGAAGCTCCCCCCATCTTGTTGTTTACATTTTCCACACTTATCCAAGCTGATTTTTAAGTCTAGCAAAGGGAGCTTTTCTCTCTGGTGCAACATGCCTCATCTGTTCAGAAACTTCTCGTTTTATCACCAGGTGTAAGCTTGCACATGGAAGTTTTTCCTATCCTTTTTCAGTTGCAAAAGCAGGAGAATTTCCCAAGTGGGGTCTACTCAGAGTAAGCCGAGCGGGGTCTACTCATGAGTAAGCCACCCGGGGTCTACGCACCAAGAAGCTGAGCGGGGTCTACTCGTGAGTAAGGCTACCAGGGTCTACTCACGAGTAAACCAACTCGCATGTATGGCAGCTGGGGTCTACTCGTGGGTCGCGGAGGGGGGGTTGGTCTACCAGTCTGCTCTAACCTTTTAAAAGTCTTTCTTACATCCATGATTTTGCCACTGGGTAAATACAATTCTGAATGTCTGCCAGCCCAAAATGATCTGGGGTGCTTTTTGACCTGTTCCTGCAACCACTGAGTATTTTTACTGGTAACTAAACGCTGAGGGGGCCTAAGACTGAAGAAGTGTGTAGCATTTGAATGAAGCTCCCCCCATCTTGTTGTTTACATTTTCCACACTTATCCAAGCTGATTTTTAAGTCTAGCAAAGGGAGCTTTTCTCTCTGGTGCAACATGCCTCATCTGTTCAGAAACTTCTCGTTTTATCACCAGGTGTAAGCTTGCACATGGAAGTTTTTCCTATCCTTTTTCAGTTGCAAAAGCAGGAGAATTTCCCAAGTGGGGTCTACTCAGAGTAAGCCGTGCAGGGTCTACTCACGAGTAAGCCACCCTGGGTCTACGCACCAAGAAGCTGAGCGGGGTCTACTCGTGAATAAGGCTACCAGGGTCTACTCACGAGTAAACCAACTCGCATGTATGGCAGCTGGGGTCTACTCGTGAGTCGCGGAGGGGGGGTTGGTCTACCAGTCTGCTCTAACCTTTTAAAAGTCTTTCTTACATCCATGATTTTGCCACTGGGTAAACACAATTCTGAATGTCTGCCAGCCCAAAATGATCTGGGGTGCTTTTTGAACTGTTCCTGCAACCACTGAGTATTTTTACTGGTAACTAAACGCTGAGGGGGCCTAAGACTGAAGAAGTGTGTAGCATTTGAATGAAGCTCCCCCCATCTTGTTCTTTACATTTTACACGCTTATCCAAGCTGATTTTTAAGTCTAGCAAAGGGAGCTTTTCTCTCTGGTGCAACATGCCTCATCTGTTCAGAAACTTCTCGTTTTATCACCAGGTGTAAGCTTGCACATGGAAGTTTTTCCTATCCTTTTTCAGTTGCAAAAGCAGGAGAATTTCCCAAGTGGGGTCTACTCAGAGTAAGCCGTGCAGGGTCTACTCATGAGTAAGCCACCCGGGCTCTACGCACCAAGAAGCTGAGCGGGGTCTACTCGTGAGTAAGGCTACCAGGGTCTACTCATGAGTAAACCAACTCGCATGTATGGCAGCTGGGGTCTACTCGTGGGTCGCGGAGGGGGGGTTGGTCTACCAGTCTGCTCTAACCTTTTAAAAGTCTTTCTTACATCCATGATTTTGCCACTGGGTAAATACAATTCTGAATGTCTGCCAGCCCAAAATGATCTGGGGTGCTTTTTGACCTGTTCCTGCAACCACTGAGTATTTTTACTGGTAACTAAACGCTGAGGGGGCCTAAGACTGAAGAAGTGTGTAGCATTTGAATGAAGCTCCCCCCATCTTGTTGTTTACATTTTCCACACTTATCCAAGCTGATTTTTAAGTCTAGCAAAGGGAGCTTTTCTCTCTGGTGCAACATGCCTCATCTGTTCAGAAACTTCTCGTTTTATCACCAGGTGTAAGCTTGCACATGGAAGTTTTTCCTATCCTTTTTCAGTTGCAAAAGCAGGAGAATTTCCCAAGTGGGGTCTACTCAGAGTAAGCCGAGCGGGGTCTACTCATGAGTAAGCCACCCGGGGTCTACGCACCAAGAAGCTGAGCGGGGTCTACTCGTGAGTAAGGCTACCAGGGTCTACTCACGAGTAAACCAACTCGCATGTATGGCAGCTGGGGTCTACTCGTGGGTCGCGGAGGGGGGGTTGGTCTACCAGTCTGCTCTAACCTTTTAAAAGTCTTTCTTACATCCATGATTTTGCCACTGGGTAAATACAATTCTGAATGTCTGCCAGCCCAAAATGATCTGGGGTGCTTTTTGACCTGTTCCTGCAACCACTGAGTATTTTTACTGGTAACTAAACGCTGAGGGGGCCTAAGACTGAAGAAGTGTGTAGCATTTGAATGAAGCTCCCCCCATCTTGTTGTTTACATTTTCCACACTTATCCAAGCTGATTTTTAAGTCTAGCAAAGGGAGCTTTTCTCTCTGGTGCAACATGCCTCATCTGTTCAGAAACTTCTCGTTTTATCACCAGGTGTAAGCTTGCACATGGAAGTTTTTCCTATCCTTTTTCAGTTGCAAAAGCAGGAGAATTTCCCAAGTGGGGTCTACTCAGAGTAAGCCGTGCAGGGTCTACTCATGAGTAAGCCACCCGGGCTCTACGCACCAAGAAGCTGAGCGGGGTCTACTCGTGAGTAAGGCTACCAGGGTCTACTCACGAGTAAACCAACTCGCATGTATGGCAGCTGGGGTCTACTCGTGGGTCGCGGAGGGGGGGTTGGTCTACCAGTCTGCTCTAACCTTTTAAAAGTCTTTCTTACATCCATGATTTTGCCACTGGGTAAATACAATTCTGAATGTCTGCCAGCCCAAAATGATCTGGGGTGCTTTTTGACCTGTTCCTGCAACCACTGAGTATTTTTACTGGTAACTAAACGCTGAGGGGGCCTAAGACTGAAGAAGTGTGTAGCATTTGAATGAAGCTCCCCCCATCTTGTTGTTTACATTTTCCACACTTATCCAAGCTGATTTTTAAGTCTAGCAAAGGGAGCTTTTCTCTCTGGTGCAACATGCCTCATCTGTTCAGAAACTTCTCGTTTTATCACCAGGTGTAAGCTTGCACATGGAAGTTTTTCCTATCCTTTTTCAGTTGCAAAAGCAGGAGAATTTCCCAAGTGGGGTCTACTCAGAGTAAGCCGTGCAGGGTCTACTCACGAGTAAGCCACCCTGGGTCTACGCACCAAGAAGCTGAGCGGGGTCTACTCGTGAATAAGGCTACCAGGGTCTACTCACGAGTAAACCAACTCGCATGTATGGCAGCTGGGGTCTACTCGTGAGTCGCGGAGGGGGGGTTGGTCTACCAGTCTGCTCTAACCTTTTAAAACTCTTTCTTACATCCATGATTTTGCCACTGGGTAAACACAATTCTGAATGTCTGCCAGCCCAAAATGATCTGGGGTGCTTTTTGAACTGTTCCTGCAACCACTGAGTATTTTTACTGGTAACTAAACGCTGAGGGGGCCTAAGACTGAAGAAGTGTGTAGCATTTGAATGAAGCTCCCCCCATCTTGTTCTTTACATTTTCCACGCTTATCCAAGCTGATTTTTAAGTCTAGCAAAGGGAGCTTTTCTCTCTGGTGCAACATGCCTCATCTGTTCAGAAACTTCTCGTTTTATCACCAGGTGTAAGCTTGCACATGGAAGTTTTTCCTATCCTTTTTCAGTTGCAAAAGCAGGAGAATTTCCCAAGTGGGGTCTACTCAGAGTAAGCCGAGCGGGGTCTACTCATGAGTAAGCCACCCGGGGTCTACGCACCAAGAAGCTGAGCGGGATCTACTCGTGAGTAAGGCTACTAGGGTCTACTCACGAGTAAACCAACTCGCATGTATGGCAGCTGGGGTCTACTCGTGAGTCGCGGAGGGGGGGGTTGGTCTACCAGTCTGCTCTAACCTTTTAAAAGTCTTTCTTACATCCATGATTTTGCCACTGGGTAAATATAATTCTGAATGTCTGCCAGCCCAAAATGATCTGGGGTGCTTTTTGACCTGTTCCTGCAACCACTGAGTATTTTTACTGGTAACTGAACGCTGAGGGGGCCTAAGACTGAAGAAGTGTGTAGCATTTGAATGAAGCTCCCCCCATTTTGTTCTTTACATTTTACACGCTTATCCAAGCTGATTTTTAAGTCTAGCAAAGGGAGCTTTTCTCTCTGGTGCAACATGCCTCATCTGTTCAGAAACTTCTCGTTTTATCACCAGGTGTAAGCTTGCACATGGAAGTTTTTCCTATCCTTTTTCAGTTGCAAAAGCAGGAGAATTTCCCAAGTGGGGTCTACTCAGAGTAAGCCGTGCAGGGTCTACTCATGAGTAAGCCACCCGGGGTCTACGCACCAAGAAGCTGAGCGGGGTCTACTCGTGAGTAAGGCTACCAGGGTCTACTCACGAGTAAACCAACTCGCATGTATGGCAGCTGGGGTCTACTCGTGGGTCGCGGAGGGGGGGTTGGTCTACCAGTCTGCTCTAACCTTTTAAAAGTCTTTCTTACATCCATGATTTTGCCACTGGGTAAACACAATTCTGAATGTCTGCCAGCCCAAAATGATCTGGGGTGCTTTTTGACCTGTTCCTGCAACCACTGAGTATTTTTACTGGTAACTAAACGCTGAGGGGGCCTAAGACTGAAGAAGTGTGTAGCATTTGAATGAAGCTCCCCCCATCTTGTTGTTTACATTTTCCACACTTATCCAAGCTGATTTTTAAGTCTAGCAAAGGGAGCTTTTCTCTCTGGTGCAACATGCCTCATCTGTTCAGAAACTTCTCGTTTTATCACCAGGTGTAAGCTTGCACATGGAAGTTTTTCCTATCCTTTTTCAGTTGCAAAAGCAGGAGAATTTCCCAAGTGGGGTCTACTCAGAGTAAGCCGTGCAGGGTCTACTCACGAGTAAGCCACCCTGGGTCTACGCACCAAGAAGCTGAGCGGGGTCTACTCGTGAATAAGGCTACCAGGGTCTACTCACGAGTAAACCAACTCGCATGTATGGCAGCTGGGGTCTACTCGTGAGTCGCGGAGGGGGGGTTGGTCTACCAGTCTGCTCTAACCTTTTAAAAGTCTTTCTTACATCCATGATTTTGCCACTGGGTAAACACAATTCTGAATGTCTGCCAGCCCAAAATGATCTGGGGTGCTTTTTGAACTGTTCCTGCAACCACTGAGTATTTTTACTGGTAACTAAACGCTGAGGGGGCCTAAGACTGAAGAAGTGTGTAGCATTTGAATGAAGCTCCCCCCATCTTGTTGTTTACATTTTCCACACTTATCCAAGCTGATTTTTAAGTCTAGCAAAGGGAGCTTTTCTCTCTGGTGCAACATGCCTCATCTGTTCAGAAACTTCTCGTTTTAGCACCAGGTGTAAGCTTGCACATGGAAGTTTTTCCTATCCTTTTTCAGTTGCAAAAGCAGGAGAATTTCCCAAGTGGGGTCTACTCAGAGTAAGCCGAGCGGGGTCTACTCATGAGTAAGCCACCCGGGTTCTACGCACCAAGAAGCTGAGCGGGGTCTACTCGTGAGTAAGGCTACCATGGTCTACTCATGAGTAAACCAACTCGCGTGTATGGCAGCTGGGGTCTACTCGTGAGTCGCTGAGGGGGGTTGGTCTACCAGTCTGCTCTAACCTTTTAAAAGTCTTTCTTACATCCATGATTTTGCCACTGGGTAAATACAATTCTGAATGTCTGCCAGCCCAAAATGATCTGGGGTGCTTTTTGAACTGTTCCTGCAACCACTGAGTATTTTTACTGGTAACTAAACGCTGAGGGGGCCTAAAACTGAAGAAGTGTGTAGCATTTGAATGAAGCTCCCCCCATCTTGTTGTTTAGATTTTCCACACTTATCCAAGTTGATTTTTAAGTCTAGCAAAGGGAGCTTTTCTCTGTGGTGCAACATGCCTCATCTGTTCAGGAACTTCTCGTTTTATCACCAGGTGTAAGCTTGCACATGGAAGTTTTTCCTATCCTTTTTCAGTTGCAAAAGCAGGAGAATTTCCCAAGTGGGGTCTACTCAGAGTAAGCCGTGCAGGGTCTACTCACGAGTAAGCCACCCGGGGTCTACGCACCAAGAAGCTGAGCGGGGTCTACTCGTGAGTAAGGCTACCAGGGTCTACTCACGAGTAAACCAACTCGCATGTATGGCAGCTGGGGTCTACTCGTGGGTCACGGAGGGGGGGTTGGTCTACCAGTCTGCTCTAACCTTTTAAAAGTCTTTCTTACATCCATGATTTTGCCACTGGGTAAATACAATTCTGAATGTCTGCCAGCCCAAAATGATCTGGGGTGCTTTTTGACCTGTTCCTGCAACCACTGAGTATTTTTACTGGTAACTAAACGCTGAGGGGGCCTAAGACTGAAGAAGTGTGTAGCATTTGAATGAAGCTCCCCCCATCTTGTTATTTACATTTTCCACACTTATCCAAGCTGATTTTTAAGTCTAGCAAAGGGAGCTTTTCTCTCTGGTGCAACATGCCTCATCTGTTCAGAAACTTCTCGTTTTATCACCAGGTGTAAGCTTGCACATGGAAGTTTTTCCTATCCTTTTTCAGTTGCAAAAGCAGGAGAATTTCCCAAGTGGGGTCTACTCAGAGTAAGCCGTGCAGGGTCTACTCACGAGTAAGCCACCCGGGGTCTACGCACCAAGAAGCTGAGCGGGGTCTACTCGTGAGTAAGGCTACCAGGGTCTACTCACGAGTAAACCAACTCGCATGTATGGCAGCTGGGGTCTACTCGTGGGTCACGGAGGGGGGGTTGGTCTACCAGTCTGCTCTAACCTTTTAAAAGTCTTTCTTACATCCATGATTTTGCCACTGGGTAAATACAATTCTGAATGTCTGCCAGCCCAAAATGATCTGGGGTGCTTTTTGACCTGTTCCTGCAACCACTGAGTATTTTTACTGGTAACTAAACGCTGAGGGGGCCTAAGACTGAAGAAGTGTGTAGCATTTGAATGAAGCTCCCCCCATCTTGTTCTTTACATTTTCCACACTTATCCAAGCTGATTTTTAAGTCTAGCAAAGGGAGCTTTTCTCTCTGGTGCAACATGCCTCATCTGTTCAGAAACTTCTCGTTTTATCACCAGGTGTAAGCTTGCACATGGAAGTTTTTCCTATCCTTTTTCAGTTGCAAAAGCAGGAGAATTTCCCAAGTGGGGTCTACTCAGAGTAAGCCGTGCAGGGTCTACTCATGAGTAAGCCACCCGGGCTCTACGCACCAAGAAGCTGAGCGGGGTCTACTCGTGAGTAAGGCTACCAGGGTCTACTCATGAGTAAACCAACTCGCATGTATGGCAGCTGGGGTCTACTCGTGGGTCGCGGAGGGGGGGTTGGTCTACCAGTCTGCTCTAACCTTTTAAAAGTCTTTCTTACATCCATGATTTTGCCACTGGGTAAATACAATTCTGAATGTCTGCCAGCCCAAAATGATCTGGGGTGCTTTTTGACCTGTTCCTGCAACCACTGAGTATTTTTACTGGTAACTAAACGCTGAGGGGGCCTAAGACTGAAGAAGTGTGTAGCATTTGAATGAAGCTCCCCCCATCTTGTTGTTTACATTTTCCACACTTATCCAAGCTGATTTTTAAGTCTAGCAAAGGGAGCTTTTCTCTCTGGTGCAACATGCCTCATCTGTTCAGAAACTTCTCGTTTTATCACCAGGTGTAAGCTTGCACATGGAAGTTTTTCCTATCCTTTTTCAGTTGCAAAAGCAGGAGAATTTCCCAAGTGGGGTCTACTCAGAGTAAGCCGAGCGGGGTCTACTCATGAGTAAGCCACCCGGGGTCTACGCACCAAGAAGCTGAGCGGGGTCTACTCGTGAGTAAGGCTACCAGGGTCTACTCACGAGTAAACCAACTCGCATGTATGGCAGCTGGGGTCTACTCGTGGGTCGCGGAGGGGGGGTTGGTCTACCAGTCTGCTCTAACCTTTTAAAAGTCTTTCTTACATCCATGATTTTGCCACTGGGTAAATACAATTCTGAATGTCTGCCAGCCCAAAATGATCTGGGGTGCTTTTTGACCTGTTCCTGCAACCACTGAGTATTTTTACTGGTAACTAAACGCTGAGGGGGCCTAAGACTGAAGAAGTGTGTAGCATTTGAATGAAGCTCCCCCCATCTTGTTGTTTACATTTTCCACACTTATCCAAGCTGATTTTTAAGTCTAGCAAAGGGAGCTTTTCTCTCTGGTGCAACATGCCTCATCTGTTCAGAAACTTCTCGTTTTATCACCAGGTGTAAGCTTGCACATGGAAGTTTTTCCTATCCTTTTTCAGTTGCAAAAGCAGGAGAATTTCCCAAGTGGGGTCTACTCAGAGTAAGCCGTGCAGGGTCTACTCATGAGTAAGCCACCCGGGCTCTACGCACCAAGAAGCTGAGCGGGGTCTACTCGTGAGTAAGGCTACCAGGGTCTACTCATGAGTAAACCAACTCGCATGTATGGCAGCTGGGGTCTACTCGTGGGTCGCGGAGGGGGGGTTGGTCTACCAGTCTGCTCTAACCTTTTAAAAGTCTTTCTTACATCCATGATTTTGCCACTGGGTAAATACAATTCTGAATGTCTGCCAGCCCAAAATGATCTGGGGTGCTTTTTGACCTGTTCCTGCAACCACTGAGTATTTTTACTGGTAACTAAACGCTGAGGGGGCCTAAGACTGAAGAAGTGTGTAGCATTTGAATGAAGCTCCCCCCATCTTGTTGTTTACATTTTCCACACTTATCCAAGCTGATTTTTAAGTCTAGCAAAGGGAGCTTTTCTCTCTGGTGCAACATGCCTCATCTGTTCAGAAACTTCTCGTTTTATCACCAGGTGTAAGCTTGCACATGGAAGTTTTTCCTATCCTTTTTCAGTTGCAAAAGCAGGAGAATTTCCCAAGTGGGGTCTACTCAGAGTAAGCCGTGCAGGGTCTACTCACGAGTAAGCCACCCTGGGTCTACGCACCAAGAAGCTGAGCGGGGTCTACTCGTGAATAAGGCTACCAGGGTCTACTCACGAGTAAACCAACTCGCATGTATGGCAGCTGGGGTCTACTCGTGAGTCGCGGAGGGGGGGTTGGTCTACCAGTCTGCTCTAACCTTTTAAAACTCTTTCTTACATCCATGATTTTGCCACTGGGTAAACACAATTCTGAATGTCTGCCAGCCCAAAATGATCTGGGGTGCTTTTTGAACTGTTCCTGCAACCACTGAGTATTTTTACTGGTAACTAAACGCTGAGGGGGCCTAACACTGAAGAAGTGTGTAGCATTTGAATGAAGCTCCCCCCATCTTGTTCTTTACATTTTCCACGCTTATCCAAGCTGATTTTTAAGTCTAGCAAAGGGAGCTTTTCTCTCTGGTGCAACATGCCTCATCTGTTCAGAAACTTCTCGTTTTATCACCAGGTGTAAGCTTGCACATGGAAGTTTTTCCTATCCTTTTTCAGTTGCAAAAGCAGGAGAATTTCCCAAGTGGGGTCTACTCAGAGTAAGCCGAGCGGGGTCTACTCATGAGTAAGCCACCCGGGGTCTACGCACCAAGAAGCTGAGCGGGATCTACTCGTGAGTAAGGCTACTAGGGTCTACTCACGAGTAAACCAACTCGCATGTATGGCAGCTGGGGTCTACTCGTGAGTCGCGGAGGGGGGGGTTGGTCTACCAGTCTGCTCTAACCTTTTAAAAGTCTTTCTTACATCCATGATTTTGCCACTGGGTAAATATAATTCTGAATGTCTGCCAGCCCAAAATGATCTGGGGTGCTTTTTGACCTGTTCCTGCAACCACTGAGTATTTTTACTGGTAACTGAACGCTGAGGGGGCCTAAGACTGAAGAAGTGTGTAGCATTTGAATGAAGCTCCCCCCATTTTGTTCTTTACATTTTACACGCTTATCCAAGCTGATTTTTAAGTCTAGCAAAGGGAGCTTTTCTCTCTGGTGCAACATGCCTCATCTGTTCAGAAACTTCTCGTTTTATCACCAGGTGTAAGCTTGCACATGGAAGTTTTTCCTATCCTTTTTCAGTTGCAAAAGCAGGAGAATTTCCCAAGTGGGGTCTACTCAGAGTAAGCCGTGCAGGGTCTACTCACGAGTAAGCCACCCGGGGTCTACGCACCAAGAAGCTGAGCGGGGTCTACTCGTGAGTAAGGCTACCAGGGTCTACTCACGAGTAAACCAACTCGCATGTATGGCAGCTGGGGTCTACTCGTGGGTCACGGAGGGGGGGTTGGTCTACCAGTCTGCTCTAACCTTTTAAAAGTCTTTCTTACATCCATGATTTTGCCACTGGGTAAATACAATTCTGAATGTCTGCCAGCCCAAAATGATCTGGGGTGCTTTTTGACCTGTTCCTGCAACCACTGAGTATTTTTACTGGTAACTAAACGCTGAGGGGGCCTAAGACTGAAGAAGTGTGTAGCATTTGAATGAAGCTCCCCCCATCTTGTTATTTACATTTTCCACACTTATCCAAGCTGATTTTTAAGTCTAGCAAAGGGAGCTTTTCTCTCTGGTGCAACATGCCTCATCTGTTCAGAAACTTCTCGTTTTATCACCAGGTGTAAGCTTGCACATGGAAGTTTTTCCTATCCTTTTTCAGTTGCAAAAGCAGGAGAATTTCCCAAGTGGGGTCTACTCAGAGTAAGCCGTGCAGGGTCTACTCACGAGTAAGCCACCCTGGGTCTACGCACCAAGAAGCTGAGCGGGGTCTACTCGTGAATAAGGCTACCAGGGTCTACTCACGAGTAAACCAACTCGCATGTATGGCAGCTGGGGTCTACTCGTGAGTCGCGGAGGGGGGGTTGGTCTACCAGTCTGCTCTAACCTTTTAAAACTCTTTCTTACATCCATGATTTTGCCACTGGGTAAACACAATTCTGAATGTCTGCCAGCCCAAAATGATCTGGGGTGCTTTTTGACCTGTTCCTGCAACCACTGAGTATTTTTACTGGTAACTAAACGCTGAGGGGGCCTAAGACTGAAGAAGTGTGTAGCATTTGAATGAAGCTCCCCCCATCTTGTTCTTTACATTTTCCACACTTATCCAAGCTGATTTTTAAGTCTAGCAAAGGGAGCTTTTCTCTCTGGTGCAACATGCCTCATCTGTTCAGAAACTTCTCGTTTTATCACCAGGTGTAAGCTTGCACATGGAAGTTTTTCCTATCCTTTTTCAGTTGCAAAAGCAGGAGAATTTCCCAAGTGGGGTCTACTCAGAGTAAGCCGTGCAGGGTCTACTCATGAGTAAGCCACCCGGGCTCTACGCACCAAGAAGCTGAGCGGGGTCTACTCGTGAGTAAGGCTACCAGGGTCTACTCATGAGTAAACCAACTCGCATGTATGGCAGCTGGGGTCTACTCGTGGGTCGCGGAGGGGGGGTTGGTCTACCAGTCTGCTCTAACCTTTTAAAAGTCTTTCTTACATCCATGATTTTGCCACTGGGTAAATACAATTCTGAATGTCTGCCAGCCCAAAATGATCTGGGGTGCTTTTTGACCTGTTCCTGCAACCACTGAGTATTTTTACTGGTAACTAAACGCTGAGGGGGCCTAAGACTGAAGAAGTGTGTAGCATTTGAATGAAGCTCCCCCCATCTTGTTGTTTACATTTTCCACACTTATCCAAGCTGATTTTTAAGTCTAGCAAAGGGAGCTTTTCTCTCTGGTGCAACATGCCTCATCTGTTCAGAAACTTCTCGTTTTATCACCAGGTGTAAGCTTGCACATGGAAGTTTTTCCTATCCTTTTTCAGTTGCAAAAGCAGGAGAATTTCCCAAGTGGGGTCTACTCAGAGTAAGCCGAGCGGGGTCTACTCATGAGTAAGCCACCCGGGGTCTACGCACCAAGAAGCTGAGCGGGGTCTACTCGTGAGTAAGGCTACCAGGGTCTACTCACGAGTAAACCAACTCGCATGTATGGCAGCTGGGGTCTACTCGTGGGTCGCGGAGGGGGGGTTGGTCTACCAGTCTGCTCTAACCTTTTAAAAGTCTTTCTTACATCCATGATTTTGCCACTGGGTAAATACAATTCTGAATGTCTGCCAGCCCAAAATGATCTGGGGTGCTTTTTGACCTGTTCCTGCAACCACTGAGTATTTTTACTGGTAACTAAACGCTGAGGGGGCCTAAGACTGAAGAAGTGTGTAGCATTTGAATGAAGCTCCCCCCATCTTGTTGTTTACATTTTCCACACTTATCCAAGCTGATTTTTAAGTCTAGCAAAGGGAGCTTTTCTCTCTGGTGCAACATGCCTCATCTGTTCAGAAACTTCTCGTTTTATCACCAGGTGTAAGCTTGCACATGGAAGTTTTTCCTATCCTTTTTCAGTTGCAAAAGCAGGAGAATTTCCCAAGTGGGGTCTACTCAGAGTAAGCCGTGCAGGGTCTACTCATGAGTAAGCCACCCGGGCTCTACGCACCAAGAAGCTGAGCGGGGTCTACTCGTGAGTAAGGCTACCAGGGTCTACTCACGAGTAAACCAACTCGCATGTATGGCAGCTGGGGTCTACTCGTGGGTCGCGGAGGGGGGGTTGGTCTACCAGTCTGCTCTAACCTTTTAAAAGTCTTTCTTACATCCATGATTTTGCCACTGGGTAAATACAATTCTGAATGTCTGCCAGCCCAAAATGATCTGGGGTGCTTTTTGACCTGTTCCTGCAACCACTGAGTATTTTTACTGGTAACTAAACGCTGAGGGGGCCTAAGACTGAAGAAGTGTGTAGCATTTGAATGAAGCTCCCCCCATCTTGTTGTTTACATTTTCCACACTTATCCAAGCTGATTTTTAAGTCTAGCAAAGGGAGCTTTTCTCTCTGGTGCAACATGCCTCATCTGTTCAGAAACTTCTCGTTTTATCACCAGGTGTAAGCTTGCACATGGAAGTTTTTCCTATCCTTTTTCAGTTGCAAAAGCAGGAGAATTTCCCAAGTGGGGTCTACTCAGAGTAAGCCGTGCAGGGTCTACTCACGAGTAAGCCACCCTGGGTCTACGCACCAAGAAGCTGAGCGGGGTCTACTCGTGAATAAGGCTACCAGGGTCTACTCACGAGTAAACCAACTCGCATGTATGGCAGCTGGGGTCTACTCGTGAGTCGCGGAGGGGGGGTTGGTCTACCAGTCTGCTCTAACCTTTTAAAACTCTTTCTTACATCCATGATTTTGCCACTGGGTAAACACAATTCTGAATGTCTGCCAGCCCAAAATGATCTGGGGTGCTTTTTGAACTGTTCCTGCAACCACTGAGTATTTTTACTGGTAACTAAACGCTGAGGGGGCCTAAGACTGAAGAAGTGTGTAGCATTTGAATGAAGCTCCCCCCATCTTGTTCTTTACATTTTCCACGCTTATCCAAGCTGATTTTTAAGTCTAGCAAAGGGAGCTTTTCTCTCTGGTGCAACATGCCTCATCTGTTCAGAAACTTCTCGTTTTATCACCAGGTGTAAGCTTGCACATGGAAGTTTTTCCTATCCTTTTTCAGTTGCAAAAGCAGGAGAATTTCCCAAGTGGGGTCTACTCAGAGTAAGCCGAGCGGGGTCTACTCATGAGTAAGCCACCCGGGGTCTACGCACCAAGAAGCTGAGCGGGATCTACTCGTGAGTAAGGCTACTAGGGTCTACTCACGAGTAAACCAACTCGCATGTATGGCAGCTGGGGTCTACTCGTGAGTCGCGGAGGGGGGGGTTGGTCTACCAGTCTGCTCTAACCTTTTAAAAGTCTTTCTTACATCCATGATTTTGCCACTGGGTAAATATAATTCTGAATGTCTGCCAGCCCAAAATGATCTGGGGTGCTTTTTGACCTGTTCCTGCAACCACTGAGTATTTTTACTGGTAACTGAACGCTGAGGGGGCCTAAGACTGAAGAAGTGTGTAGCATTTGAATGAAGCTCCCCCCATTTTGTTCTTTACATTTTACACGCTTATCCAAGCTGATTTTTAAGTCTAGCAAAGGGAGCTTTTCTCTCTGGTGCAACATGCCTCATCTGTTCAGAAACTTCTCGTTTTATCACCAGGTGTAAGCTTGCACATGGAAGTTTTTCCTATCCTTTTTCAGTTGCAAAAGCAGGAGAATTTCCCAAGTGGGGTCTACTCAGAGTAAGCCGTGCAGGGTCTACTCATGAGTAAGCCACCCGGGGTCTACGCACCAAGAAGCTGAGCGGGGTCTACTCGTGAGTAAGGCTACCAGGGTCTACTCACGAGTAAACCAACTCGCATGTATGGCAGCTGGGGTCTACTCGTGGGTCGCGGAGGGGGGGTTGGTCTACCAGTCTGCTCTAACCTTTTAAAAGTCTTTCTTACATCCATGATTTTGCCACTGGGTAAACACAATTCTGAATGTCTGCCAGCCCAAAATGATCTGGGGTGCTTTTTGACCTGTTCCTGCAACCACTGAGTATTTTTACTGGTAACTAAACGCTGAGGGGGCCTAAGACTGAAGAAGTGTGTAGCATTTGAATGAAGCTCCCCCCATCTTGTTGTTTACATTTTCCACACTTATCCAAGCTGATTTTTAAGTCTAGCAAAGGGAGCTTTTCTCTCTGGTGCAACATGCCTCATCTGTTCAGAAACTTCTCGTTTTATCACCAGGTGTAAGCTTGCACATGGAAGTTTTTCCTATCCTTTTTCAGTTGCAAAAGCAGGAGAATTTCCCAAGTGGGGTCTACTCAGAGTAAGCCGTGCAGGGTCTACTCACGAGTAAGCCACCCTGGGTCTACGCACCAAGAAGCTGAGCGGGGTCTACTCGTGAATAAGGCTACCAGGGTCTACTCACGAGTAAACCAACTCGCATGTATGGCAGCTGGGGTCTACTCGTGAGTCGCGGAGGGGGGGTTGGTCTACCAGTCTGCTCTAACCTTTTAAAAGTCTTTCTTACATCCATGATTTTGCCACTGGGTAAACACAATTCTGAATGTCTGCCAGCCCAAAATGATCTGGGGTGCTTTTTGACCTGTTCCTGCAACCACTGAGTATTTTTACTGGTAACTAAACGCTGAGGGGGCCTAAGACTGAAGAAGTGTGTAGCATTTGAATGAAGCTCCCCCCATCTTGTTCTTTACATTTTACACGCTTATCCAAGCTGATTTTTAAGTCTAGCAAAGGGAGCTTTTCTCTCTGGTGCAACATGCCTCATCTGTTCAGAAACTTCTCGTTTTATCACCAGGTGTAAGCTTGCACATGGAAGTTTTTCCTATCCTTTTTCAGTTGCAAAAGCAGGAGAATTTCCCAAGTGGGGTCTACTCAGAGTAAGCCGTGCAGGGTCTACTCATGAGTAAGCCACCCGGGCTCTACGCACCAAGAAGCTGAGCGGGGTCTACTCGTGAGTAAGGCTACCAGGGTCTACTCACGAGTAAACCAACTCGCATGTATGGCAGCTGGGGTCTACTCGTGGGTCGCGGAGGGGGGGTTGGTCTACCAGTCTGCTCTAACCTTTTAAAAGTCTTTCTTACATCCATGATTTTGCCACTGGGTAAATACAATTCTGAATGTCTGCCAGCCCAAAATGATCTGGGGTGCTTTTTGACCTGTTCCTGCAACCACTGAGTATTTTTACTGGTAACTAAACGCTGAGGGGGCCTAAGACTGAAGAAGTGTGTAGCATTTGAATGAAGCTCCCCCCATCTTGTTGTTTACATTTTCCACACTTATCCAAGCTGATTTTTAAGTCTAGCAAAGGGAGCTTTTCTCTCTGGTGCAACATGCCTCATCTGTTCAGAAACTTCTCGTTTTATCACCAGGTGTAAGCTTGCACATGGAAGTTTTTCCTATCCTTTTTCAGTTGCAAAAGCAGGAGAATTTCCCAAGTGGGGTCTACTCAGAGTAAGCCGTGCAGGGTCTACTCACGAGTAAGCCACCCTGGGTCTACGCACCAAGAAGCTGAGCGGGGTCTACTCGTGAATAAGGCTACCAGGGTCTACTCACGAGTAAACCAACTCGCATGTATGGCAGCTGGGGTCTACTCGTGAGTCGCGGAGGGGGGGTTGGTCTACCAGTCTGCTCTAACCTTTTAAAACTCTTTCTTACATCCATGATTTTGCCCCTGGGTAAACACAATTCTGAATGTCTGCCAGCCCAAAATGATCTGGGGTGCTTTTTGAACTGTTCCTGCAACCACTGAGTATTTTTACTGGTAACTAAACGCTGAGGGGGCCTAAGACTGAAGAAGTGTGTAGCATTTGAATGAAGCTCCCCCCATCTTGTTCTTTACATTTTCCACGCTTATCCAAGCTGATTTTTAAGTCTAGCAAAGGGAGCTTTTCTCTCTGGTGCAACATGCCTCATCTGTTCAGAAACTTCTCGTTTTATCACCAGGTGTAAGCTTGCACATGGAAGTTTTTCCTATCCTTTTTCAGTTGCAAAAGCAGGAGAATTTCCCAAGTGGGGTCTACTCAGAGTAAGCCGAGCGGGGTCTACTCATGAGTAAGCCACCCGGGGTCTACGCACCAAGAAGCTGAGCGGGATCTACTCGTGAGTAAGGCTACTAGGGTCTACTCACGAGTAAACCAACTCGCATGTATGGCAGCTGGGGTCTACTCGTGAGTCGCGGAGGGGGGGGTTGGTCTACCAGTCTGCTCTAACCTTTTAAAAGTCTTTCTTACATCCATGATTTTGCCACTGGGTAAATATAATTCTGAATGTCTGCCAGCCCAAAATGATCTGGGGTGCTTTTTGACCTGTTCCTGCAACCACTGAGTATTTTTACTGGTAACTGAACGCTGAGGGGGCCTAAGACTGAAGAAGTGTGTAGCATTTGAATGAAGCTCCCCCCATTTTGTTCTTTACATTTTACACGCTTATCCAAGCTGATTTTTAAGTCTAGCAAAGGGAGCTTTTCTCTCTGGTGCAACATGCCTCATCTGTTCAGAAACTTCTCGTTTTATCACCAGGTGTAAGCTTGCACATGGAAGTTTTTCCTATCCTTTTTCAGTTGCAAAAGCAGGAGAATTTCCCAAGTGGGGTCTACTCAGAGTAAGCCGTGCAGGGTCTACTCATGAGTAAGCCACCCGGGGTCTACGCACCAAGAAGCTGAGCGGGGTCTACTCGTGAGTAAGGCTACCAGGGTCTACTCACGAGTAAACCAACTCGCATGTATGGCAGCTGGGGTCTACTCGTGGGTCGCGGAGGGGGGGTTGGTCTACCAGTCTGCTCTAACCTTTTAAAAGTCTTTCTTACATCCATGATTTTGCCACTGGGTAAACACAATTCTGAATGTCTGCCAGCCCAAAATGATCTGGGGTGCTTTTTGACCTGTTCCTGCAACCACTGAGTATTTTTACTGGTAACTAAACGCTGAGGGGGCCTAAGACTGAAGAAGTGTGTAGCATTTGAATGAAGCTCCCCCCATCTTGTTGTTTACATTTTCCACACTTATCCAAGCTGATTTTTAAGTCTAGCAAAGGGAGCTTTTCTCTCTGGTGCAACATGCCTCATCTGTTCAGAAACTTCTCGTTTTATCACCAGGTGTAAGCTTGCACATGGAAGTTTTTCCTATCCTTTTTCAGTTGCAAAAGCAGGAGAATTTCCCAAGTGGGGTCTACTCAGAGTAAGCCGTGCAGGGTCTACTCACGAGTAAGCCACCCTGGGTCTACGCACCAAGAAGCTGAGCGGGGTCTACTCGTGAATAAGGCTACCAGGGTCTACTCACGAGTAAACCAACTCGCATGTATGGCAGCTGGGGTCTACTCGTGAGTCGCGGAGGGGGGGTTGGTCTACCAGTCTGCTCTAACCTTTTAAAAGTCTTTCTTACATCCATGATTTTGCCACTGGGTAAACACAATTCTGAATGTCTGCCAGCCCAAAATGATCTGGGGTGCTTTTTGACCTGTTCCTGCAACCACTGAGTATTTTTACTGGTAACTAAACGCTGAGGGGGCCTAAGACTGAAGAAGTGTGTAGCATTTGAATGAAGCTCCCCCCATCTTGTTCTTTACATTTTACACGCTTATCCAAGCTGATTTTTAATTCTAGCAAAGGGAGCTTTTCTCTCTGGTGCAACATGCCTCATCTGTTCAGAAACTTCTCGTTTTATCACCAGGTGTAAGCTTGCACATGGAAGTTTTTCCTATCCTTTTTCAGTTGCAAAAGCAGGAGAATTTCCCAAGTGGGGTCTACTCAGAGTAAGCCGTGCAGGGTCTACTCATGAGTAAGCCACCCGGGCTCTACGCACCAAGAAGCTGAGCGGGGTCTACTCGTGAGTAAGGCTACCAGGGTCTACTCATGAGTAAACCAACTCGCATGTATGGCAGCTGGGGTCTACTCGTGGGTCGCGGAGGGGGGGTTGGTCTACCAGTCTGCTCTAACCTTTTAAAAGTCTTTCTTACATCCATGATTTTGCCACTGGGTAAATACAATTCTGAATGTCTGCCAGCCCAAAATGATCTGGGGTGCTTTTTGACCTGTTCCTGCAACCACTGAGTATTTTTACTGGTAACTAAACGCTGAGGGGGCCTAAGACTGAAGAAGTGTGTAGCATTTGAATGAAGCTCCCCCCATCTTGTTGTTTACATTTTCCACACTTATCCAAGCTGATTTTTAAGTCTAGCAAAGGGAGCTTTTCTCTCTGGTGCAACATGCCTCATCTGTTCAGAAACTTCTCGTTTTATCACCAGGTGTAAGCTTGCACATGGAAGTTTTTCCTATCCTTTTTCAGTTGCAAAAGCAGGAGAATTTCCCAAGTGGGGTCTACTCAGAGTAAGCCGAGCGGGGTCTACTCATGAGTAAGCCACCCGGGGTCTACGCACCAAGAAGCTGAGCGGGGTCTACTCGTGAGTAAGGCTACCAGGGTCTACTCACGAGTAAACCAACTCGCATGTATGGCAGCTGGGGTCTACTCGTGGGTCGCGGAGGGGGGGTTGGTCTACCAGTCTGCTCTAACCTTTTAAAAGTCTTTCTTACATCCATGATTTTGCCACTGGGTAAATACAATTCTGAATGTCTGCCAGCCCAAAATGATCTGGGGTGCTTTTTGACCTGTTCCTGCAACCACTGAGTATTTTTACTGGTAACTAAACGCTGAGGGGGCCTAAGACTGAAGAAGTGTGTAGCATTTGAATGAAGCTCCCCCCATCTTGTTGTTTACATTTTCCACACTTATCCAAGCTGATTTTTAAGTCTAGCAAAGGGAGCTTTTCTCTCTGGTGCAACATGCCTCATCTGTTCAGAAACTTCTCGTTTTATCACCAGGTGTAAGCTTGCACATGGAAGTTTTTCCTATCCTTTTTCAGTTGCAAAAGCAGGAGAATTTCCCAAGTGGGGTCTACTCAGAGTAAGCCGTGCAGGGTCTACTCATGAGTAAGCCACCCGGGCTCTACGCACCAAGAAGCTGAGCGGGGTCTACTCGTGAGTAAGGCTACCAGGGTCTACTCACGAGTAAACCAACTCGCATGTATGGCAGCTGGGGTCTACTCGTGGGTCGCGGAGGGGGGGGTGGTCTACCAGTCTGCTCTAACCTTTTAAAAGTCTTTCTTACATCCATGATTTTGCCACTGGGTAAATACAATTCTGAATGTCTGCCAGCCCAAAATGATCTGGGGTGCTTTTTGACCTGTTCCTGCAACCACTGAGTATTTTTACTGGTAACTAAACGCTGAGGGGGCCTAAGACTGAAGAAGTGTGTAGCATTTGAATGAAGCTCCCCCCATCTTGTTGTTTACATTTTCCACACTTATCCAAGCTGATTTTTAAGTCTAGCAAAGGGAGCTTTTCTCTCTGGTGCAACATGCCTCATCTGTTCAGAAACTTCTCGTTTTATCACCAGGTGTAAGCTTGCACATGGAAGTTTTTCCTATCCTTTTTCAGTTGCAAAAGCAGGAGAATTTCCCAAGTGGGGTCTACTCAGAGTAAGCCGTGCAGGGTCTACTCACGAGTAAGCCACCCTGGGTCTACGCACCAAGAAGCTGAGCGGGGTCTACTCGTGAATAAGGCTACCAGGGTCTACTCACGAGTAAACCAACTCGCATGTATGGCAGCTGGGGTCTACTCGTGAGTCGCGGAGGGGGGGTTGGTCTACCAGTCTGCTCTAACCTTTTAAAACTCTTTCTTACATCCATGATTTTGCCACTGGGTAAACACAATTCTGAATGTCTGCCAGCCCAAAATGATCTGGGGTGCTTTTTGAACTGTTCCTGCAACCACTGAGTATTTTTACTGGTAACTAAACGCTGAGGGGGCCTAAGACTGAAGAAGTGTGTAGCATTTGAATGAAGCTCCCCCCATCTTGTTCTTTACATTTTCCACGCTTATCCAAGCTGATTTTTAAGTCTAGCAAAGGGAGCTTTTCTCTCTGGTGCAACATGCCTCATCTGTTCAGAAACTTCTCGTTTTATCACCAGGTGTAAGCTTGCACATGGAAGTTTTTCCTATCCTTTTTCAGTTGCAAAAGCAGGAGAATTTCCCAAGTGGGGTCTACTCAGAGTAAGCCGTGCAGGGTCTACTCATGAGTAAGCCACCCGGGCTCTACGCACCAAGAAGCTGAGCGGGGTCTACTCGTGAGTAAGGCTACCAGGGTCTACTCACGAGTAAACCAACTCGCATGTATGGCAGCTGGGGTCTACTCGTGGGTCGCGGAGGGGGGGTTGGTCTACCAGTCTGCTCTAACCTTTTAAAAGTCTTTCTTACATCCATGATTTTGCCACTGGGTAAATACAATTCTGAATGTCTGCCAGCCCAAAATGATCTGGGGTGCTTTTTGACCTGTTCCTGCAACCACTGAGTATTTTTACTGGTAACTAAACGCTGAGGGGGCCTAAGACTGAAGAAGTGTGTAGCATTTGAATGAAGCTCCCCCCATCTTGTTGTTTACATTTTCCACACTTATCCAAGCTGATTTTTAAGTCTAGCAAAGGGAGCTTTTCTCTCTGGTGCAACATGCCTCATCTGTTCAGAAACTTCTCGTTTTATCACCAGGTGTAAGCTTGCACATGGAAGTTTTTCCTATCCTTTTTCAGTTGCAAAAGCAGGAGAATTTCCCAAGTGGGGTCTACTCAGAGTAAGCCGTGCAGGGTCTACTCACGAGTAAGCCACCCTGGGTCTACGCACCAAGAAGCTGAGCGGGGTCTACTCGTGAATAAGGCTACCAGGGTCTACTCACGAGTAAACCAACTCGCATGTATGGCAGCTGGGGTCTACTCGTGAGTCGCGGAGGGGGGGTTGGTCTACCAGTCTGCTCTAACCTTTTAAAACTCTTTCTTACATCCATGATTTTGCCACTGGGTAAACACAATTCTGAATGTCTGCCAGCCCAAAATGATCTGGGGTGCTTTTTGAACTGTTCCTGCAACCACTGAGTATTTTTACTGGTAACTAAACGCTGAGGGGGCCTAAGACTGAAGAAGTGTGTAGCATTTGAATGAAGCTCCCCCCATCTTGTTCTTTACATTTTCCACGCTTATCCAAGCTGATTTTTAAGTCTAGCAAAGGGAGCTTTTCTCTCTGGTGCAACATGCCTCATCTGTTCAGAAACTTCTCGTTTTATCACCAGGTGTAAGCTTGCACATGGAAGTTTTTCCTATCCTTTTTCAGTTGCAAAAGCAGGAGAATTTCCCAAGTGGGGTCTACTCAGAGTAAGCCGAGCGGGGTCTACTCATGAGTAAGCCACCCGGGGTCTACGCACCAAGAAGCTGAGCGGGATCTACTCGTGAGTAAGGCTACTAGGGTCTACTCACGAGTAAACCAACTCGCATGTATGGCAGCTGGGGTCTACTCGTGAGTCGCGGAGGGGGGGGTTGGTCTACCAGTCTGCTCTAACCTTTTAAAAGTCTTTCTTACATCCATGATTTTGCCACTGGGTAAATATAATTCTGAATGTCTGCCAGCCCAAAATGATCTGGGGTGCTTTTTGACCTGTTCCTGCAACCACTGAGTATTTTTACTGGTAACTGAACGCTGAGGGGGCCTAAGACTGAAGAAGTGTGTAGCATTTGAATGAAGCTCCCCCCATTTTGTTCTTTACATTTTACACGCTTATCCAAGCTGATTTTTAAGTCTAGCAAAGGGAGCTTTTCTCTCTGGTGCAACATGCCTCATCTGTTCAGAAACTTCTCGTTTTATCACCAGGTGTAAGCTTGCACATGGAAGTTTTTCCTATCCTTTTTCAGTTGCAAAAGCAGGAGAATTTCCCAAGTGGGGTCTACTCAGAGTAAGCCGTGCAGGGTCTACTCATGAGTAAGCCACCCGGGGTCTACGCACCAAGAAGCTGAGCGGGGTCTACTCGTGAGTAAGGCTACCAGGGTCTACTCACGAGTAAACCAACTCGCATGTATGGCAGCTGGGGTCTACTCGTGGGTCGCGGAGGGGGGGTTGGTCTACCAGTCTGCTCTAACCTTTTAAAAGTCTTTCTTACATCCATGATTTTGCCACTGGGTAAACACAATTCTGAATGTCTGCCAGCCCAAAATGATCTGGGGTGCTTTTTGACCTGTTCCTGCAACCACTGAGTATTTTTACTGGTAACTAAACGCTGAGGGGGCCTAAGACTGAAGAAGTGTGTAGCATTTGAATGAAGCTCCCCCCATCTTGTTGTTTACATTTTCCACACTTATCCAAGCTGATTTTTAAGTCTAGCAAAGGGAGCTTTTCTCTCTGGTGCAACATGCCTCATCTGTTCAGAAACTTCTCGTTTTATCACCAGGTGTAAGCTTGCACATGGAAGTTTTTCCTATCCTTTTTCAGTTGCAAAAGCAGGAGAATTTCCCAAGTGGGGTCTACTCAGAGTAAGCCGTGCAGGGTCTACTCACGAGTAAGCCACCCTGGGTCTACGCACCAAGAAGCTGAGCGGGGTCTACTCGTGAATAAGGCTACCAGGGTCTACTCACGAGTAAACCAACTCGCATGTATGGCAGCTGGGGTCTACTCGTGAGTCGCGGAGGGGGGGTTGGTCTACCAGTCTGCTCTAACCTTTTAAAAGTCTTTCTTACATCCATGATTTTGCCACTGGGTAAACACAATTCTGAATGTCTGCCAGCCCAAAATGATCTGGGGTGCTTTTTGAACTGTTCCTGCAACCACTGAGTATTTTTACTGGTAACTAAACGCTGAGGGGGCCTAAGACTGAAGAAGTGTGTAGCATTTGAATGAAGCTCCCCCCATCTTGTTGTTTACATTTTCCACACTTATCCAAGCTGATTTTTAAGTCTAGCAAAGGGAGCTTTTCTCTCTGGTGCAACATGCCTCATCTGTTCAGAAACTTCTCGTTTTAGCACCAGGTGTAAGCTTGCACATGGAAGTTTTTCCTATCCTTTTTCAGTTGCAAAAGCAGGAGAATTTCCCAAGTGGGGTCTACTCAGAGTAAGCCGAGCGGGGTCTACTCATGAGTAAGCCACCCGGGTTCTACGTACCAAGAAGCTGAGCGGGGTCTACTCGTGAGTAAGGCTACCATGGTCTACTCATGAGTAAACCAACTCGCGTGTATGGCAGCTGGGGTCTACTCGTGAGTCGCTGAGGGGGGTTGGTCTACCAGTCTGCTCTAACCTTTTAAAAGTCTTTCTTACATCCATGATTTTGCCACTGGGTAAATACAATTCTGAATGTCTGCCAGCCCAAAATGATCTGGGGTGCTTTTTGAACTGTTCCTGCAACCACTGAGTATTTTTACTGGTAACTAAACGCTGAGGGGGCCTAAAACTGAAGAAGTGTGTAGCATTTGAATGAAGCTCCCCCCATCTTGTTGTTTAGATTTTCCACACTTATCCAAGTTGATTTTTAAGTCTAGCAAAGGGAGCTTTTCTCTCTGGTGCAACATGCCTCATCTGTTCAGGAACTTCTCGTTTTATCACGAGGTGTAAGCTTGCACATGGAAGTTTTTCCTATCCTTTTTCAGTTGCAAAAGCAGGAGAATTTCCCAAGTGGGGTCTACTCAGAGTAAGCCGTGCAGGGTCTACTCACGAGTAAGCCACCCGGGGTCTACGCACCAAGAAGCTGAGCGGGGTCTACTCGTGAGTAAGGCTACCAGGGTCTACTCACGAGTAAACCAACTCGCATGCATGGCAGCTGGGGTCTACTCGTGGGTCACGGAGGGGGGGTTGGTCTACCAGTCTGCTCTAACCTTTTAAAAGTCTTTCTTACATCCATGATTTTGCCACTGGGTAAATACAATTCTGAATGTCTGCCAGCCCAAAATGATCTGGGGTGCTTTTTGACCTGTTCCTGCAACCACTGAGTATTTTTACTGGTAACTAAACGCTGAGGGGGCCTAAGACTGAAGAAGTGTGTAGCATTTGAATGAAGCTCCCCCCATCTTGTTATTTACATTTTCCACACTTATCCAAGCTGATTTTTAAGTCTAGCAAAGGGAGCTTTTCTCTCTGGTGCAACATGCCTCATCTGTTCAGAAACTTCTCGTTTTATCACCAGGTGTAAGCTTGCACATGGAAGTTTTTCCTATCCTTTTTCAGTTGCAAAAGCAGGAGAATTTCCCAAGTGGGGTCTACTCAGAGTAAGCCGTGCAGGGTCTACTCACGAGTAAGCCACCCGGGGTCTACGCACCAAGAAGCTGAGCGGGGTCTACTCGTGAGTAAGGCTACCAGGGTCTACTCACGAGTAAACCAACTCGCATATATGGCAGCTGGGGTCTACTCGTGGGTCACGGAGGGGGGGTTGGTCTACCAGTCTGCTCTAACCTTTTAAAAGTCTTTCTTACATCCATGATTTTGCCACTGGGTAAATACAATTCTGAATGTCTGCCAGCCCAAAATGATCTGGGGTGCTTTTTGACCTGTTCCTGCAACCACTGAGTATTTTTACTGGTAACTAAACGCTGAGGGGGCCTAAGACTGAAGAAGTGTGTAGCATTTGAATGAAGCTCCCCCCATCTTGTTCTTTACATTTTCCACACTTATCCAAGCTGATTTTTAAGTCTAGCAAAGGGAGCTTTTCTCTCTGGTGCAACATGCCTCATCTGTTCAGAAACTTCTCGTTTTATCACCAGGTGTAAGCTTGCACATGGAAGTTTTTCCTATCCTTTTTCAGTTGCAAAAGCAGGAGAATTTCCCAAGTGGGGTCTACTCAGAGTAAGCCGTGCAGGGTCTACTCACGAGTAAGCCACCCGGGGTCTACGCACCAAGAAGCTGAGCGGGGTCTACTCGTGAGTAAGGCTACCAGGGTCTACTCACGAGTAAACCAACTCGCATGTATGGCAGCTGGGGTCTACTCGTGGGTCGCGGAGGGGGGGTTGGTCTACCAGTCTGCTCTAACCTTTTAAAAGTCTTTCTTACATCCATGATTTTGCCACTGGGTAAATACAATTCTGAATGTCTGCCAGCCCAAAATGATCTGGGGTGCTTTTTGACCTGTTCCTGCAACCACTGAGTATTTTTACTGGTAACTAAACGCTGAGGGGGCCTAAGACTGAAGAAGTGTGTAGCATTTGAATGAAGCTCCCCCCATCTTGTTGTTTACATTTTCCACACTTATCCAAGCTGATTTTTAAGTCTAGCAAAGGGAGCTTTTCTCTCTGGTGCAACATGCCTCATCTGTTCAGAAACTTCTCGTTTTATCACCAGGTGTAAGCTTGCACATGGAAGTTTTTCCTATCCTTTTTCAGTTGCAAAAGCAGGAGAATTTCCCAAGTGGGGTCTACTCAGAGTAAGCCGAGCGGGGTCTACTCATGAGTAAGCCACCCGGGGTCTACGCACCAAGAAGCTGAGCGGGGTCTACTCGTGAGTAAGGCTACCAGGGTCTACTCACGAGTAAACCAACTCGCATGTATGGCAGCTGGGGTCTACTCGTGGGTCGCGGAGGGGGGGTTGGTCTACCAGTCTGCTCTAACCTTTTAAAAGTCTTTCTTACATCCATGATTTTGCCACTGGGTAAATACAATTCTGAATGTCTGCCAGCCCAAAATGATCTGGGGTGCTTTTTGACCTGTTCCTGCAACCACTGAGTATTTTTACTGGTAACTAAACGCTGAGGGGGCCTAAGACTGAAGAAGTGTGTAGCATTTGAATGAAGCTCCCCCCATCTTGTTGTTTACATTTTCCACACTTATCCAAGCTGATTTTTAAGTCTAGCAAAGGGAGCTTTTCTCTCTGGTGCAACATGCCTCATCTGTTCAGAAACTTCTCGTTTTATCACCAGGTGTAAGCTTGCACATGGAAGTTTTTCCTATCCTTTTTCAGTTGCAAAAGCAGGAGAATTTCCCAAGTGGGGTCTACTCAGAGTAAGCCGTGCAGGGTCTACTCACGAGTAAGCCACCCTGGGTCTACGCACCAAGAAGCTGAGCGGGGTCTACTCGTGAATAAGGCTACCAGGGTCTACTCACGAGTAAACCAACTCGCATGTATGGCAGCTGGGGTCTACTCGTGAGTCGCGGAGGGGGGGTTGGTCTACCAGTCTGCTCTAACCTTTTAAAAGTCTTTCTTACATCCATGATTTTGCCACTGGGTAAACACAATTCTGAATGTCTGCCAGCCCAAAATGATCTGGGGTGCTTTTTGAACTGTTCCTGCAACCACTGAGTATTTTTACTGGTAACTAAACGCTGAGGGGGCCTAAGACTGAAGAAGTGTGTAGCATTTGAATGAAGCTCCCCCCATCTTGTTGTTTACATTTTCCACGCTTATCCAAGCTGATTTTTAAGTCTAGCAAAGGGAGCTTTTCTCTCTGGTGCAACATGCCTCATCTGTTCAGAAACTTCTCGTTTTATCACCAGGTGTAAGCTTGCACATGGAAGTTTTTCCTATCCTTTTTCAGTTGCAAAAGCAGGAGAATTTCCCAAGTGGGGTCTACTCAGAGTAAGCCGAGCGGGGTCTACTCATGAGTAAGCCACCCGGGGTCTACGCACCAAGAAGCTGAGCGGGGTCTACTCGTGAGTAAGGCTACCAGGGTCTACTCACGAGTAAACCAACTCGCATGTATGGCAGCTGGGGTCTACTCGTGGGTCGCGGAGGGGGGGTTGGTCTACCAGTCTGCTCTAACCTTTTAAAAGTCTTTCTTACATCCATGATTTTGCCACTGGGTAAATACAATTCTGAATGTCTGCCAGCCCAAAATGATCTGGGGTGCTTTTTGACCTGTTCCTGCAACCACTGAGTATTTTTACTGGTAACTAAACGCTGAGGGGGCCTAAGACTGAAGAAGTGTGTAGCATTTGAATGAAGCTCCCCCCATTTTGTTCTTTACATTTTACACGCTTATCCAAGCTGATTTTTAAGTCTAGCAAAGGGAGCTTTTCTCTCTGGTGCAACATGCCTCATCTGTTCAGAAACTTCTCGTTTTATCACCAGGTGTAAGCTTGCACATGGAAGTTTTTCCTATCCTTTTTCAGTTGCAAAAGCAGGAGAATTTCCCAAGTGGGGTCTACTCAGAGTAAGCCGTGCAGGGTCTACTCATGAGTAAGCCACCCGGGGTCTACGCACCAAGAAGCTGAGCGGGGTCTACTCGTGAGTAAGGCTACCAGGGTCTACTCACGAGTAAACCAACTCGCATGTATGGCAGCTGGGGTCTACTCGTGGGTCGCGGAGGGGGGGTTGGTCTACCAGTCTGCTCTAACCTTTTAAAAGTCTTTCTTACATCCATGATTTTGCCACTGGGTAAACACAATTCTGAATGTCTGCCAGCCCAAAATGATCTGGGGTGCTTTTTGACCTGTTCCTGCAACCACTGAGTATTTTTACTGGTAACTAAACGCTGAGGGGGCCTAAGACTGAAGAAGTGTGTAGCATTTGAATGAAGCTCCCCCCATCTTGTTGTTTACATTTTCCACACTTATCCAAGCTGATTTTTAAGTCTAGCAAAGGGAGCTTTTCTCTCTGGTGCAACATGCCTCATCTGTTCAGAAACTTCTCGTTTTATCACCAGGTGTAAGCTTGCACATGGAAGTTTTTCCTATCCTTTTTCAGTTGCAAAAGCAGGAGAATTTCCCAAGTTGGGTCTACTCAGAGTAAGCCGTGCAGGGTCTACTCACGAGTAAGCCACCCTGGGTCTACGCACCAAGAAGCTGAGCGGGGTCTACTCGTGAATAAGGCTACCAGGGTCTACTCACGAGTAAACCAACTCGCATGTATGGCAGCTGGGGTCTACTCGTGAGTCGCGGAGGGGGGGTTGGTCTACCAGTCTGCTCTAACCTTTTAAAAGTCTTTCTTACATCCATGATTTTGCCACTGGGTAAACACAATTCTGAATGTCTGCCAGCCCAAAATGATCTGGGGTGCTTTTTGAACTGTTCCTGCAACCACTGAGTATTTTTACTGGTAACTAAACGCTGAGGGGGCCTAAGACTGAAGAAGTGTGTAGCATTTGAATGAAGCTCCCCCCATCTTGTTGTTTACATTTTCCACACTTATCCAAGCTGATTTTTAAGTCTAGCAAAGGGAGCTTTTCTCTCTGGTGCAACATGCCTCATCTGTTCAGAAACTTCTCGTTTTAGCACCAGGTGTAAGCTTGCACATGGAAGTTTTTCCTATCCTTTTTCAGTTGCAAAAGCAGGAGAATTTCCCAAGTGGGGTCTACTCAGAGTAAGCCGAGCGGGGTCTACTCATGAGTAAGCCACCCGGGTTCTACGCACCAAGAAGCTGAGCGGGGTCTACTCGTGAGTAAGGCTACCATGGTCTACTCATGAGTAAACCAACTCGCGTGTATGGCAGCTGGGGTCTACTCGTGAGTCGCTGAGGGGGGTTGGTCTACCAGTCTGCTCTAACCTTTTAAAAGTCTTTCTTACATCCATGATTTTGCCACTGGGTAAATACAATTCTGAATGTCTGCCAGCCCAAAATGATCTGGGGTGCTTTTTGAACTGTTCCTGCAACCACTGAGTATTTTTACTGGTAACTAAACGCTGAGGGGGCCTAAAACTGAAGAAGTGTGTAGCATTTGAATGAAGCTCCCCCCATCTTGTTGTTTAGATTTTCCACACTTATCCAAGTTGATTTTTAAGTCTAGCAAAGGGAGCTTTTCTCTCTGGTGCAACATGCCTCATCTGTTCAGGAACTTCTCGTTTTATCACCAGGTGTAAGCTTGCACATGGAAGTTTTTCCTATCCTTTTTCAGTTGCAAAAGCAGGAGAATTTCCCAAGTGGGGTCTACTCAGAGTAAGCCGTGCAGGGTCTACTCACGAGTAAGCCACCCGGGGTCTACGCACCAAGAAGCTGAGCGGGGTCTACTCGTGAGTAAGGCTACCAGGGTCTACTCACGAGTAAACCAACTCGCATGTATGGCAGCTGGGGTCTACTCGTGGGTCACGGAGGGGGGGTTGGTCTACCAGTCTGCTCTAACCTTTTAAAAGTCTTTCTTACATCCATGATTTTGCCACTGGGTAAATACAATTCTGAATGTCTGCCAGCCCAAAATGATCTGGGGTGCTTTTTGACCTGTTCCTGCAACCACTGAGTATTTTTACTGGTAACTAAACGCTGAGGGGGCCTAAGACTGAAGAAGTGTGTAGCATTTGAATGAAGCTCCCCCCATCTTGTTATTTACATTTTCCACACTTATCCAAGCTGATTTTTAAGTCTAGCAAAGGGAGCTTTTCTCTCTGGTGCAACATGCCTCATCTGTTCAGAAACTTCTCGTTTTATCACCAGGTGTAAGCTTGCACATGGAAGTTTTTCCTATCCTTTTTCAGTTGCAAAAGCAGGAGAATTTCCCAAGTGGGGTCTACTCAGAGTAAGCCGTGCAGGGTCTACTCACGAGTAAGCCACCCGGGGTCTACGCACCAAGAAGCTGAGCGGGGTCTACTCGTGAGTAAGGCTACCAGGGTCTACTCACGAGTAAACCAACTCGCATGTATGGCAGCTGGGGTCTACTCGTGGGTCACGGAGGGGGGGTTGGTCTACCAGTCTGCTCTAACCTTTTAAAAGTCTTTCTTACATCCATGATTTTGCCACTGGGTAAATACAATTCTGAATGTCTGCCAGCCCAAAATGATCTGGGGTGCTTTTTGACCTGTTCCTGCAACCACTGAGTATTTTTACTGGTAACTAAACGCTGAGGGGGCCTAAGACTGAAGAAGTGTGTAGCATTTGAATGAAGCTCCCCCCATCTTGTTCTTTACATTTTCCACACTTATCCAAGCTGATTTTTAAGTCTAGCAAAGGGAGCTTTTCTCTCTGGTGCAACATGCCTCATCTGTTCAGAAACTTCTCGTTTTATCACCAGGTGTAAGCTTGCACATGGAAGTTTTTCCTATCCTTTTTCAGTTGCAAAAGCAGGAGAATTTCCCAAGTGGGGTCTACTCAGAGTAAGCCGTGCAGGGTCTACTCACGAGTAAGCCACCCGGGGTCTACGCACCAAGAAGCTGAGCGGGGTCTACTCGTGAGTAAGGCTACCAGGGTCTACTCACGAGTAAACCAACTCGCATGTATGGCAGCTGGGGTCTACTCGTGGGTCGCGGAGGGGGGGTTGGTCTACCAGTCTGCTCTAACCTTTTAAAAGTCTTTCTTACATCCATGATTTTGCCACTGGGTAAATACAATTCTGAATGTCTGCCAGCCCAAAATGATCTGGGGTGCTTTTTGACCTGTTCCTGCAACCACTGAGTATTTTTACTGGTAACTAAACGCTGAGGGGGCCTAAGACTGAAGAAGTGTGTAGCATTTGAATGAAGCTCCCCCCATCTTGTTGTTTACATTTTCCACACTTATCCAAGCTGATTTTTAAGTCTAGCAAAGGGAGCTTTTCTCTCTGGTGCAACATGCCTCATCTGTTCAGAAACTTCTCGTTTTATCACCAGGTGTAAGCTTGCACATGGAAGTTTTTCCTATCCTTTTTCAGTTGCAAAAGCAGGAGAATTTCCCAAGTGGGGTCTACTCAGAGTAAGCCGAGCGGGGTCTACTCATGAGTAAGCCACCCGGGGTCTACGCACCAAGAAGCTGAGCGGGGTCTACTCGTGAGTAAGGCTACCAGGGTCTACTCACGAGTAAACCAACTCGCATGTATGGCAGCTGGGGTCTACTCGTGGGTCGCGGAGGGGGGGTTGGTCTACCAGTCTGCTCTAACCTTTTAAAAGTCTTTCTTACATCCATGATTTTGCCACTGGGTAAATACAATTCTGAATGTCTGCCAGCCCAAAATGATCTGGGGTGCTTTTTGACCTGTTCCTGCAACCACTGAGTATTTTTACTGGTAACTAAACGCTGAGGGGGCCTAAGACTGAAGAAGTGTGTAGCATTTGAATGAAGCTCCCCCCATCTTGTTGTTTACATTTTCCACACTTATCCAAGCTGATTTTTAAGTCTAGCAAAGGGAGCTTTTCTCTCTGGTGCAACATGCCTCATCTGTTCAGAAACTTCTCGTTTTATCACCAGGTGTAAGCTTGCACATGGAAGTTTTTCCTATCCTTTTTCAGTTGCAAAAGCAGGAGAATTTCCCAAGTGGGGTCTACTCAGAGTAAGCCGTGCAGGGTCTACTCACGAGTAAGCCACCCTGGGTCTACGCACCAAGAAGCTGAGCGGGGTCTACTCGTGAATAAGGCTACCAGGGTCTACTCACGAGTAAACCAACTCGCATGTATGGCAGCTGGGGTCTACTCGTGAGTCGCGGAGGGGGGGTTGGTCTACCAGTCTGCTCTAACCTTTTAAAAGTCTTTCTTACATCCATGATTTTGCCACTGGGTAAACACAATTCTGAATGTCTGCCAGCCCAAAATGATCTGGGGTGCTTTTTGAACTGTTCCTGCAACCACTGAGTATTTTTACTGGTAACTAAACGCTGAGGGGGCCTAAGACTGAAGAAGTGTGTAGCATTTGAATGAAGCTCCCCCCATCTTGTTGTTTACATTTTCCACGCTTATCCAAGCTGATTTTTAAGTCTAGCAAAGGGAGCTTTTCTCTCTGGTGCAACATGCCTCATCTGTTCAGAAACTTCTCGTTTTATCACCAGGTGTAAGCTTGCACATGGAAGTTTTTCCTATCCTTTTTCAGTTGCAAAAGCAGGAGAATTTCCCAAGTGGGGTCTACTCAGAGTAAGCCGAGCGGGGTCTACTCATGAGTAAGCCACCCGGGGTCTACGCACCAAGAAGCTGAGCGGGGTCTACTCGTGAGTAAGGCTACCAGGGTCTACTCACGAGTAAACCAACTCGCATGTATGGCAGCTGGGGTCTACTCGTGGGTCGCGGAGGGGGGGTTGGTCTACCAGTCTGCTCTAACCTTTTAAAAGTCTTTCTTACATCCATGATTTTGCCACTGGGTAAATACAATTCTGAATGTCTGCCAGCCCAAAATGATCTGGGGTGCTTTTTGACCTGTTCCTGCAACCACTGAGTATTTTTACTGGTAACTAAACGCTGAGGGGGCCTAAGACTGAAGAAGTGTGTAGCATTTGAATGAAGCTCCCCCCATCTTGTTATTTACATTTTCCACACTTATCCAAGCTGATTTTTAAGTCTAGCAAAGGGAGCTTTTCTCTCTGGTGCAACATGCCTCATCTGTTCAGAAACTTCTCGTTTTATCACCAGGTGTAAGCTTGCACATGGAAGTTTTTCCTATCCTTTTTCAGTTGCAAAAGCAGGAGAATTTCCCAAGTGGGGTCTACTCAGAGTAAGCCGTGCAGGGTCTACTCATGAGTAAGCCACCCGGGGTCTACGCAGCAAGAAGCTGAGCGGGGTCTACTCGTGAGTAAGGCTACCAGGGTCTACTCACGAGTAAACCAACTCGCATGTATGGCAGCTGGGGTCTACTCGTGGGTCACGGAGGGGGGGTTGGTCTACCAGTCTGCTCTAACCTTTTAAAAGTCTTTCTTACATCCATGATTTTGCCACTGGGTAAATACAATTCTGAATGTCTGCCAGCCCAAAATGATCTGGGGTGCTTTTTGACCTGTTCCTGCAACCACTGAGTATTTTTACTGGTAACTAAACGCTGAGGGGGCCTAAGACTGAAGAAGTGTGTAGCATTTGAATGAAGCTCCCCCCATCTTGTTGTTTACATTTTCCACACTTATCCAAGCTGATTTTTAAGTCTAGCAAAGGGAGCTTTTCTCTCTGGTGCAACATGCCTCATCTGTTCAGAAACTTCTCGTTTTATCACCAGGTGTAAGCTTGCACATGGAAGTTTTTCCTATCCTTTTTCAGTTGCAAAAGCAGGAGAATTTCCCAAGTGGGGTCTACTCAGAGTAAGCCGTGCAGGGTCTACTCACGAGTAAGCCACCCGGGGTCTACGCACCAAGAAGCTGAGCGGGGTCTACTCGTGAGTAAGGCTACCAGGGTCTACTCACGAGTAAACCAACTCGCATGTATGGCAGCTGGGGTCTACTCGTGGGTCGCGGAGGGGGGGTTGGTCTACCAGTCTGCTCTAACCTTTTAAAAGTCTTTCTTACATCCATGATTTTGCCACTGGGTAAATACAATTCTGAATGTCTGCCAGCCCAAAATGATCTGGGGTGCTTTTTGACCTGTTCCTGCAACCACTGAGTATTTTTACTGGTAACTAAACGCTGAGGGGGCCTAAGACTGAAGAAGTGTGTAGCATTTGAATGAAGCTCCCCCCATCTTGTTGTTTACATTTTCCACACTTATCCAAGCTGATTTTTAAGTCTAGCAAAGGGAGCTTTTCTCTCTGGTGCAACATGCCTCATCTGTTCAGAAACTTCTCGTTTTATCACCAGGTGTAAGCTTGCACATGGAAGTTTTTCCTATCCTTTTTCAGTTGCAAAAGCAGGAGAATTTCCCAAGTGGGGTCTACTCAGAGTAAGCCGAGCGGGGTCTACTCATGAGTAAGCCACCCGGGGTCTACGCACCAAGAAGCTGAGCGGGGTCTACTCGTGAGTAAGGCTACCAGGGTCTACTCACGAGTAAACCAACTCGCATGTATGGCAGCTGGGGTCTACTCGTGGGTCGCGGAGGGGGGGTTGGTCTACCAGTCTGCTCTAACCTTTTAAAAGTCTTTCTTACATCCATGATTTTGCCACTGGGTAAATACAATTCTGAATGTCTGCCAGCCCAAAATGATCTGGGGTGCTTTTTGACCTGTTCCTGCAACCACTGAGTATTTTTACTGGTAACTAAACGCTGAGGGGGCCTAAGACTGAAGAAGTGTGTAGCATTTGAATGAAGCTCCCCCCATCTTGTTGTTTACATTTTCCACACTTATCCAAGCTGATTTTTAAGTCTAGCAAAGGGAGCTTTTCTCTCTGGTGCAACATGCCTCATCTGTTCAGAAACTTCTCGTTTTATCACCAGGTGTAAGCTTGCACATGGAAGTTTTTCCTATCCTTTTTCAGTTGCAAAAGCAGGAGAATTTCCCAAGTGGGGTCTACTCAGAGTAAGCCGTGCAGGGTCTACTCACGAGTAAGCCACCCTGGGTCTACGCACCAAGAAGCTGAGCGGGGTCTACTCGTGAATAAGGCTACCAGGGTCTACTCACGAGTAAACCAACTCGCATGTATGGCAGCTGGGGTCTACTCGTGAGTCGCGGAGGGGGGGTTGGTCTACCAGTCTGCTCTAACCTTTTAAAAGTCTTTCTTACATCCATGATTTTGCCACTGGGTAAACACAATTCTGAATGTCTGCCAGCCCAAAATGATCTGGGGTGCTTTTTGAACTGTTCCTGCAACCACTGAGTATTTTTACTGGTAACTAAACGCTGAGGGGGCCTAAGACTGAAGAAGTGTGTAGCATTTGAATGAAGCTCCCCCCATCTTGTTGTTTACATTTTCCACGCTTATCCAAGCTGATTTTTAAGTCTAGCAAAGGGAGCTTTTCTCTCTGGTGCAACATGCCTCATCTGTTCAGAAACTTCTCGTTTTATCACCAGGTGTAAGCTTGCACATGGAAGTTTTTCCTATCCTTTTTCAGTTGCAAAAGCAGGAGAATTTCCCAAGTGGGGTCTACTCAGAGTAAGCCGTGCAGGGTCTACTCATGAGTAAGCCACCCGGGGTCTACGCAGCAAGAAGCTGAGCGGGGTCTACTCGTGAGTAAGGCTACCAGGGTCTACTCACGAGTAAACCAACTCGCATGTATGGCAGCTGGGGTCTACTCGTGGGTCACGGAGGGGGGGTTGGTCTACCAGTCTGCTCTAACCTTTTAAAAGTCTTTCTTACATCCATGATTTTGCCACTGGGTAAATACAATTCTGAATGTCTGCCAGCCCAAAATGATCTGGGGTGCTTTTTGACCTGTTCCTGCAACCACTGAGTATTTTTACTGGTAACTAAACGCTGAGGGGGCCTAAGACTGAAGAAGTGTGTAGCATTTGAATGAAGCTCCCCCCATCTTGTTCTTTACATTTTCCACACTTATCCAAGCTGATTTTTAAGTCTAGCAAAGGGAGCTTTTCTCTCTGGTGCAACATGCCTCATCTGTTCAGAAACTTCTCGTTTTATCACCAGGTGTAAGCTTGCACATGGAAGTTTTTCCTATCCTTTTTCAGTTGCAAAAGCAGGAGAATTTCCCAAGTGGGGTCTACTCAGAGTAAGCCGTGCAGGGTCTACTCACGAGTAAGCCACCCGGGGTCTACGCACCAAGAAGCTGAGCGGGGTCTACTCGTGAGTAAGGCTACCAGGGTCTACTCACGAGTAAACCAACTCGCATGTATGGCAGCTGGGGTCTACTCGTGGGTCGCGGAGGGGGGGTTGGTCTACCAGTCTGCTCTAACCTTTTAAAAGTCTTTCTTACATCCATGATTTTGCCACTGGGTAAATACAATTCTGAATGTCTGCCAGCCCAAAATGATCTGGGGTGCTTTTTGACCTGTTCCTGCAACCACTGAGTATTTTTACTGGTAACTAAACGCTGAGGGGGCCTAAGACTGAAGAAGTGTGTAGCATTTGAATGAAGCTCCCCCCATCTTGTTGTTTACATTTTCCACACTTATCCAAGCTGATTTTTAAGTCTAGCAAAGGGAGCTTTTCTCTCTGGTGCAACATGCCTCATCTGTTCAGAAACTTCTCGTTTTATCACCAGGTGTAAGCTTGCACATGGAAGTTTTTCCTATCCTTTTTCAGTTGCAAAAGCAGGAGAATTTCCCAAGTGGGGTCTACTCAGAGTAAGCCGAGCGGGGTCTACTCATGAGTAAGCCACCCGGGGTCTACGCACCAAGAAGCTGAGCGGGGTCTACTCGTGAGTAAGGCTACCAGGGTCTACTCACGAGTAAACCAACTCGCATGTATGGCAGCTGGGGTCTACTCGTGGGTCGCGGAGGGGGGGTTGGTCTACCAGTCTGCTCTAACCTTTTAAAAGTCTTTCTTACATCCATGATTTTGCCACTGGGTAAATACAATTCTGAATGTCTGCCAGCCCAAAATGATCTGGGGTGCTTTTTGACCTGTTCCTGCAACCACTGAGTATTTTTACTGGTAACTAAACGCTGAGGGGGCCTAAGACTGAAGAAGTGTGTAGCATTTGAATGAAGCTCCCCCCATCTTGTTGTTTACATTTTCCACACTTATCCAAGCTGATTTTTAAGTCTAGCAAAGGGAGCTTTTCTCTCTGGTGCAACATGCCTCATCTGTTCAGAAACTTCTCGTTTTATCACCAGGTGTAAGCTTGCACATGGAAGTTTTTCCTATCCTTTTTCAGTTGCAAAAGCAGGAGAATTTCCCAAGTGGGGTCTACTCAGAGTAAGCCGTGCAGGGTCTACTCACGAGTAAGCCACCCTGGGTCTACGCACCAAGAAGCTGAGCGGGGTCTACTCGTGAATAAGGCTACCAGGGTCTACTCACGAGTAAACCAACTCGCATGTATGGCAGCTGGGGTCTACTCGTGAGTCGCGGAGGGGGGGTTGGTCTACCAGTCTGCTCTAACCTTTTAAAAGTCTTTCTTACATCCATGATTTTGCCACTGGGTAAATACAATTCTGAATGTCTGCCAGCCCAAAATGATCTGGGGTGCTTTTTGAACTGTTCCTGCAACCACTGAGTATTTTTACTGGTAACTAAACGCTGAGGGGGCCTAAGACTGAAGAAGTGTGTAGCATTTGAATGAAGCTCCCCCCATCTTGTTGTTTACATTTTCCACGCTTATCCAAGCTGATTTTTAAGTCTAGCAAAGGGAGCTTTTCTCTCTGGTGCAACATGCCTCATCTGTTCAGAAACTTCTCGTTTTATCACCAGGTGTAAGCTTGCACATGGAAGTTTTTCCTATCCTTTTTCAGTTGCAAAAGCAGGAGAATTTCCCAAGTGGGGTCTACTCAGAGTAAGCCGAGCGGGGTCTACTCATGAGTAAGCCACCCGGGGTCTACGCACCAAGAAGCTGAGCGGGGTCTACTCGTGAGTAAGGCTACCAGGGTCTACTCACGAGTAAACCAACTCGCATGTATGGCAGCTGGGGTCTACTCGTGGGTCGCGGAGGGGGGGTTGTTCTACCAGTCTGCTCTAACCTTTTAAAAGTCTTTCTTACATCCATGATTTTGCCACTGGGTAAATATAATTCTGAATGTCTGCCAGCCCAAAATGATCTGGGGTGCTTTTTGACCTGTTCCTGCAACCACTGAGTATTTTTACTGTTAACTAAACGCTGAGGGGGCCTAAGACTGAAGAAGTGTGTAGCATTTGAATGAAGCTCCCCCCATCTTGTTGTTTACATTTTCCACACTTATCCAAGCTGATTTTTAAGTCTAGCAAAGGGAGCTTTTCTCTCTGGTGCAACATGCCTCATCTGTTCAGAAACTTCTCGTTTTATCACCAGGTGTAAGCTTGCACATGGAAGTTTTTCCTATCCTTTTTCAGTTGCAAAAGCAGGAGAATTTCCCAAGTGGGGTCTACTCAGAGTAAGCCGTGCAGGGTCTACTCACGAGTAAGCCACCCGGGGTCTACGCACCAAGAAGCTGAGCGGGGTCTACTCGTGAATAAGGCTACCAGGGTCTACTCACGAGTAAACCAACTCGCATGTATGGCAGCTGGGGTCTACTCGTGAGTCGCGGAGGGGGGGTTGGTCTACCAGTCTGCTCTAACCTTTTAAAAGTCTTTCTTACATCCATGATTTTGCCACTGGGTAAATACAATTCTGAATGTCTGCCAGCCCAAAATGATCTGGGGTGCTTTTTGACCTGTTCCTGCAACCACTGAGTATTTTTACTGGTAACTAAACGCTGAGGGGGCCTAAGACTGAAGAAGTGTGTAGCATTTGAATGAAGCTCCCCCCATCTTGTTATTTACATTTTCCACACTTATCCAAGCTAATTTTTAAGTCTAGCAAAGGGAGCTTTTCTCTCTGGTGCAACATGCCTCATCTGTTCAGAAACTTCTCGTTTTATCACCAGGTGTAAGCTTGCACATGGAAGTTTTTCCTATCCTTTTTCAGTTGCAAAAGCAGGAGAATTTCCCAAGTGGGGTCTACTCAGAGTAAGCCGTGCAGGGTCTACTCACGAGTAAGCCACCCTGGGTCTACGCACCAAGAAGCTGAGCGGGGTCTACTCGTGAATAAGGCTACCAGGGTCTACTCACGAGTAAACCAACTCGCATGTATGGCAGCTGGGGTCTACTCGTGAGTCGCGGAGGGGGGGGGTTGGTCTACCAGTCTGCTCTAACCTTTTAAAAGTCTTTCTTACATCCATGATTTTGCCACTGGGTAAACACAATTCTGAATGTCTGCCAGCCCAAAATGATCTGGGGTGCTTTTTGACCTGTTCCTGCAACCACTGAGTATTTTTACTGGTAACTAAACGCTGAGGGGGCCTAAGACTGAAGAAGTGTGTAGCATTTGAATGAAGCTCCCCCCATCTTGTTCTTTACATTTTCCACGCTTATCCAAGCTGATTTTTAAGTCTAGCAAAGGGAGCTTTTCTCTCTGGTGCAACATGCCTCATCTGTTCAGAAACTTCTCGTTTTATCACCAGGTGTAAGCTTGCACATGGAAGTTTTTCCTATCCTTTTTCAGTTGCAAAAGCAGGAGAATTTCCCAAGTGGGGTCTACTCAGAGTAAGCCGAGCGGGGTCTACTCATGAGTAAGCCACCCGGGGTCTACGCACCAAGAAGCTGAGCGGGGTCTACTCGTGAGTAAGGCTACTAGGGTCTACTCACGAGTAAACCAACTCGCATGTATGGCAGCTGGGGTCTACTCGTGAGTCGCGGAGGGGGGGGTTGGTCTACCAGTCTGCTCTAACCTTTTAAAAGTCTTTCTTACATCCATGATTTTGCCACTGGGTAAATATAATTCTGAATGTCTGCCAGCCCAAAATGATCTGGGGTGCTTTTTGACCTGTTCCTGCAACCACTGAGTATTTTTACTGGTAACTAAACGCTGAGGGGGCCTAAGACTGAAGAAGTGTGTAGCATTTGAATGAAGCTCCCCCCATTTTGTTCTTTACATTTTACACGCTTATCCAAGCTGATTTTTAAGTCTAGCAAAGGGAGCTTTTCTCTCTGGTGCAACATGCCTCATCTGTTCAGAAACTTCTCGTTTTATCACCAGGTGTAAGCTTGCACATGGAAGTTTTTCCTATCCTTTTTCAGTTGCAAAAGCAGGAGAATTTCCCAAGTGGGGTCTACTCAGAGTAAGCCGTGCAGGGTCTACTCACGAGTAAGCCACCCGGGGTCTACGCACCAAGAAGCTGAGCGGGGTCTACTCGTGAGTAAGGCTACCAGGGTCTACTCACGAGTAAACCAACTCGCATGTATGGCAGCTGGGGTCTACTCGTGGGTCGCGGAGGGGGGGTTGGTCTACCAGTCTGCTCTAACCTTTTAAAAGTCTTTCTTACATCCATGATTTTGCCACTGGGTAAACACAATTCTGAATGTCTGCCAGCCCAAAATGATCTGGGGTGCTTTTTGAACTGTTCCTGCAACCACTGAGTATTTTTACTGGTAACTAAACGCTGAGGGGGCCTAAGACTGAAGAAGTGTGTAGCATTTGAATGAAGCTCCCCCCATCTTGTTGTTTACATTTTCCACGCTTATCCAAGCTGATTTTTAAGTCTAGCAAAGGGAGCTTTTCTCTCTGGTGCAACATGCCTCATCTGTTCAGAAACTTCTCGTTTTATCACCAGGTGTAAGCTTGCACATGGAAGTTTTTCCTATCCTTTTTCAGTTGCAAAAGCAGGAGAATTTCCCAAGTGGGGTCTACTCAGAGTAAGCCGAGCGGGGTCTACTCATGAGTAAGCCACCCGGGTTCTACGCACCAAGAAGCTGAGCGGGGTCTACTCGTGAGTAAGGCTACCATGGTCTACTCATGAGTAAACCAACTCGCGTGTATGGCAGCTGGGGTCTACTCGTGAGTCGCTGAGGGGGGTTGGTCTACCAGTCTGCTCTAACCTTTTAAAAGTCTTTCTTACATCCATGATTTTGCCACTGGGTAAATACAATTCTGAATGTCTGCCAGCCCAAAATGATCTGGGGTGCTTTTTGAACTGTTCCTGCAACCACTGAGTATTTTTACTGGTAACTAAACGCTGAGGGGGCCTAAAACTGAAGAAGTGTGTAGCATTTGAATGAAGCTCCCCCCATCTTGTTGTTTAGATTTTCCACACTTATCCAAGATGATTTTTAAGTCTAGCAAAGGGAGCTTTTCTCTCTGGTGCAACATGCCTCATCTGTTCAGGAACTTCACGTTTTATCACCAGGTGTAAGCTTGCACATGGAAGTTTTTCCTATCCTTTTTCAGTTGCAAAAGCAGGAGAATTTCCCAAGTGGGGTCTACTCAGAGTAAGCCGTGCAGGGTCTACTCACGAGTAAGCCACCCGGGGTCTACGCACCAAGAAGCTGAGCGGGGTCTACTCATGAGTAAGGCTACCAGGGTCTACTCACGAGTAAACCAACTCGCATGTATGGCAGCTGGGGTCTACTCGTGAGTCGCGGAGGGGGGGGGGTCTACCAGTCTGCTCTAACCTTTTAAAAGTCTTTCTTACATCCATGATTTTGCCACTGGGTAAATACAATTCTGAATGTCTGCCAGCCCAAAATGATCTGGGGTGCTTTTTGACCTGTTCCTGCAACCACTGAGTATTTTTACTGGTAACTAAACGCTGAGGGGGCCTAAGACTGAAGAAGTGTGTAGCATTTGAATGAAGCTCCCCCCATCTTGTTCTTTACATTTTCCACGCTTATCCAAGCTGATTTTTAAGTCTAGCAAAGGGAGCTTTTCTCTCTGGTGCAACATGCCTCATCTGTTCAGAAACTTCTCGTTTTATCACCAGGTGTAAGCTTGCACATGGAAGTTTTTCCTATCCTTTTTCAGTTGCAAAAGCAGGAGAATTTCCCAAGTGGGGTCTACTCAGAGTAAGCCGAGCGGGGTCTACTCATGAGTAAGCCACCCGGGGTCTACGCACCAAGAAGCTGAGCGGGATCTACTCGTGAGTAAGGCTACTAGGGTCTACTCACGAGTAAACCAACTCGCATGTATGGCAGCTGGGGTCTACTCGTGAGTCGCGGAGGGGGGGGTTGGTCTACCAGTCTGCTCTAACCTTTTAAAAGTCTTTCTTACATCCATGATTTTGCCACTGGGTAAATATAATTCTGAATGTCTGCCAGCCCAAAATGATCTGGGGTGCTTTTTGACCTGTTCCTGCAACCACTGAGTATTTTTACTGGTAACTGAACGCTGAGGGGGCCTAAGACTGAAGAAGTGTGTAGCATTTGAATGAAGCTCCCCCCATTTTGTTCTTTACATTTTACACGCTTATCCAAGCTGATTTTTAAGTCTAGCAAAGGGAGCTTTTCTCTCTGGTGCAACATGCCTCATCTGTTCAGAAACTTCTCGTTTTATCACCAGGTGTAAGCTTGCACATGGAAGTTTTTCCTATCCTTTTTCAATTGCAAAAGCAGGAGAATTTCCCAAGTGGGGTCTACTCAGAGTAAGCCGTGCAGGGTCTACTCATGAGTAAGCCACCCGGGGTCTACGCACCAAGAAGCTGAGCGGGGTCTACTCGTGAGTAAGGCTACCAGGGTCTACTCACGAGTAAACCAACTCGCATGTATGGCAGCTGGGGTCTACTCGTGGGTCGCGGAGGGGGGGTTGGTCTACCAGTCTGCTCTAACCTTTTAAAAGTCTTTCTTACATCCATGATTTTGCCACTGGGTAAACACAATTCTGAATGTCTGCCAGCCCAAAATGATCTGGGGTGCTTTTTGAACTGTTCCTGCAACCACTGAGTATTTTTACTGGTAACTAAACGCTGAGGGGGCCTAAGACTGAAGAAGTGTGTAGCATTTGAATGAAGCTCCCCCCATCTTGTTGTTTACATTTTCCACGCTTATCCAAGCTGATTTTTAAGTCTAGCAAAGGGAGCTTTTCTCTCTGGTGCAACATGCCTCATCTGTTCAGAAACTTCTCGTTTTATCACCAGGTGTAAGCTTGCACATGGAAGTTTTTCCTATCCTTTTTCAGTTGCAAAAGCAGGAGAATTTCCCAAGTGGGGTCTACTCAGAGTAAGCCGAGCGGGGTCTACTCATGAGTAAGCCACCCGGGTTCTACGCACCAAGAAGCTGAGCGGGGTCTACTCGTGAGTAAGGCTACCATGGTCTACTCATGAGTAAACCAACTCGCGTGTATGGCAGCTGGGGTCTACTCGTGAGTCGCTGAGGGGGGTTGGTCTACCAGTCTGCTCTAACCTTTTAAAAGTCTTTCTTACATCCATGATTTTGCCACTGGGTAAATACAATTCTGAATGTCTGCCAGCCCAAAATGATCTGGGGTGCTTTTTGAACTGTTCCTGCAACCACTGAGTATTTTTACTGGTAACTAAACGCTGAGGGGGCCTAAAACTGAAGAAGTGTGTAGCATTTGAATGAAGCTCCCCCCATCTTGTTGTTTAGATTTTCCACACTTATCCAAGTTGATTTTTAAGTCTAGCAAAGGGAGCTTTTCTCTCTGGTGCAACATGCCTCATCTGTTCAGGAACTTCTCGTTTTATCACCAGGTGTAAGCTTGCACATGGAAGTTTTTCCTATCCTTTTTCAGTTGCAAAAGCAGGAGAATTTCCCAAGTGGGGTCTACTCAGAGTAAGCCGTGCAGGGTCTACTCATGAGTAAGCCACCCGGGGTCTACGCACCAAGAAGCTGAGCGGGGTCTACTCATGAGTAAGGCTACCAGGGTCTACTCACGAGTAAACCAACTCGCATGTATGGCAGCTGGGGTCTACTCGTGGGTCGCGGAGGGGGGGTTGGTCTACCAGTCTGCTCTAACCTTTTAAAAGTCTTTCTTACATCCATGATTTTGCCACTGGGTAAATACAATTCTGAATGTCTGCCAGCCCAAAATGATCTGGGGTGCTTTTTGACCTGTTCCTGCAACCACTGAGTATTTTTACTGGTAACTAAACGCTGAGGGGGCCTAAGACAGAAGAAGTGTGTAGCATTTGAATGAAGCTCCCCCCATCTTGTTGTTTACATTTTCCACACTTATCCAAGCTGATTTTTAGTCTAGCAAAGGGAGCTTTTCTCTCTGGTGCAACATGCCTCATCTGTTCAGAAACTTCTCGTTTTATCACCAGGTGTAAGCTTGCACATGGAAGTTTTTCCTATCCTTTTTCAGTTGCAAAAGCAGGAGAATTTCCCAAGTGGGGTCTACTCAGAGTAAGCCGTGCAGGGTCTACTCACGAGTAAGCCACCCTGGGTCTACGCACCAAGAAGCTGAGCGGGGTCTACTCGTGAATAAGGCTACCAGGGTCTACTCACGAGTAAACCAACTCGCATGTATGGCAGCTGGGGTCTACTCGTGAGTCGCGGAGGGGGGGGGTCTACCAGTCTGCTCTAACCTTTTTAAAGTCTTTCTTACATCCATGATTTTGCCACTGGGTAAATACAATTCTGAATGTCTGCCAGCCCAAAATGATCTGGGGTGCTTTTTGACCTGTTCCTGCAACCACTGAGTATTTTTACTGGTAACTAAACGCTGAGGGGGCCTAAGACTGAAGAAGTGTGTAGCATTTGAATGAAGCTCCCCCCATCTTGTTCTTTACATTTTCCACGCTTATCCAAGCTGATTTTTAAGTCTAGCAAAGGGAGCTTTTCTCTCTGGTGCAACATGCCTCATCTGTTCAGAAACTTCTCGTTTTATGACCAGGTGTAAGCTTGCACATGGAAGTTTTTCCTATCCTTTTTCAGTTGCAAAAGCAGGAGAATTTCCCAAGTGGGGTCTACTCAGAGTAAGCCGAGCGGGGTCTACTCATGAGTAAGCCACCCGGGGTCTACGCACCAAGAAGCTGAGCGGGATCTACTCGTGAGTAAGGCTACTAGGGTCTACTCACGAGTAAACCAACTCGCATGTATGGCAGCTGGGGTCTACTCGTGAGTCGCGGAGGGGGGGGTTGGTCTACCAGTCTGCTCTAACCTTTTAAAAGTCTTTCTTACATCCATGATTTTGCCACTGGGTAAATATAATTCTGAATGTCTGCCAGCCCAAAATGATCTGGGGTGCTTTTTGACCTGTTCCTGCAACCACTGAGTATTTTTACTGGTAACTAAACGCTGAGGGGGCCTAAGACTGAAGAAGTGTGTAGCATTTGAATGAAGCTCCCCCCATCTTGTTGTTTACATTTTCCACACTTATCCAAGCTGATTTTTAAGTCTAGCAAAGGGAGCTTTTCTCTCTGGTGCAACATGCCTCATCTGTTCAGAAACTTCTCGTTTTATCACCAGGTGTAAGCTTGCACATGGAAGTTTTTCCTATCCTTTTTCAGTTGCAAAAGCAGGAGAATTTCCCAAGTGGGGTCTACTCAGAGTAAGCCGTGCAGGGTCTACTCACGAGTAAGCCACCCTGGGTCTACGCACCAAGAAGCTGAGCGGGGTCTACTCGTGAATAAGGCTACCAGGGTCTACTCACGAGTAAACCAACTCGCATGTATGGCAGCTGGGGTCTACTCGTGAGTCGCGGAGGGGGGGGGTCTACCAGTCTGCTCTAACCTTTTTAAAGTCTTTCTTACATCCATGATTTTGCCACTGGGTAAATACAATTCTGAATGTCTGCCAGCCCAAAATGATCTGGGGTGCTTTTTGACCTGTTCCTGCAACCACTGAGTATTTTTACTGGTAACTAAACGCTGAGGGGGCCTAAGACTGAAGAAGTGTGTAGCATTTGAATGAAGCTCCCCCCATCTTGTTCTTTACATTTTCCACGCTTATCCAAGCTGATTTTTAAGTCTAGCAAAGGGAGCTTTTCTCTCTGGTGCAACATGCCTCATCTGTTCAGAAACTTCTCGTTTTATGACCAGGTGTAAGCTTGCACATGGAAGTTTTTCCTATCCTTTTTCAGTTGCAAAAGCAGGAGAATTTCCCAAGTGGGGTCTACTCAGAGTAAGCCGAGCGGGGTCTACTCATGAGTAAGCCACCCGGGGTCTACGCACCAAGAAGCTGAGCGGGATCTACTCGTGAGTAAGGCTACTAGGGTCTACTCACGAGTAAACCAACTCGCATGTATGGCAGCTGGGGTCTACTCGTGAGTCGCGGAGGGGGGGGTTGGTCTACCAGTCTGCTCTAACCTTTTAAAAGTCTTTCTTACATCCATGATTTTGCCACTGGGTAAATATAATTCTGAATGTCTGCCAGCCCAAAATGATCTGGGGTGCTTTTTGACCTGTTCCTGCAACCACTGAGTATTTTTACTGGTAACTAAACGCTGAGGGGGCCTAAGACTGAAGAAGTGTGTAGCATTTGAATGAAGCTCCCCCCATCTTGTTGTTTACATTTTCCACACTTATCCAAGCTGATTTTTAAGTCTAGCAAAGGGAGCTTTTCTCTCTGGTGCAACATGCCTCATCTGTTCAGAAACTTCTCGTTTTATCACCAGGTGTAAGCTTGCACATGGAAGTTTTTCCTATCCTTTTTCAGTTGCAAAAGCAGGAGAATTTCCCAAGTGGGGTCTACTCAGAGTAAGCCGTGCAGGGTCTACTCACGAGTAAGCCACCCTGGGTCTACGCACCAAGAAGCTGAGCGGGGTCTACTCGTGAATAAGGCTACCAGGGTCTACTCACGAGTAAACCAACTCGCATGTATGGCAGCTGGGGTCTACTCGTGAGTCGCGGAGGGGGGGTTGGTCTACCAGTCTGCTCTAACCTTTTAAAAGTCTTTCTTACATCCATGATTTTGCCACTGGGTAAACACAATTCTGAATGTCTGCCAGCCCAAAATGATCTGGGGTGCTTTTTCACCTGTTCCTGCAACCACTGAGTATTTTTACTGGTAACTGAACGCTGAGGGGGCCTAAGACTGAAGAAGTGTGTAGCATTTGAATGAAGCTCCCCCCATTTTGTTCTTTACATTTTACACGCTTATCCAAGCTGATTTTTAAGTCTAGCAAAGGGAGCTTTTCTCTCTGGTGCAACATGCCTCATCTGTTCAGAAACTTCTCGTTTTATCACCAGGTGTAAGCTTGCACATGGAAGTTTTTCCTATCCTTTTTCAATTGCAAAAGCAGGAGAATTTCCCAAGTGGGGTCTACTCAGAGTAAGCCGTGCAGGGTCTACTCATGAGTAAGCCACCCGGGGTCTACGCACCAAGAAGCTGAGCGGGGTCTACTCGTGAGTAAGGCTACCAGGGTCTAATCACGAGTAAACCAACTCGCATGTATGGCAGCTGGGGTCTACTCGTGGGTCGCGGAGGGGGGGTTGGTCTACCAGTCTGCTCTAACCTTTTAAAAGTCTTTCTTACATCCATGATTTTGCCACTGGGTAAACACAATTCTGAATGTCTGCCAGCCCAAAATGATCTGGGGTGCTTTTTGACCTGTTCCTGCAACCACTGAGTATTTTTACTGGTAACTAAACGCTGAGGGGGCCTAAGACTGAAGAAGTGTGTAGCATTTGAATGAAGCTCCCCCCATCTTGTTGTTTACATTTTCCACACTTATCCAAGCTGATTTTTAAGTCTAGCAAAGGGAGCTTTTCTCTCTGGTGCAACATGCCTCATCTGTTCAGAAACTTCTCGTTTTATCACCAGGTGTAAGCTTGCACATGGAAGTTTTTCCTATCCTTTTTCAGTTGCAAAAGCAGGAGAATTTCCCAAGTGGGGTCTACTCAGAGTAAGCCGTGCAGGGTCTACTCACGAGTAAGCCACCCTGGGTCTACGCACCAAGAAGCTGAGCGGGGTCTACTCGTGAATAAGGCTAACAAGGTCTACTCACGAGTAAACCAACTCGCATGTATGGCAGCTGGGGTCTACTCGTGAGTCGCGGAGGGGGGGTTGGTCTACCAGTCTGCTCTAACCTTTTAAAAGTCTTTCTTACATCCATGATTTTGCCACTGGGTAAACACAATTCTGAATGTCTGCCAGCCCAAAATGATCTGGGGTGCTTTTTGAACTGTTCCTGCAACCACTGAGTATTTTTACTGGTAACTAAACGCTGAGGGGGCCTAAGACTGAAGAAGTGTGTAGCATTTGAATGAAGCTCCCCCCATCTTGTTGTTTACATTTTCCACACTTATCCAAGCTGATTTTTAAGTCTAGCAAAGGGAGCTTTTCTCTCTGGTGCAACATGCCTCATCTGTTCAGAAACTTCTCGTTTTAGCACCAGGTGTAAGCTTGCACATGGAAGTTTTTCCTATCCTTTTTCAGTTGCAAAAGCAGGAGAATTTCCCAAGTGGGGTCTACTCAGAGTAAGCCGAGCGGGGTCTACTCATGAGTAAGCCACCCGGGTTCTACGCACCAAGAAGCTGAGCGTGGTCTACTCGTGAGTAAGGCTACCATGGTCTACTCATGAGTAAACCAACTCGCGTGTATGGCAGCTGGGGTCTACTCGTGAGTCGCTGAGGGGGGTTGGTCTACCAGTCTGCTCTAACCTTTTAAAAGTCTTTCTTACATCCATGATTTTGCCACTGGGTAAATACAATTCTGAATGTCTGCCAGCCCAAAATGATCTGGGGTGCTTTTTGAACTGTTCCTGCAACCACTGAGTATTTTTACTGGTAACTAAACGCTGAGGGGGCCTAAAACTGAAGAAGTGTGTAGCATTTGAATGAAGCTCCCCCCATCTTGTTGTTTAGATTTTCCACACTTATCCAAGTTGATTTTTAAGTCTAGCAAAGGGAGCTTTTCTCTCTGGTGCAACATGCCTCATCTGTTCAGGAACTTCTCGTTTTATCACCAGGTGTAAGCTTGCACATGGAAGTTTTTCCTATCCTTTTTCAGTTGCAAAAGCAGGAGAATTTCCCAAGTGGGGTCTACTCAGAGTAAGCCGTGCAGGGTCTACTCACGAGTAAGCCACCCGGGGTCTACGCACCAAGAAGCTGAGCGGGGTCTACTCGTGAGTAAGGCTACCAGGGTCTACTCACGAGTAAACCAACTCGCATGTATGGCAGCTGGGGTCTACTCGTGGGTCACGGAGGGGGGGTTGGTCTACCAGTCTGCTCTAACCTTTTAAAAGTCTTTCTTACATCCATGATTTTGCCACTGGGTAAACACAATTCTGAATGTCTGCCAGCCCAAAATGATCTGGGGTGCTTTTTGAACTGTTCCTGCAACCACTGAGTATTTTTACTGGTAACTAAACGCTGAGGGGGCCTAAGACTGAAGAAGTGTGTAGCATTTGAATGAAGCTCCCCCCATCTTGTTGTTTACATTTTCCACGCTTATCCAAGCTGATTTTTAAGTCTAGCAAAGGGAGCTTTTCTCTCTGGTGCAACATGCCTCATCTGTTCAGAAACTTCTCGTTTTATCACCAGGTGTAAGCTTGCACATGGAAGTTTTTCCTATCCTTTTTCAGTTGCAAAAGCAGGAGAATTTCCCAAGTGGGGTCTACTCAGAGTAAGCCGAGCGGGGTCTACTCATGAGTAAGCCACCCGGGGTCTACGCACCAAGAAGCTGAGCGGGGTCTACTCGTGAGTAAGGCTACCAGGGTCTACTCACGAGTAAACCAACTCGCATGTATGGCAGCTGGGGTCTACTCGTGGGTCGCGGAGGGGGGGTTGGTCTACCAGTCTGCTCTAACCTTTTAAAAGTCTTTCTTACATCCATGATTTTGCCACTGGGTAAATACAATTCTGAATGTCTGCCAGCCCAAAATGATCTGGGGTGCTTTTTGACCTGTTCCTGCAACCACTGAGTATTTTTACTGGTAACTAAACGCTGAGGGGGCCTAAGACTGAAGAAGTGTGTAGCATTTGAATGAAGCTCCCCCCATCTTGTTGTTTACATTTTCCACACTTATCCAAGCTGATTTTTAAGTCTAGCAAAGGGAGCTTTTCTCTCTGGTGCAACATGCCTCATCTGTTCAGAAACTTCTCGTTTTATCACCAGGTGTAAGCTTGCACATGGAAGTTTTTCCTATCCTTTTTCAGTTGCAAAAGCAGGAGAATTTCCCAAGTGGGGTCTACTCAGAGTAAGCCGTGCAGGGTCTACTCACGAGTAAGCCACCCTGGGTCTACGCACCAAGAAGCTGAGCGGGGTCTACTCGTGAATAAGGCTACCAGGGTCTACTCACGAGTAAACCAACTCGCATGTATGGCAGCTGGGGTCTACTCGTGAGTCGCGGAGGGGGGGTTGGTCTACCAGTCTGCTCTAACCTTTTAAAAGTCTTTCTTACATCCATGATTTTGCCACTGGGTAAACACAATTCTGAATGTCTGCCAGCCCAAAATGATCTGGGGTGCTTTTTGAACTGTTCCTGCAACCACTGAGTATTTTTACTGGTAACTAAACGCTGAGGGGGCCTAAGACTGAAGAAGTGTGTAGCATTTGAATGAAGCTCCCCCCATCTTGTTGTTTACATTTTCCACGCTTATCCAAGCTGATTTTTAAGTCTAGCAAAGGGAGCTTTTCTCTCTGGTGCAACATGCCTCATCTGTTCAGAAACTTCTCGTTTTATCACCAGGTGTAAGCTTGCACATGGAAGTTTTTCCTATCCTTTTTCAGTTGCAAAAGCAGGAGAATTTCCCAAGTGGGGTCTACTCAGAGTAAGCCGAGCGGGGTCTACTCATGAGTAAGCCACCCGGGTTCTACGCACCAAGAAGCTGAGCGGGGTCTACTCGTGAGTAAGGCTACCATGGTCTACTCATGAGTAAACCAACTCGCGTGTATGGCAGCTGGGGTCTACTCGTGAGTCGCTGAGGGGGGTTGGTCTACCAGTCTGCTCTAACCTTTTAAAAGTCTTTCTTACATCCATGATTTTGCCACTGGGTAAATACAATTCTGAATGTCTGCCAGCCCAAAATGATCTGGGGTGCTTTTTGAACTGTTCCTGCAACCACTGAGTATTTTTACTGGTAACTAAACGCTGAGGGGGCCTAAAACTGAAGAAGTGTGTAGCATTTGAATGAAGCTCCCCCCATCTTGTTGTTTAGATTTTCCACACTTATCCAAGTTGATTTTTAAGTCTAGCAAAGGGAGCTTTTCTCTGTGGTGCAACATGCCTCATCTGTTCAGGAACTTCTCGTTTTATCACCAGGTGTAAGCTTGCACATGGAAGTTTTTCCTATCCTTTTTCAGTTGCAAAAGCAGGAGAATTTCCCAAGTGGGGTCTACTCAGAGTAAGCCGTGCAGGGTCTACTCACGAGTAAGCCACCCGGGGTCTACGCACCAAGAAGCTGAGCGGGGTCTACTCGTGAGTAAGGCTACCAGGGTCTACTCACGAGTAAACCAACTCGCATGTATGGCAGCTGGGGTCTACTCGTGGGTCACGGAGGGGGGGTTGGTCTACCAGTCTGCTCTAACCTTTTAAAAGTCTTTCTTACATCCATGATTTTGCCACTGGGTAAATACAATTCTGAATGTCTGCCAGCCCAAAATGATCTGGGGTGCTTTTTGACCTGTTCCTGCAACCACTGAGTATTTTTACTGGTAACTAAACGCTGAGGGGGCCTAAGACTGAAGAAGTGTGTAGCATTTGAATGAAGCTCCCCCCATCTTGTTATTTACATTTTCCACACTTATCCAAGCTGATTTTTAAGTCTAGCAAAGGGAGCTTTTCTCTCTGGTGCAACATGCCTCATCTGTTCAGAAACTTCTCGTTTTATCACCAGGTGTAAGCTTGCACATGGAAGTTTTTCCTATCCTTTTTCAGTTGCAAAAGCAGGAGAATTTCCCAAGTGGGGTCTACTCAGAGTAAGCCGTGCAGGGTCTACTCACGAGTAAGCCACCCGGGGTCTACGCACCAAGAAGCTGAGCGGGGTCTACTCGTGAGTAAGGCTACCAGGGTCTACTCACGAGTAAACCAACTCGCATGTATGGCAGCTGGGGTCTACTCGTGGGTCACGGAGGGGGGGTTGGTCTACCAGTCTGCTCTAACCTTTTAAAAGTCTTTCTTACATCCATGATTTTGCCACTGGGTAAATACAATTCTGAATGTCTGCCAGCCCAAAATGATCTGGGGTGCTTTTTGACCTGTTCCTGCAACCACTGAGTATTTTTACTGGTAACTAAACGCTGAGGGGGCCTAAGACTGAAGAAGTGTGTAGCATTTGAATGAAGCTCCCCCCATCTTGTTCTTTACATTTTCCACACTTATCCAAGCTGATTTTTAAGTCTAGCAAAGGGAGCTTTTCTCTCTGGTGCAACATGCCTCATCTGTTCAGAAACTTCTCGTTTTATCACCAGGTGTAAGCTTGCACATGGAAGTTTTTCCTATCCTTTTTCAGTTGCAAAAGCAGGAGAATTTCCCAAGTGGGGTCTACTCAGAGTAAGCCGTGCAGGGTCTACTCATGAGTAAGCCACCCGGGCTCTACGCACCAAGAAGCTGAGCGGGGTCTACTCGTGAGTAAGGCTACCAGGGTCTACTCATGAGTAAACCAACTCGCATGTATGGCAGCTGGGGTCTACTCGTGGGTCGCGGAGGGGGGGTTGGTCTACCAGTCTGCTCTAACCTTTTAAAAGTCTTTCTTACATCCATGATTTTGCCACTGGGTAAATACAATTCTGAATGTCTGCCAGCCCAAAATGATCTGGGGTGCTTTTTGACCTGTTCCTGCAACCACTGAGTATTTTTACTGGTAACTAAACGCTGAGGGGGCCTAAGACTGAAGAAGTGTGTAGCATTTGAATGAAGCTCCCCCCATCTTGTTGTTTACATTTTCCACACTTATCCAAGCTGATTTTTAAGTCTAGCAAAGGGAGCTTTTCTCTCTGGTGCAACATGCCTCATCTGTTCAGAAACTTCTCGTTTTATCACCAGGTGTAAGCTTGCACATGGAAGTTTTTCCTATCCTTTTTCAGTTGCAAAAGCAGGAGAATTTCCCAAGTGGGGTCTACTCAGAGTAAGCCGAGCGGGGTCTACTCATGAGTAAGCCACCCGGGGTCTACGCACCAAGAAGCTGAGCGGGGTCTACTCGTGAGTAAGGCTACCAGGGTCTACTCACGAGTAAACCAACTCGCATGTATGGCAGCTGGGGTCTACTCGTGGGTCGCGGAGGGGGGGTTGGTCTACCAGTCTGCTCTAACCTTTTAAAAGTCTTTCTTACATCCATGATTTTGCCACTGGGTAAATACAATTCTGAATGTCTGCCAGCCCAAAATGATCTGGGGTGCTTTTTGACCTGTTCCTGCAACCACTGAGTATTTTTACTGGTAACTAAACGCTGAGGGGGCCTAAGACTGAAGAAGTGTGTAGCATTTGAATGAAGCTCCCCCCATCTTGTTGTTTACATTTTCCACACTTATCCAAGCTGATTTTTAAGTCTAGCAAAGGGAGCTTTTCTCTCTGGTGCAACATGCCTCATCTGTTCAGAAACTTCTCGTTTTATCACCAGGTGTAAGCTTGCACATGGAAGTTTTTCCTATCCTTTTTCAGTTGCAAAAGCAGGAGAATTTCCCAAGTGGGGTCTACTCAGAGTAAGCCGTGCAGGGTCTACTCATGAGTAAGCCACCCGGGCTCTACGCACCAAGAAGCTGAGCGGGGTCTACTCGTGAGTAAGGCTACCAGGGTCTACTCATGAGTAAACCAACTCGCATGTATGGCAGCTGGGGTCTACTCGTGGGTCGCGGAGGGGGGGTTGGTCTACCAGTCTGCTCTAACCTTTTAAAAGTCTTTCTTACATCCATGATTTTGCCACTGGGTAAATACAATTCTGAATGTCTGCCAGCCCAAAATGATCTGGGGTGCTTTTTGACCTGTTCCTGCAACCACTGAGTATTTTTACTGGTAACTAAACGCTGAGGGGGCCTAAGACTGAAGAAGTGTGTAGCATTTGAATGAAGCTCCCCCCATCTTGTTGTTTACATTTTCCACACTTATCCAAGCTGATTTTTAAGTCTAGCAAAGGGAGCTTTTCTCTCTGGTGCAACATGCCTCATCTGTTCAGAAACTTCTCGTTTTATCACCAGGTGTAAGCTTGCACATGGAAGTTTTTCCTATCCTTTTTCAGTTGCAAAAGCAGGAGAATTTCCCAAGTGGGGTCTACTCAGAGTAAGCCGTGCAGGGTCTACTCACGAGTAAGCCACCCTGGGTCTACGCACCAAGAAGCTGAGCGGGGTCTACTCGTGAATAAGGCTACCAGGGTCTACTCACGAGTAAACCAACTCGCATGTATGGCAGCTGGGGTCTACTCGTGAGTCGCGGAGGGGGGGTTGGTCTACCAGTCTGCTCTAACCTTTTAAAACTCTTTCTTACATCCATGATTTTGCCACTGGGTAAACACAATTCTGAATGTCTGCCAGCCCAAAATGATCTGGGGTGCTTTTTGAACTGTTCCTGCAACCACTGAGTATTTTTACTGGTAACTAAACGCTGAGGGGGCCTAACACTGAAGAAGTGTGTAGCATTTGAATGAAGCTCCCCCCATCTTGTTCTTTACATTTTCCACGCTTATCCAAGCTGATTTTTAAGTCTAGCAAAGGGAGCTTTTCTCTCTGGTGCAACATGCCTCATCTGTTCAGAAACTTCTCGTTTTATCACCAGGTGTAAGCTTGCACATGGAAGTTTTTCCTATCCTTTTTCAGTTGCAAAAGCAGGAGAATTTCCCAAGTGGGGTCTACTCAGAGTAAGCCGAGCGGGGTCTACTCATGAGTAAGCCACCCGGGGTCTACGCACCAAGAAGCTGAGCGGGATCTACTCGTGAGTAAGGCTACTAGGGTCTACTCACGAGTAAACCAACTCGCATGTATGGCAGCTGGGGTCTACTCGTGAGTCGCGGAGGGGGGGGTTGGTCTACCAGTCTGCTCTAACCTTTTAAAAGTCTTTCTTACATCCATGATTTTGCCACTGGGTAAATATAATTCTGAATGTCTGCCAGCCCAAAATGATCTGGGGTGCTTTTTGACCTGTTCCTGCAACCACTGAGTATTTTTACTGGTAACTGAACGCTGAGGGGGCCTAAGACTGAAGAAGTGTGTAGCATTTGAATGAAGCTCCCCCCATTTTGTTCTTTACATTTTACACGCTTATCCAAGCTGATTTTTAAGTCTAGCAAAGGGAGCTTTTCTCTCTGGTGCAACATGCCTCATCTGTTCAGAAACTTCTCGTTTTATCACCAGGTGTAAGCTTGCACATGGAAGTTTTTCCTATCCTTTTTCAGTTGCAAAAGCAGGAGAATTTCCCAAGTGGGGTCTACTCAGAGTAAGCCGTGCAGGGTCTACTCACGAGTAAGCCACCCGGGGTCTACGCACCAAGAAGCTGAGCGGGGTCTACTCGTGAGTAAGGCTACCAGGGTCTACTCACGAGTAAACCAACTCGCATGTATGGCAGCTGGGGTCTACTCGTGGGTCACGGAGGGGGGGTTGGTCTACCAGTCTGCTCTAACCTTTTAAAAGTCTTTCTTACATCCATGATTTTGCCACTGGGTAAATACAATTCTGAATGTCTGCCAGCCCAAAATGATCTGGGGTGCTTTTTGACCTGTTCCTGCAACCACTGAGTATTTTTACTGGTAACTAAACGCTGAGGGGGCCTAAGACTGAAGAAGTGTGTAGCATTTGAATGAAGCTCCCCCCATCTTGTTATTTACATTTTCCACACTTATCCAAGCTGATTTTTAAGTCTAGCAAAGGGAGCTTTTCTCTCTGGTGCAACATGCCTCATCTGTTCAGAAACTTCTCGTTTTATCACCAGGTGTAAGCTTGCACATGGAAGTTTTTCCTATCCTTTTTCAGTTGCAAAAGCAGGAGAATTTCCCAAGTGGGGTCTACTCAGAGTAAGCCGTGCAGGGTCTACTCACGAGTAAGCCACCCGGGGTCTACGCACCAAGAAGCTGAGCGGGGTCTACTCGTGAGTAAGGCTACCAGGGTCTACTCACGAGTAAACCAACTCGCATGTATGGCAGCTGGGGTCTACTCGTGGGTCACGGAGGGGGGGTTGGTCTACCAGTCTGCTCTAACCTTTTAAAAGTCTTTCTTACATCCATGATTTTGCCACTGGGTAAATACAATTCTGAATGTCTGCCAGCCCAAAATGATCTGGGGTGCTTTTTGACCTGTTCCTGCAACCACTGAGTATTTTTACTGGTAACTAAACGCTGAGGGGGCCTAAGACTGAAGAAGTGTGTAGCATTTGAATGAAGCTCCCCCCATCTTGTTCTTTACATTTTCCACACTTATCCAAGCTGATTTTTAAGTCTAGCAAAGGGAGCTTTTCTCTCTGGTGCAACATGCCTCATCTGTTCAGAAACTTCTCGTTTTATCACCAGGTGTAAGCTTGCACATGGAAGTTTTTCCTATCCTTTTTCAGTTGCAAAAGCAGGAGAATTTCCCAAGTGGGGTCTACTCAGAGTAAGCCGTGCAGGGTCTACTCATGAGTAAGCCACCCGGGCTCTACGCACCAAGAAGCTGAGCGGGGTCTACTCGTGAGTAAGGCTACCAGGGTCTACTCATGAGTAAACCAACTCGCATGTATGGCAGCTGGGGTCTACTCGTGGGTCGCGGAGGGGGGGTTGGTCTACCAGTCTGCTCTAACCTTTTAAAAGTCTTTCTTACATCCATGATTTTGCCACTGGGTAAATACAATTCTGAATGTCTGCCAGCCCAAAATGATCTGGGGTGCTTTTTGACCTGTTCCTGCAACCACTGAGTATTTTTACTGGTAACTAAACGCTGAGGGGGCCTAAGACTGAAGAAGTGTGTAGCATTTGAATGAAGCTCCCCCCATCTTGTTGTTTACATTTTCCACACTTATCCAAGCTGATTTTTAAGTCTAGCAAAGGGAGCTTTTCTCTCTGGTGCAACATGCCTCATCTGTTCAGAAACTTCTCGTTTTATCACCAGGTGTAAGCTTGCACATGGAAGTTTTTCCTATCCTTTTTCAGTTGCAAAAGCAGGAGAATTTCCCAAGTGGGGTCTACTCAGAGTAAGCCGAGCGGGGTCTACTCATGAGTAAGCCACCCGGGGTCTACGCACCAAGAAGCTGAGCGGGGTCTACTCGTGAGTAAGGCTACCAGGGTCTACTCACGAGTAAACCAACTCGCATGTATGGCAGCTGGGGTCTACTCGTGGGTCGCGGAGGGGGGGTTGGTCTACCAGTCTGCTCTAACCTTTTAAAAGTCTTTCTTACATCCATGATTTTGCCACTGGGTAAATACAATTCTGAATGTCTGCCAGCCCAAAATGATCTGGGGTGCTTTTTGACCTGTTCCTGCAACCACTGAGTATTTTTACTGGTAACTAAACGCTGAGGGGGCCTAAGACTGAAGAAGTGTGTAGCATTTGAATGAAGCTCCCCCCATCTTGTTGTTTACATTTTCCACACTTATCCAAGCTGATTTTTAAGTCTAGCAAAGGGAGCTTTTCTCTCTGGTGCAACATGCCTCATCTGTTCAGAAACTTCTCGTTTTATCACCAGGTGTAAGCTTGCACATGGAAGTTTTTCCTATCCTTTTTCAGTTGCAAAAGCAGGAGAATTTCCCAAGTGGGGTCTACTCAGAGTAAGCCGTGCAGGGTCTACTCATGAGTAAGCCACCCGGGCTCTACGCACCAAGAAGCTGAGCGGGGTCTACTCGTGAGTAAGGCTACCAGGGTCTACTCACGAGTAAACCAACTCGCATGTATGGCAGCTGGGGTCTACTCGTGGGTCGCGGAGGGGGGGTTGGTCTACCAGTCTGCTCTAACCTTTTAAAAGTCTTTCTTACATCCATGATTTTGCCACTGGGTAAATACAATTCTGAATGTCTGCCAGCCCAAAATGATCTGGGGTGCTTTTTGACCTGTTCCTGCAACCACTGAGTATTTTTACTGGTAACTAAACGCTGAGGGGGCCTAAGACTGAAGAAGTGTGTAGCATTTGAATGAAGCTCCCCCCATCTTGTTGTTTACATTTTCCACACTTATCCAAGCTGATTTTTAAGTCTAGCAAAGGGAGCTTTTCTCTCTGGTGCAACATGCCTCATCTGTTCAGAAACTTCTCGTTTTATCACCAGGTGTAAGCTTGCACATGGAAGTTTTTCCTATCCTTTTTCAGTTGCAAAAGCAGGAGAATTTCCCAAGTGGGGTCTACTCAGAGTAAGCCGTGCAGGGTCTACTCACGAGTAAGCCACCCTGGGTCTACGCACCAAGAAGCTGAGCGGGGTCTACTCGTGAATAAGGCTACCAGGGTCTACTCACGAGTAAACCAACTCGCATGTATGGCAGCTGGGGTCTACTCGTGAGTCGCGGAGGGGGGGTTGGTCTACCAGTCTGCTCTAACCTTTTAAAACTCTTTCTTACATCCATGATTTTGCCACTGGGTAAACACAATTCTGAATGTCTGCCAGCCCAAAATGATCTGGGGTGCTTTTTGAACTGTTCCTGCAACCACTGAGTATTTTTACTGGTAACTAAACGCTGAGGGGGCCTAAGACTGAAGAAGTGTGTAGCATTTGAATGAAGCTCCCCCCATCTTGTTCTTTACATTTTCCACGCTTATCCAAGCTGATTTTTAAGTCTAGCAAAGGGAGCTTTTCTCTCTGGTGCAACATGCCTCATCTGTTCAGAAACTTCTCGTTTTATCACCAGGTGTAAGCTTGCACATGGAAGTTTTTCCTATCCTTTTTCAGTTGCAAAAGCAGGAGAATTTCCCAAGTGGGGTCTACTCAGAGTAAGCCGAGCGGGGTCTACTCATGAGTAAGCCACCCGGGGTCTACGCACCAAGAAGCTGAGCGGGATCTACTCGTGAGTAAGGCTACTAGGGTCTACTCACGAGTAAACCAACTCGCATGTATGGCAGCTGGGGTCTACTCGTGAGTCGCGGAGGGGGGGGTTGGTCTACCAGTCTGCTCTAACCTTTTAAAAGTCTTTCTTACATCCATGATTTTGCCACTGGGTAAATATAATTCTGAATGTCTGCCAGCCCAAAATGATCTGGGGTGCTTTTTGACCTGTTCCTGCAACCACTGAGTATTTTTACTGGTAACTGAACGCTGAGGGGGCCTAAGACTGAAGAAGTGTGTAGCATTTGAATGAAGCTCCCCCCATTTTGTTCTTTACATTTTACACGCTTATCCAAGCTGATTTTTAAGTCTAGCAAAGGGAGCTTTTCTCTCTGGTGCAACATGCCTCATCTGTTCAGAAACTTCTCGTTTTATCACCAGGTGTAAGCTTGCACATGGAAGTTTTTCCTATCCTTTTTCAGTTGCAAAAGCAGGAGAATTTCCCAAGTGGGGTCTACTCAGAGTAAGCCGTGCAGGGTCTACTCATGAGTAAGCCACCCGGGGTCTACGCACCAAGAAGCTGAGCGGGGTCTACTCGTGAGTAAGGCTACCAGGGTCTACTCACGAGTAAACCAACTCGCATGTATGGCAGCTGGGGTCTACTCGTGGGTCGCGGAGGGGGGGTTGGTCTACCAGTCTGCTCTAACCTTTTAAAAGTCTTTCTTACATCCATGATTTTGCCACTGGGTAAACACAATTCTGAATGTCTGCCAGCCCAAAATGATCTGGGGTGCTTTTTGACCTGTTCCTGCAACCACTGAGTATTTTTACTGGTAACTAAACGCTGAGGGGGCCTAAGACTGAAGAAGTGTGTAGCATTTGAATGAAGCTCCCCCCATCTTGTTGTTTACATTTTCCACACTTATCCAAGCTGATTTTTAAGTCTAGCAAAGGGAGCTTTTCTCTCTGGTGCAACATGCCTCATCTGTTCAGAAACTTCTCGTTTTATCACCAGGTGTAAGCTTGCACATGGAAGTTTTTCCTATCCTTTTTCAGTTGCAAAAGCAGGAGAATTTCCCAAGTGGGGTCTACTCAGAGTAAGCCGTGCAGGGTCTACTCACGAGTAAGCCACCCTGGGTCTACGCACCAAGAAGCTGAGCGGGGTCTACTCGTGAATAAGGCTACCAGGGTCTACTCACGAGTAAACCAACTCGCATGTATGGCAGCTGGGGTCTACTCGTGAGTCGCGGAGGGGGGGTTGGTCTACCAGTCTGCTCTAACCTTTTAAAACTCTTTCTTACATCCATGATTTTGCCCCTGGGTAAACACAATTCTGAATGTCTGCCAGCCCAAAATGATCTGGGGTGCTTTTTGAACTGTTCCTGCAACCACTGAGTATTTTTACTGGTAACTAAACGCTGAGGGGGCCTAAGACTGAAGAAGTGTGTAGCATTTGAATGAAGCTCCCCCCATCTTGTTCTTTACATTTTCCACGCTTATCCAAGCTGATTTTTAAGTCTAGCAAAGGGAGCTTTTCTCTCTGGTGCAACATGCCTCATCTGTTCAGAAACTTCTCGTTTTATCACCAGGTGTAAGCTTGCACATGGAAGTTTTTCCTATCCTTTTTCAGTTGCAAAAGCAGGAGAATTTCCCAAGTGGGGTCTACTCAGAGTAAGCCGAGCGGGGTCTACTCATGAGTAAGCCACCCGGGGTCTACGCACCAAGAAGCTGAGCGGGATCTACTCGTGAGTAAGGCTACTAGGGTCTACTCACGAGTAAACCAACTCGCATGTATGGCAGCTGGGGTCTACTCGTGAGTCGCGGAGGGGGGGGTTGGTCTACCAGTCTGCTCTAACCTTTTAAAAGTCTTTCTTACATCCATGATTTTGCCACTGGGTAAATATAATTCTGAATGTCTGCCAGCCCAAAATGATCTGGGGTGCTTTTTGACCTGTTCCTGCAACCACTGAGTATTTTTACTGGTAACTGAACGCTGAGGGGGCCTAAGACTGAAGAAGTGTGTAGCATTTGAATGAAGCTCCCCCCATTTTGTTCTTTACATTTTACACGCTTATCCAAGCTGATTTTTAAGTCTAGCAAAGGGAGCTTTTCTCTCTGGTGCAACATGCCTCATCTGTTCAGAAACTTCTCGTTTTATCACCAGGTGTAAGCTTGCACATGGAAGTTTTTCCTATCCTTTTTCAGTTGCAAAAGCAGGAGAATTTCCCAAGTGGGGTCTACTCAGAGTAAGCCGTGCAGGGTCTACTCATGAGTAAGCCACCCGGGGTCTACGCACCAAGAAGCTGAGCGGGGTCTACTCGTGAGTAAGGCTACCAGGGTCTACTCACGAGTAAACCAACTCGCATGTATGGCAGCTGGGGTCTACTCGTGGGTCGCGGAGGGGGGGTTGGTCTACCAGTCTGCTCTAACCTTTTAAAAGTCTTTCTTACATCCATGATTTTGCCACTGGGTAAACACAATTCTGAATGTCTGCCAGCCCAAAATGATCTGGGGTGCTTTTTGACCTGTTCCTGCAACCACTGAGTATTTTTACTGGTAACTAAACGCTGAGGGGGCCTAAGACTGAAGAAGTGTGTAGCATTTGAATGAAGCTCCCCCCATCTTGTTGTTTACATTTTCCACACTTATCCAAGCTGATTTTTAAGTCTAGCAAAGGGAGCTTTTCTCTCTGGTGCAACATGCCTCATCTGTTCAGAAACTTCTCGTTTTATCACCAGGTGTAAGCTTGCACATGGAAGTTTTTCCTATCCTTTTTCAGTTGCAAAAGCAGGAGAATTTCCCAAGTGGGGTCTACTCAGAGTAAGCCGTGCAGGGTCTACTCACGAGTAAGCCACCCTGGGTCTACGCACCAAGAAGCTGAGCGGGGTCTACTCGTGAATAAGGCTACCAGGGTCTACTCACGAGTAAACCAACTCGCATGTATGGCAGCTGGGGTCTACTCGTGAGTCGCGGAGGGGGGGTTGGTCTACCAGTCTGCTCTAACCTTTTAAAAGTCTTTCTTACATCCATGATTTTGCCACTGGGTAAACACAATTCTGAATGTCTGCCAGCCCAAAATGATCTGGGGTGCTTTTTGACCTGTTCCTGCAACCACTGAGTATTTTTACTGGTAACTAAACGCTGAGGGGGCCTAAGACTGAAGAAGTGTGTAGCATTTGAATGAAGCTCCCCCCATCTTGTTCTTTACATTTTACACGCTTATCCAAGCTGATTTTTAAGTCTAGCAAAGGGAGCTTTTCTCTCTGGTGCAACATGCCTCATCTGTTCAGAAACTTCTCGTTTTATCACCAGGTGTAAGCTTGCACATGGAAGTTTTTCCTATCCTTTTTCAGTTGCAAAAGCAGGAGAATTTCCCAAGTGGGGTCTACTCAGAGTAAGCCGTGCAGGGTCTACTCATGAGTAAGCCACCCGGGGTCTACGCAGCAAGAAGCTGAGCGGGGTCTACTCGTGAGTAAGGCTACCAGGGTCTACTCATGAGTAAACCAACTCGCATGTATGGCAGCTGGGGTCTACTCGTGGGTCGCGGAGGGGGGGTTGGTCTACCAGTCTGCTCTAACCTTTTAAAAGTCTTTCTTACATCCATGATTTTGCCACTGGGTAAATACAATTCTGAATGTCTGCCAGCCCAAAATGATCTGGGGTGCTTTTTGACCTGTTCCTGCAACCACTGAGTATTTTTACTGGTAACTAAACGCTGAGGGGGCCTAAGACTGAAGAAGTGTGTAGCATTTGAATGAAGCTCCCCCCATCTTGTTGTTTACATTTTCCACACTTATCCAAGCTGATTTTTAAGTCTAGCAAAGGGAGCTTTTCTCTCTGGTGCAACATGCCTCATCTGTTCAGAAACTTCTCGTTTTATCACCAGGTGTAAGCTTGCACATGGAAGTTTTTCCTATCCTTTTTCAGTTGCAAAAGCAGGAGAATTTCCCAAGTGGGGTCTACTCAGAGTAAGCCGAGCGGGGTCTACTCATGAGTAAGCCACCCGGGGTCTACGCACCAAGAAGCTGAGCGGGGTCTACTCGTGAGTAAGGCTACCAGGGTCTACTCACGAGTAAACCAACTCGCATGTATGGCAGCTGGGGTCTACTCGTGGGTCGCGGAGGGGGGGTTGGTCTACCAGTCTGCTCTAACCTTTTAAAAGTCTTTCTTACATCCATGATTTTGCCACTGGGTAAATACAATTCTGAATGTCTGCCAGCCCAAAATGATCTGGGGTGCTTTTTGACCTGTTCCTGCAACCACTGAGTATTTTTACTGGTAACTAAACGCTGAGGGGGCCTAAGACTGAAGAAGTGTGTAGCATTTGAATGAAGCTCCCCCCATCTTGTTGTTTACATTTTCCACACTTATCCAAGCTGATTTTTAAGTCTAGCAAAGGGAGCTTTTCTCTCTGGTGCAACATGCCTCATCTGTTCAGAAACTTCTCGTTTTATCACCAGGTGTAAGCTTGCACATGGAAGTTTTTCCTATCCTTTTTCAGTTGCAAAAGCAGGAGAATTTCCCAAGTGGGGTCTACTCAGAGTAAGCCGTGCAGGGTCTACTCATGAGTAAGCCACCCGGGCTCTACGCACCAAGAAGCTGAGCGGGGTCTACTCGTGAGTAAGGCTACCAGGGTCTACTCACGAGTAAACCAACTCGCATGTATGGCAGCTGGGGTCTACTCGTGGGTCGCGGAGGGGGGGGTGGTCTACCAGTCTGCTCTAACCTTTTAAAAGTCTTTCTTACATCCATGATTTTGCCACTGGGTAAATACAATTCTGAATGTCTGCCAGCCCAAAATGATCTGGGGTGCTTTTTGACCTGTTCCTGCAACCACTGAGTATTTTTACTGGTAACTAAACGCTGAGGGGGCCTAAGACTGAAGAAGTGTGTAGCATTTGAATGAAGCTCCCCCCATCTTGTTGTTTACATTTTCCACACTTATCCAAGCTGATTTTTAAGTCTAGCAAAGGGAGCTTTTCTCTCTGGTGCAACATGCCTCATCTGTTCAGAAACTTCTCGTTTTATCACCAGGTGTAAGCTTGCACATGGAAGTTTTTCCTATCCTTTTTCAGTTGCAAAAGCAGGAGAATTTCCCAAGTGGGGTCTACTCAGAGTAAGCCGTGCAGGGTCTACTCACGAGTAAGCCACCCTGGGTCTACGCACCAAGAAGCTGAGCGGGGTCTACTCGTGAATAAGGCTACCAGGGTCTACTCACGAGTAAACCAACTCGCATGTATGGCAGCTGGGGTCTACTCGTGAGTCGCGGAGGGGGGGTTGGTCTACCAGTCTGCTCTAACCTTTTAAAACTCTTTCTTACATCCATGATTTTGCCACTGGGTAAACACAATTCTGAATGTCTGCCAGCCCAAAATGATCTGGGGTGCTTTTTGAACTGTTCCTGCAACCACTGAGTATTTTTACTGGTAACTAAACGCTGAGGGGGCCTAAGACTGAAGAAGTGTGTAGCATTTGAATGAAGCTCCCCCCATCTTGTTCTTTACATTTTCCACGCTTATCCAAGCTGATTTTTAAGTCTAGCAAAGGGAGCTTTTCTCTCTGGTGCAACATGCCTCATCTGTTCAGAAACTTCTCGTTTTATCACCAGGTGTAAGCTTGCACATGGAAGTTTTTCCTATCCTTTTTCAGTTGCAAAAGCAGGAGAATTTCCCAAGTGGGGTCTACTCAGAGTAAGCCGTGCAGGGTCTACTCATGAGTAAGCCACCCGGGGTCTACGCACCAAGAAGCTGAGCGGGGTCTACTCGTGAGTAAGGCTACCAGGGTCTACTCACGAGTAAACCAACTCGCATGTATGGCAGCTGGGGTCTACTCGTGGGTCGCGGAGGGGGGGTTGGTCTACCAGTCTGCTCTAACCTTTTAAAAGTCTTTCTTACATCCATGATTTTGCCACTGGGTAAATACAATTCTGAATGTCTGCCAGCCCAAAATGATCTGGGGTGCTTTTTGACCTGTTCCTGCAACCACTGAGTATTTTTACTGGTAACTAAACGCTGAGGGGGCCTAAGACTGAAGAAGTGTGTAGCATTTGAATGAAGCTCCCCCCATCTTGTTGTTTACATTTTCCACACTTATCCAAGCTGATTTTTAAGTCTAGCAAAGGGAGCTTTTCTCTCTGGTGCAACATGCCTCATCTGTTCAGAAACTTCTCGTTTTATCACCAGGTGTAAGCTTGCACATGGAAGTTTTTCCTATCCTTTTTCAGTTGCAAAAGCAGGAGAATTTCCCAAGTGGGGTCTACTCAGAGTAAGCCGTGCAGGGTCTACTCACGAGTAAGCCACCCTGGGTCTACGCACCAAGAAGCTGAGCGGGGTCTACTCGTGAATAAGGCTACCAGGGTCTACTCACGAGTAAACCAACTCGCATGTATGGCAGCTGGGGTCTACTCGTGAGTCGCGGAGGGGGGGTTGGTCTACCAGTCTGCTCTAACCTTTTAAAACTCTTTCTTACATCCATGATTTTGCCACTGGGTAAACACAATTCTGAATGTCTGCCAGCCCAAAATGATCTGGGGTGCTTTTTGAACTGTTCCTGCAACCACTGAGTATTTTTACTGGTAACTAAACGCTGAGGGGGCCTAAGACTGAAGAAGTGTGTAGCATTTGAATGAAGCTCCCCCCATCTTGTTCTTTACATTTTCCACGCTTATCCAAGCTGATTTTTAAGTCTAGCAAAGGGAGCTTTTCTCTCTGGTGCAACATGCCTCATCTGTTCAGAAACTTCTCGTTTTATCACCAGGTGTAAGCTTGCACATGGAAGTTTTTCCTATCCTTTTTCAGTTGCAAAAGCAGGAGAATTTCCCAAGTGGGGTCTACTCAGAGTAAGCCGAGCGGGGTCTACTCATGAGTAAGCCACCCGGGGTCTACGCACCAAGAAGCTGAGCGGGATCTACTCGTGAGTAAGGCTACTAGGGTCTACTCACGAGTAAACCAACTCGCATGTATGGCAGCTGGGGTCTACTCGTGAGTCGCGGAGGGGGGGGTTGGTCTACCAGTCTGCTCTAACCTTTTAAAAGTCTTTCTTACATCCATGATTTTGCCACTGGGTAAATATAATTCTGAATGTCTGCCAGCCCAAAATGATCTGGGGTGCTTTTTGACCTGTTCCTGCAACCACTGAGTATTTTTACTGGTAACTGAACGCTGAGGGGGCCTAAGACTGAAGAAGTGTGTAGCATTTGAATGAAGCTCCCCCCATTTTGTTCTTTACATTTTACACGCTTATCCAAGCTGATTTTTAAGTCTAGCAAAGGGAGCTTTTCTCTCTGGTGCAACATGCCTCATCTGTTCAGAAACTTCTCGTTTTATCACCAGGTGTAAGCTTGCACATGGAAGTTTTTCCTATCCTTTTTCAGTTGCAAAAGCAGGAGAATTTCCCAAGTGGGGTCTACTCAGAGTAAGCCGTGCAGGGTCTACTCATGAGTAAGCCACCCGGGGTCTACGCACCAAGAAGCTGAGCGGGGTCTACTCGTGAGTAAGGCTACCAGGGTCTACTCACGAGTAAACCAACTCGCATGTATGGCAGCTGGGGTCTACTCGTGGGTCGCGGAGGGGGGGTTGGTCTACCAGTCTGCTCTAACCTTTTAAAAGTCTTTCTTACATCCATGATTTTGCCACTGGGTAAACACAATTCTGAATGTCTGCCAGCCCAAAATGATCTGGGGTGCTTTTTGACCTGTTCCTGCAACCACTGAGTATTTTTACTGGTAACTAAACGCTGAGGGGGCCTAAGACTGAAGAAGTGTGTAGCATTTGAATGAAGCTCCCCCCATCTTGTTGTTTACATTTTCCACACTTATCCAAGCTGATTTTTAAGTCTAGCAAAGGGAGCTTTTCTCTCTGGTGCAACATGCCTCATCTGTTCAGAAACTTCTCGTTTTATCACCAGGTGTAAGCTTGCACATGGAAGTTTTTCCTATCCTTTTTCAGTTGCAAAAGCAGGAGAATTTCCCAAGTGGGGTCTACTCAGAGTAAGCCGTGCAGGGTCTACTCACGAGTAAGCCACCCTGGGTCTACGCACCAAGAAGCTGAGCGGGGTCTACTCGTGAATAAGGCTACCAGGGTCTACTCACGAGTAAACCAACTCGCATGTATGGCAGCTGGGGTCTACTCGTGAGTCGCGGAGGGGGGGTTGGTCTACCAGTCTGCTCTAACCTTTTAAAAGTCTTTCTTACATCCATGATTTTGCCACTGGGTAAACACAATTCTGAATGTCTGCCAGCCCAAAATGATCTGGGGTGCTTTTTGAACTGTTCCTGCAACCACTGAGTATTTTTACTGGTAACTAAACGCTGAGGGGGCCTAAGACTGAAGAAGTGTGTAGCATTTGAATGAAGCTCCCCCCATCTTGTTGTTTACATTTTCCACACTTATCCAAGCTGATTTTTAAGTCTAGCAAAGGGAGCTTTTCTCTCTGGTGCAACATGCCTCATCTGTTCAGAAACTTCTCGTTTTAGCACCAGGTGTAAGCTTGCACATGGAAGTTTTTCCTATCCTTTTTCAGTTGCAAAAGCAGGAGAATTTCCCAAGTGGGGTCTACTCAGAGTAAGCCGAGCGGGGTCTACTCATGAGTAAGCCACCCGGGTTCTACGTACCAAGAAGCTGAGCGGGGTCTACTCGTGAGTAAGGCTACCATGGTCTACTCATGAGTAAACCAACTCGCGTGTATGGCAGCTGGGGTCTACTCGTGAGTCGCTGAGGGGGGTTGGTCTACCAGTCTGCTCTAACCTTTTAAAAGTCTTTCTTACATCCATGATTTTGCCACTGGGTAAATACAATTCTGAATGTCTGCCAGCCCAAAATGATCTGGGGTGCTTTTTGAACTGTTCCTGCAACCACTGAGTATTTTTACTGGTAACTAAACGCTGAGGGGGCCTAAAACTGAAGAAGTGTGTAGCATTTGAATGAAGCTCCCCCCATCTTGTTGTTTAGATTTTCCACACTTATCCAAGTTGATTTTTAAGTCTAGCAAAGGGAGCTTTTCTCTCTGGTGCAACATGCCTCATCTGTTCAGGAACTTCTCGTTTTATCACGAGGTGTAAGCTTGCACATGGAAGTTTTTCCTATCCTTTTTCAGTTGCAAAAGCAGGAGAATTTCCCAAGTGGGGTCTACTCAGAGTAAGCCGTGCAGGGTCTACTCACGAGTAAGCCACCCGGGGTCTACGCACCAAGAAGCTGAGCGGGGTCTACTCGTGAGTAAGGCTACCAGGGTCTACTCACGAGTAAACCAACTCGCATGCATGGCAGCTGGGGTCTACTCGTGGGTCACGGAGGGGGGGTTGGTCTACCAGTCTGCTCTAACCTTTTAAAAGTCTTTCTTACATCCATGATTTTGCCACTGGGTAAATACAATTCTGAATGTCTGCCAGCCCAAAATGATCTGGGGTGCTTTTTGACCTGTTCCTGCAACCACTGAGTATTTTTACTGGTAACTAAACGCTGAGGGGGCCTAAGACTGAAGAAGTGTGTAGCATTTGAATGAAGCTCCCCCCATCTTGTTATTTACATTTTCCACACTTATCCAAGCTGATTTTTAAGTCTAGCAAAGGGAGCTTTTCTCTCTGGTGCAACATGCCTCATCTGTTCAGAAACTTCTCGTTTTATCACCAGGTGTAAGCTTGCACATGGAAGTTTTTCCTATCCTTTTTCAGTTGCAAAAGCAGGAGAATTTCCCAAGTGGGGTCTACTCAGAGTAAGCCGTGCAGGGTCTACTCACGAGTAAGCCACCCGGGGTCTACGCACCAAGAAGCTGAGCGGGGTCTACTCGTGAGTAAGGCTACCAGGGTCTACTCACGAGTAAACCAACTCGCATATATGGCAGCTGGGGTCTACTCGTGGGTCACGGAGGGGGGGTTGGTCTACCAGTCTGCTCTAACCTTTTAAAAGTCTTTCTTACATCCATGATTTTGCCACTGGGTAAATACAATTCTGAATGTCTGCCAGCCCAAAATGATCTGGGGTGCTTTTTGACCTGTTCCTGCAACCACTGAGTATTTTTACTGGTAACTAAACGCTGAGGGGGCCTAAGACTGAAGAAGTGTGTAGCATTTGAATGAAGCTCCCCCCATCTTGTTCTTTACATTTTCCACACTTATCCAAGCTGATTTTTAAGTCTAGCAAAGGGAGCTTTTCTCTCTGGTGCAACATGCCTCATCTGTTCAGAAACTTCTCGTTTTATCACCAGGTGTAAGCTTGCACATGGAAGTTTTTCCTATCCTTTTTCAGTTGCAAAAGCAGGAGAATTTCCCAAGTGGGGTCTACTCAGAGTAAGCCGTGCAGGGTCTACTCACGAGTAAGCCACCCGGGGTCTACGCACCAAGAAGCTGAGCGGGGTCTACTCGTGAGTAAGGCTACCAGGGTCTACTCACGAGTAAACCAACTCGCATGTATGGCAGCTGGGGTCTACTCGTGGGTCGCGGAGGGGGGGTTGGTCTACCAGTCTGCTCTAACCTTTTAAAAGTCTTTCTTACATCCATGATTTTGCCACTGGGTAAATACAATTCTGAATGTCTGCCAGCCCAAAATGATCTGGGGTGCTTTTTGACCTGTTCCTGCAACCACTGAGTATTTTTACTGGTAACTAAACGCTGAGGGGGCCTAAGACTGAAGAAGTGTGTAGCATTTGAATGAAGCTCCCCCCATCTTGTTGTTTACATTTTCCACACTTATCCAAGCTGATTTTTAAGTCTAGCAAAGGGAGCTTTTCTCTCTGGTGCAACATGCCTCATCTGTTCAGAAACTTCTCGTTTTATCACCAGGTGTAAGCTTGCACATGGAAGTTTTTCCTATCCTTTTTCAGTTGCAAAAGCAGGAGAATTTCCCAAGTGGGGTCTACTCAGAGTAAGCCGAGCGGGGTCTACTCATGAGTAAGCCACCCGGGGTCTACGCACCAAGAAGCTGAGCGGGGTCTACTCGTGAGTAAGGCTACCAGGGTCTACTCACGAGTAAACCAACTCGCATGTATGGCAGCTGGGGTCTACTCGTGGGTCGCGGAGGGGGGGTTGGTCTACCAGTCTGCTCTAACCTTTTAAAAGTCTTTCTTACATCCATGATTTTGCCACTGGGTAAATACAATTCTGAATGTCTGCCAGCCCAAAATGATCTGGGGTGCTTTTTGACCTGTTCCTGCAACCACTGAGTATTTTTACTGGTAACTAAACGCTGAGGGGGCCTAAGACTGAAGAAGTGTGTAGCATTTGAATGAAGCTCCCCCCATCTTGTTGTTTACATTTTCCACACTTATCCAAGCTGATTTTTAAGTCTAGCAAAGGGAGCTTTTCTCTCTGGTGCAACATGCCTCATCTGTTCAGAAACTTCTCGTTTTATCACCAGGTGTAAGCTTGCACATGGAAGTTTTTCCTATCCTTTTTCAGTTGCAAAAGCAGGAGAATTTCCCAAGTGGGGTCTACTCAGAGTAAGCCGTGCAGGGTCTACTCACGAGTAAGCCACCCTGGGTCTACGCACCAAGAAGCTGAGCGGGGTCTACTCGTGAATAAGGCTACCAGGGTCTACTCACGAGTAAACCAACTCGCATGTATGGCAGCTGGGGTCTACTCGTGAGTCGCGGAGGGGGGGTTGGTCTACCAGTCTGCTCTAACCTTTTAAAAGTCTTTCTTACATCCATGATTTTGCCACTGGGTAAACACAATTCTGAATGTCTGCCAGCCCAAAATGATCTGGGGTGCTTTTTGAACTGTTCCTGCAACCACTGAGTATTTTTACTGGTAACTAAACGCTGAGGGGGCCTAAGACTGAAGAAGTGTGTAGCATTTGAATGAAGCTCCCCCCATCTTGTTGTTTACATTTTCCACGCTTATCCAAGCTGATTTTTAAGTCTAGCAAAGGGAGCTTTTCTCTCTGGTGCAACATGCCTCATCTGTTCAGAAACTTCTCGTTTTATCACCAGGTGTAAGCTTGCACATGGAAGTTTTTCCTATCCTTTTTCAGTTGCAAAAGCAGGAGAATTTCCCAAGTGGGGTCTACTCAGAGTAAGCCGAGCGGGGTCTACTCATGAGTAAGCCACCCGGGGTCTACGCACCAAGAAGCTGAGCGGGGTCTACTCGTGAGTAAGGCTACCAGGGTCTACTCACGAGTAAACCAACTCGCATGTATGGCAGCTGGGGTCTACTCGTGGGTCGCGGAGGGGGGGTTGGTCTACCAGTCTGCTCTAACCTTTTAAAAGTCTTTCTTACATCCATGATTTTGCCACTGGGTAAATACAATTCTGAATGTCTGCCAGCCCAAAATGATCTGGGGTGCTTTTTGACCTGTTCCTGCAACCACTGAGTATTTTTACTGGTAACTAAACGCTGAGGGGGCCTAAGACTGAAGAAGTGTGTAGCATTTGAATGAAGCTCCCCCCATTTTGTTCTTTACATTTTACACGCTTATCCAAGCTGATTTTTAAGTCTAGCAAAGGGAGCTTTTCTCTCTGGTGCAACATGCCTCATCTGTTCAGAAACTTCTCGTTTTATCACCAGGTGTAAGCTTGCACATGGAAGTTTTTCCTATCCTTTTTCAGTTGCAAAAGCAGGAGAATTTCCCAAGTGGGGTCTACTCAGAGTAAGCCGTGCAGGGTCTACTCATGAGTAAGCCACCCGGGGTCTACGCACCAAGAAGCTGAGCGGGGTCTACTCGTGAGTAAGGCTACCAGGGTCTACTCACGAGTAAACCAACTCGCATGTATGGCAGCTGGGGTCTACTCGTGGGTCGCGGAGGGGGGGTTGGTCTACCAGTCTGCTCTAACCTTTTAAAAGTCTTTCTTACATCCATGATTTTGCCACTGGGTAAACACAATTCTGAATGTCTGCCAGCCCAAAATGATCTGGGGTGCTTTTTGACCTGTTCCTGCAACCACTGAGTATTTTTACTGGTAACTAAACGCTGAGGGGGCCTAAGACTGAAGAAGTGTGTAGCATTTGAATGAAGCTCCCCCCATCTTGTTGTTTACATTTTCCACACTTATCCAAGCTGATTTTTAAGTCTAGCAAAGGGAGCTTTTCTCTCTGGTGCAACATGCCTCATCTGTTCAGAAACTTCTCGTTTTATCACCAGGTGTAAGCTTGCACATGGAAGTTTTTCCTATCCTTTTTCAGTTGCAAAAGCAGGAGAATTTCCCAAGTTGGGTCTACTCAGAGTAAGCCGTGCAGGGTCTACTCACGAGTAAGCCACCCTGGGTCTACGCACCAAGAAGCTGAGCGGGGTCTACTCGTGAATAAGGCTACCAGGGTCTACTCACGAGTAAACCAACTCGCATGTATGGCAGCTGGGGTCTACTCGTGAGTCGCGGAGGGGGGGTTGGTCTACCAGTCTGCTCTAACCTTTTAAAAGTCTTTCTTACATCCATGATTTTGCCACTGGGTAAACACAATTCTGAATGTCTGCCAGCCCAAAATGATCTGGGGTGCTTTTTGAACTGTTCCTGCAACCACTGAGTATTTTTACTGGTAACTAAACGCTGAGGGGGCCTAAGACTGAAGAAGTGTGTAGCATTTGAATGAAGCTCCCCCCATCTTGTTGTTTACATTTTCCACACTTATCCAAGCTGATTTTTAAGTCTAGCAAAGGGAGCTTTTCTCTCTGGTGCAACATGCCTCATCTGTTCAGAAACTTCTCGTTTTAGCACCAGGTGTAAGCTTGCACATGGAAGTTTTTCCTATCCTTTTTCAGTTGCAAAAGCAGGAGAATTTCCCAAGTGGGGTCTACTCAGAGTAAGCCGAGCGGGGTCTACTCATGAGTAAGCCACCCGGGTTCTACGCACCAAGAAGCTGAGCGGGGTCTACTCGTGAGTAAGGCTACCATGGTCTACTCATGAGTAAACCAACTCGCGTGTATGGCAGCTGGGGTCTACTCGTGAGTCGCTGAGGGGGGTTGGTCTACCAGTCTGCTCTAACCTTTTAAAAGTCTTTCTTACATCCATGATTTTGCCACTGGGTAAATACAATTCTGAATGTCTGCCAGCCCAAAATGATCTGGGGTGCTTTTTGAACTGTTCCTGCAACCACTGAGTATTTTTACTGGTAACTAAACGCTGAGGGGGCCTAAAACTGAAGAAGTGTGTAGCATTTGAATGAAGCTCCCCCCATCTTGTTGTTTAGATTTTCCACACTTATCCAAGTTGATTTTTAAGTCTAGCAAAGGGAGCTTTTCTCTCTGGTGCAACATGCCTCATCTGTTCAGGAACTTCTCGTTTTATCACCAGGTGTAAGCTTGCACATGGAAGTTTTTCCTATCCTTTTTCAGTTGCAAAAGCAGGAGAATTTCCCAAGTGGGGTCTACTCAGAGTAAGCCGTGCAGGGTCTACTCACGAGTAAGCCACCCGGGGTCTACGCACCAAGAAGCTGAGCGGGGTCTACTCGTGAGTAAGGCTACCAGGGTCTACTCACGAGTAAACCAACTCGCATGTATGGCAGCTGGGGTCTACTCGTGGGTCACGGAGGGGGGGTTGGTCTACCAGTCTGCTCTAACCTTTTAAAAGTCTTTCTTACATCCATGATTTTGCCACTGGGTAAATACAATTCTGAATGTCTGCCAGCCCAAAATGATCTGGGGTGCTTTTTGACCTGTTCCTGCAACCACTGAGTATTTTTACTGGTAACTAAACGCTGAGGGGGCCTAAGACTGAAGAAGTGTGTAGCATTTGAATGAAGCTCCCCCCATCTTGTTATTTACATTTTCCACACTTATCCAAGCTGATTTTTAAGTCTAGCAAAGGGAGCTTTTCTCTCTGGTGCAACATGCCTCATCTGTTCAGAAACTTCTCGTTTTATCACCAGGTGTAAGCTTGCACATGGAAGTTTTTCCTATCCTTTTTCAGTTGCAAAAGCAGGAGAATTTCCCAAGTGGGGTCTACTCAGAGTAAGCCGTGCAGGGTCTACTCACGAGTAAGCCACCCGGGGTCTACGCACCAAGAAGCTGAGCGGGGTCTACTCGTGAGTAAGGCTACCAGGGTCTACTCACGAGTAAACCAACTCGCATGTATGGCAGCTGGGGTCTACTCGTGGGTCACGGAGGGGGGGTTGGTCTACCAGTCTGCTCTAACCTTTTAAAAGTCTTTCTTACATCCATGATTTTGCCACTGGGTAAATACAATTCTGAATGTCTGCCAGCCCAAAATGATCTGGGGTGCTTTTTGACCTGTTCCTGCAACCACTGAGTATTTTTACTGGTAACTAAACGCTGAGGGGGCCTAAGACTGAAGAAGTGTGTAGCATTTGAATGAAGCTCCCCCCATCTTGTTCTTTACATTTTCCACACTTATCCAAGCTGATTTTTAAGTCTAGCAAAGGGAGCTTTTCTCTCTGGTGCAACATGCCTCATCTGTTCAGAAACTTCTCGTTTTATCACCAGGTGTAAGCTTGCACATGGAAGTTTTTCCTATCCTTTTTCAGTTGCAAAAGCAGGAGAATTTCCCAAGTGGGGTCTACTCAGAGTAAGCCGTGCAGGGTCTACTCACGAGTAAGCCACCCGGGGTCTACGCACCAAGAAGCTGAGCGGGGTCTACTCGTGAGTAAGGCTACCAGGGTCTACTCACGAGTAAACCAACTCGCATGTATGGCAGCTGGGGTCTACTCGTGGGTCGCGGAGGGGGGGTTGGTCTACCAGTCTGCTCTAACCTTTTAGAAGTCTTTCTTACATCCATGATTTTGCCACTGGGTAAATACAATTCTGAATGTCTGCCAGCCCAAAATGATCTGGGGTGCTTTTTGACCTGTTCCTGCAACCACTGAGTATTTTTACTGGTAACTAAACGCTGAGGGGGCCTAAGACTGAAGAAGTGTGTAGCATTTGAATGAAGCTCCCCCCATCTTGTTGTTTACATTTTCCACACTTATCCAAGCTGATTTTTAAGTCTAGCAAAGGGAGCTTTTCTCTCTGGTGCAACATGCCTCATCTGTTCAGAAACTTCTCGTTTTATCACCAGGTGTAAGCTTGCACATGGAAGTTTTTCCTATCCTTTTTCAGTTGCAAAAGCAGGAGAATTTCCCAAGTGGGGTCTACTCAGAGTAAGCCGAGCGGGGTCTACTCATGAGTAAGCCACCCGGGGTCTACGCACCAAGAAGCTGAGCGGGGTCTACTCGTGAGTAAGGCTACCAGGGTCTACTCACGAGTAAACCAACTCGCATGTATGGCAGCTGGGGTCTACTCGTGGGTCGCGGAGGGGGGGTTGGTCTACCAGTCTGCTCTAACCTTTTAAAAGTCTTTCTTACATCCATGATTTTGCCACTGGGTAAATACAATTCTGAATGTCTGCCAGCCCAAAATGATCTGGGGTGCTTTTTGACCTGTTCCTGCAACCACTGAGTATTTTTACTGGTAACTAAACGCTGAGGGGGCCTAAGACTGAAGAAGTGTGTAGCATTTGAATGAAGCTCCCCCCATCTTGTTGTTTACATTTTCCACACTTATCCAAGCTGATTTTTAAGTCTAGCAAAGGGAGCTTTTCTCTCTGGTGCAACATGCCTCATCTGTTCAGAAACTTCTCGTTTTATCACCAGGTGTAAGCTTGCACATGGAAGTTTTTCCTATCCTTTTTCAGTTGCAAAAGCAGGAGAATTTCCCAAGTGGGGTCTACTCAGAGTAAGCCGAGCGGGGTCTACTCATGAGTAAGCCACCCGGGGTCTACGCACCAAGAAGCTGAGCGGGGTCTACTCGTGAGTAAGGCTACCAGGGTCTACTCACGAGTAAACCAACTCGCATGTATGGCAGCTGGGGTCTACTCGTGGGTCGCGGAGGGGGGGTTGGTCTACCAGTCTGCTCTAACCTTTTAAAAGTCTTTCTTACATCCATGATTTTGCCACTGGGTAAATACAATTCTGAATGTCTGCCAGCCCAAAATGATCTGGGGTGCTTTTTGACCTGTTCCTGCAACCACTGAGTATTTTTACTGGTAACTAAACGCTGAGGGGGCCTAAGACTGAAGAAGTGTGTAGCATTTGAATGAAGCTCCCCCCATCTTGTTATTTACATTTTCCACACTTATCCAAGCTGATTTTTAAGTCTAGCAAAGGGAGCTTTTCTCTCTGGTGCAACATGCCTCATCTGTTCAGAAACTTCTCGTTTTATCACCAGGTGTAAGCTTGCACATGGAAGTTTTTCCTATCCTTTTTCAGTTGCAAAAGCAGGAGAATTTCCCAAGTGGGGTCTACTCAGAGTAAGCCGTGCAGGGTCTACTCATGAGTAAGCCACCCGGGGTCTACGCAGCAAGAAGCTGAGCGGGGTCTACTCGTGAGTAAGGCTACCAGGGTCTACTCACGAGTAAACCAACTCGCATGTATGGCAGCTGGGGTCTACTCGTGGGTCACGGAGGGGGGGTTGGTCTACCAGTCTGCTCTAACCTTTTAAAAGTCTTTCTTACATCCATGATTTTGCCACTGGGTAAATACAATTCTGAATGTCTGCCAGCCCAAAATGATCTGGGGTGCTTTTTGACCTGTTCCTGCAACCACTGAGTATTTTTACTGGTAACTAAACGCTGAGGGGGCCTAAGACTGAAGAAGTGTGTAGCATTTGAATGAAGCTCCCCCCATCTTGTTGTTTACATTTTCCACACTTATCCAAGCTGATTTTTAAGTCTAGCAAAGGGAGCTTTTCTCTCTGGTGCAACATGCCTCATCTGTTCAGAAACTTCTCGTTTTATCACCAGGTGTAAGCTTGCACATGGAAGTTTTTCCTATCCTTTTTCAGTTGCAAAAGCAGGAGAATTTCCCAAGTGGGGTCTACTCAGAGTAAGCCGTGCAGGGTCTACTCACGAGTAAGCCACCCGGGGTCTACGCACCAAGAAGCTGAGCGGGGTCTACTCGTGAGTAAGGCTACCAGGGTCTACTCACGAGTAAACCAACTCGCATGTATGGCAGCTGGGGTCTACTCGTGGGTCGCGGAGGGGGGGTTGGTCTACCAGTCTGCTCTAACCTTTTAAAAGTCTTTCTTACATCCATGATTTTGCCACTGGGTAAATACAATTCTGAATGTCTGCCAGCCCAAAATGATCTGGGGTGCTTTTTGACCTGTTCCTGCAACCACTGAGTATTTTTACTGGTAACTAAACGCTGAGGGGGCCTAAGACTGAAGAAGTGTGTAGCATTTGAATGAAGCTCCCCCCATCTTGTTGTTTACATTTTCCACACTTATCCAAGCTGATTTTTAAGTCTAGCAAAGGGAGCTTTTCTCTCTGGTGCAACATGCCTCATCTGTTCAGAAACTTCTCGTTTTATCACCAGGTGTAAGCTTGCACATGGAAGTTTTTCCTATCCTTTTTCAGTTGCAAAAGCAGGAGAATTTCCCAAGTGGGGTCTACTCAGAGTAAGCCGAGCGGGGTCTACTCATGAGTAAGCCACCCGGGGTCTACGCACCAAGAAGCTGAGCGGGGTCTACTCGTGAGTAAGGCTACCAGGGTCTACTCACGAGTAAACCAACTCGCATGTATGGCAGCTGGGGTCTACTCGTGGGTCGCGGAGGGGGGGTTGGTCTACCAGTCTGCTCTAACCTTTTAAAAGTCTTTCTTACATCCATGATTTTGCCACTGGGTAAATACAATTCTGAATGTCTGCCAGCCCAAAATGATCTGGGGTGCTTTTTGACCTGTTCCTGCAACCACTGAGTATTTTTACTGGTAACTAAACGCTGAGGGGGCCTAAGACTGAAGAAGTGTGTAGCATTTGAATGAAGCTCCCCCCATCTTGTTGTTTACATTTTCCACACTTATCCAAGCTGATTTTTAAGTCTAGCAAAGGGAGCTTTTCTCTCTGGTGCAACATGCCTCATCTGTTCAGAAACTTCTCGTTTTATCACCAGGTGTAAGCTTGCACATGGAAGTTTTTCCTATCCTTTTTCAGTTGCAAAAGCAGGAGAATTTCCCAAGTGGGGTCTACTCAGAGTAAGCCGTGCAGGGTCTACTCACGAGTAAGCCACCCTGGGTCTACGCACCAAGAAGCTGAGCGGGGTCTACTCGTGAATAAGGCTACCAGGGTCTACTCACGAGTAAACCAACTCGCATGTATGGCAGCTGGGGTCTACTCGTGAGTCGCGGAGGGGGGGTTGGTCTACCAGTCTGCTCTAACCTTTTAAAAGTCTTTCTTACATCCATGATTTTGCCACTGGGTAAACACAATTCTGAATGTCTGCCAGCCCAAAATGATCTGGGGTGCTTTTTGAACTGTTCCTGCAACCACTGAGTATTTTTACTGGTAACTAAACGCTGAGGGGGCCTAAGACTGAAGAAGTGTGTAGCATTTGAATGAAGCTCCCCCCATCTTGTTGTTTACATTTTCCACGCTTATCCAAGCTGATTTTTAAGTCTAGCAAAGGGAGCTTTTCTCTCTGGTGCAACATGCCTCATCTGTTCAGAAACTTCTCGTTTTATCACCAGGTGTAAGCTTGCACATGGAAGTTTTTCCTATCCTTTTTCAGTTGCAAAAGCAGGAGAATTTCCCAAGTGGGGTCTACTCAGAGTAAGCCGTGCAGGGTCTACTCATGAGTAAGCCACCCGGGGTCTACGCAGCAAGAAGCTGAGCGGGGTCTACTCGTGAGTAAGGCTACCAGGGTCTACTCACGAGTAAACCAACTCGCATGTATGGCAGCTGGGGTCTACTCGTGGGTCACGGAGGGGGGGTTGGTCTACCAGTCTGCTCTAACCTTTTAAAAGTCTTTCTTACATCCATGATTTTGCCACTGGGTAAATACAATTCTGAATGTCTGCCAGCCCAAAATGATCTGGGGTGCTTTTTGACCTGTTCCTGCAACCACTGAGTATTTTTACTGGTAACTAAACGCTGAGGGGGCCTAAGACTGAAGAAGTGTGTAGCATTTGAATGAAGCTCCCCCCATCTTGTTCTTTACATTTTCCACACTTATCCAAGCTGATTTTTAAGTCTAGCAAAGGGAGCTTTTCTCTCTGGTGCAACATGCCTCATCTGTTCAGAAACTTCTCGTTTTATCACCAGGTGTAAGCTTGCACATGGAAGTTTTTCCTATCCTTTTTCAGTTGCAAAAGCAGGAGAATTTCCCAAGTGGGGTCTACTCAGAGTAAGCCGTGCAGGGTCTACTCACGAGTAAGCCACCCGGGGTCTACGCACCAAGAAGCTGAGCGGGGTCTACTCGTGAGTAAGGCTACCAGGGTCTACTCACGAGTAAACCAACTCGCATGTATGGCAGCTGGGGTCTACTCGTGGGTCGCGGAGGGGGGGTTGGTCTACCAGTCTGCTCTAACCTTTTAAAAGTCTTTCTTACATCCATGATTTTGCCACTGGGTAAATACAATTCTGAATGTCTGCCAGCCCAAAATGATCTGGGGTGCTTTTTGACCTGTTCCTGCAACCACTGAGTATTTTTACTGGTAACTAAACGCTGAGGGGGCCTAAGACTGAAGAAGTGTGTAGCATTTGAATGAAGCTCCCCCCATCTTGTTGTTTACATTTTCCACACTTATCCAAGCTGATTTTTAAGTCTAGCAAAGGGAGCTTTTCTCTCTGGTGCAACATGCCTCATCTGTTCAGAAACTTCTCGTTTTATCACCAGGTGTAAGCTTGCACATGGAAGTTTTTCCTATCCTTTTTCAGTTGCAAAAGCAGGAGAATTTCCCAAGTGGGGTCTACTCAGAGTAAGCCGAGCGGGGTCTACTCATGAGTAAGCCACCCGGGGTCTACGCACCAAGAAGCTGAGCGGGGTCTACTCGTGAGTAAGGCTACCAGGGTCTACTCACGAGTAAACCAACTCGCATGTATGGCAGCTGGGGTCTACTCGTGGGTCGCGGAGGGGGGGTTGGTCTACCAGTCTGCTCTAACCTTTTAAAAGTCTTTCTTACATCCATGATTTTGCCACTGGGTAAATACAATTCTGAATGTCTGCCAGCCCAAAATGATCTGGGGTGCTTTTTGACCTGTTCCTGCAACCACTGAGTATTTTTACTGGTAACTAAACGCTGAGGGGGCCTAAGACTGAAGAAGTGTGTAGCATTTGAATGAAGCTCCCCCCATCTTGTTGTTTACATTTTCCACACTTATCCAAGCTGATTTTTAAGTCTAGCAAAGGGAGCTTTTCTCTCTGGTGCAACATGCCTCATCTGTTCAGAAACTTCTCGTTTTATCACCAGGTGTAAGCTTGCACATGGAAGTTTTTCCTATCCTTTTTCAGTTGCAAAAGCAGGAGAATTTCCCAAGTGGGGTCTACTCAGAGTAAGCCGTGCAGGGTCTACTCACGAGTAAGCCACCCTGGGTCTACGCACCAAGAAGCTGAGCGGGGTCTACTCGTGAATAAGGCTACCAGGGTCTACTCACGAGTAAACCAACTCGCATGTATGGCAGCTGGGGTCTACTCGTGAGTCGCGGAGGGGGGGTTGGTCTACCAGTCTGCTCTAACCTTTTAAAAGTCTTTCTTACATCCATGATTTTGCCACTGGGTAAATACAATTCTGAATGTCTGCCAGCCCAAAATGATCTGGGGTGCTTTTTGAACTGTTCCTGCAACCACTGAGTATTTTTACTGGTAACTAAACGCTGAGGGGGCCTAAGACTGAAGAAGTGTGTAGCATTTGAATGAAGCTCCCCCCATCTTGTTGTTTACATTTTCCACGCTTATCCAAGCTGATTTTTAAGTCTAGCAAAGGGAGCTTTTCTCTCTGGTGCAACATGCCTCATCTGTTCAGAAACTTCTCGTTTTATCACCAGGTGTAAGCTTGCACATGGAAGTTTTTCCTATCCTTTTTCAGTTGCAAAAGCAGGAGAATTTCCCAAGTGGGGTCTACTCAGAGTAAGCCGAGCGGGGTCTACTCATGAGTAAGCCACCCGGGGTCTACGCACCAAGAAGCTGAGCGGGGTCTACTCGTGAGTAAGGCTACCAGGGTCTACTCACGAGTAAACCAACTCGCATGTATGGCAGCTGGGGTCTACTCGTGGGTCGCGGAGGGGGGGTTGTTCTACCAGTCTGCTCTAACCTTTTAAAAGTCTTTCTTACATCCATGATTTTGCCACTGGGTAAATATAATTCTGAATGTCTGCCAGCCCAAAATGATCTGGGGTGCTTTTTGACCTGTTCCTGCAACCACTGAGTATTTTTACTGTTAACTAAACGCTGAGGGGGCCTAAGACTGAAGAAGTGTGTAGCATTTGAATGAAGCTCCCCCCATCTTGTTGTTTACATTTTCCACACTTATCCAAGCTGATTTTTAAGTCTAGCAAAGGGAGCTTTTCTCTCTGGTGCAACATGCCTCATCTGTTCAGAAACTTCTCGTTTTATCACCAGGTGTAAGCTTGCACATGGAAGTTTTTCCTATCCTTTTTCAGTTGCAAAAGCAGGAGAATTTCCCAAGTGGGGTCTACTCAGAGTAAGCCGTGCAGGGTCTACTCACGAGTAAGCCACCCGGGGTCTACGCACCAAGAAGCTGAGCGGGGTCTACTCGTGAATAAGGCTACCAGGGTCTACTCACGAGTAAACCAACTCGCATGTATGGCAGCTGGGGTCTACTCGTGAGTCGCGGAGGGGGGGTTGGTCTACCAGTCTGCTCTAACCTTTTAAAAGTCTTTCTTACATCCATGATTTTGCCACTGGGTAAATACAATTCTGAATGTCTGCCAGCCCAAAATGATCTGGGGTGCTTTTTGACCTGTTCCTGCAACCACTGAGTATTTTTACTGGTAACTAAACGCTGAGGGGGCCTAAGACTGAAGAAGTGTGTAGCATTTGAATGAAGCTCCCCCCATCTTGTTATTTACATTTTCCACACTTATCCAAGCTAATTTTTAAGTCTAGCAAAGGGAGCTTTTCTCTCTGGTGCAACATGCCTCATCTGTTCAGAAACTTCTCGTTTTATCACCAGGTGTAAGCTTGCACATGGAAGTTTTTCCTATCCTTTTTCAGTTGCAAAAGCAGGAGAATTTCCCAAGTGGGGTCTACTCAGAGTAAGCCGTGCAGGGTCTACTCACGAGTAAGTCACCCTGGGTCTACGCACCAAGAAGCTGAGCGGGGTCTACTCGTGAATAAGGCTACCAGGGTCTACTCACGAGTAAACCAACTCGCATGTATGGCAGCTGGGGTCTACTCGTGAGTCGCGGAGGGGGGGGGTTGGTCTACCAGTCTGCTCTAACCTTTTAAAAGTCTTTCTTACATCCATGATTTTGCCACTGGGTAAACACAATTCTGAATGTCTGCCAGCCCAAAATGATCTGGGGTGCTTTTTGACCTGTTCCTGCAACCACTGAGTATTTTTACTGGTAACTAAACGCTGAGGGGGCCTAAGACTGAAGAAGTGTGTAGCATTTGAATGAAGCTCCCCCCATCTTGTTCTTTACATTTTCCACGCTTATCCAAGCTGATTTTTAAGTCTAGCAAAGGGAGCTTTTCTCTCTGGTGCAACATGCCTCATCTGTTCAGAAACTTCTCGTTTTATCACCAGGTGTAAGCTTGCACATGGAAGTTTTTCCTATCCTTTTTCAGTTGCAAAAGCAGGAGAATTTCCCAAGTGGGGTCTACTCAGAGTAAGCCGAGCGGGGTCTACTCATGAGTAAGCCACCCGGGGTCTACGCACCAAGAAGCTGAGCGGGGTCTACTCGTGAGTAAGGCTACTAGGGTCTACTCACGAGTAAACCAACTCGCATGTATGGCAGCTGGGGTCTACTCGTGAGTCGCGGAGGGGGGGGTTGGTCTACCAGTCTGCTCTAACCTTTTAAAAGTCTTTCTTACATCCATGATTTTGCCACTGGGTAAATATAATTCTGAATGTCTGCCAGCCCAAAATGATCTGGGGTGCTTTTTGACCTGTTCCTGCAACCACTGAGTATTTTTACTGGTAACTAAACGCTGAGGGGGCCTAAGACTGAAGAAGTGTGTAGCATTTGAATGAAGCTCCCCCCATTTTGTTCTTTACATTTTACACGCTTATCCAAGCTGATTTTTAAGTCTAGCAAAGGGAGCTTTTCTCTCTGGTGCAACATGCCTCATCTGTTCAGAAACTTCTCGTTTTATCACCAGGTGTAAGCTTGCACATGGAAGTTTTTCCTATCCTTTTTCAGTTGCAAAAGCAGGAGAATTTCCCAAGTGGGGTCTACTCAGAGTAAGCCGTGCAGGGTCTACTCACGAGTAAGCCACCCGGGGTCTACGCACCAAGAAGCTGAGCGGGGTCTACTCGTGAGTAAGGCTACCAGGGTCTACTCACGAGTAAACCAACTCGCATGTATGGCAGCTGGGGTCTACTCGTGGGTCGCGGAGGGGGGGTTGGTCTACCAGTCTGCTCTAACCTTTTAAAAGTCTTTCTTACATCCATGATTTTGCCACTGGGTAAACACAATTCTGAATGTCTGCCAGCCCAAAATGATCTGGGGTGCTTTTTGAACTGTTCCTGCAACCACTGAGTATTTTTACTGGTAACTAAACGCTGAGGGGGCCTAAGACTGAAGAAGTGTGTAGCATTTGAATGAAGCTCCCCCCATCTTGTTGTTTACATTTTCCACGCTTATCCAAGCTGATTTTTAAGTCTAGCAAAGGGAGCTTTTCTCTCTGGTGCAACATGCCTCATCTGTTCAGAAACTTCTCGTTTTATCACCAGGTGTAAGCTTGCACATGGAAGTTTTTCCTATCCTTTTTCAGTTGCAAAAGCAGGAGAATTTCCCAAGTGGGGTCTACTCAGAGTAAGCCGAGCGGGGTCTACTCATGAGTAAGCCACCCGGGTTCTACGCACCAAGAAGCTGAGCGGGGTCTACTCGTGAGTAAGGCTACCATGGTCTACTCATGAGTAAACCAACTCGCGTGTATGGCAGCTGGGGTCTACTCGTGAGTCGCTGAGGGGGGTTGGTCTACCAGTCTGCTCTAACCTTTTAAAAGTCTTTCTTACATCCATGATTTTGCCACTGGGTAAATACAATTCTGAATGTCTGCCAGCCCAAAATGATCTGGGGTGCTTTTTGAACTGTTCCTGCAACCACTGAGTATTTTTACTGGTAACTAAACGCTGAGGGGGCCTAAAACTGAAGAAGTGTGTAGCATTTGAATGAAGCTCCCCCCATCTTGTTGTTTAGATTTTCCACACTTATCCAAGTTGATTTTTAAGTCTAGCAAAGGGAGCTTTTCTCTCTGGTGCAACATGCCTCATCTGTTCAGGAACTTCTCGTTTTATCACCAGGTGTAAGCTTGCACATGGAAGTTTTTCCTATCCTTTTTCAGTTGCAAAAGCAAGAGAATTTCCCAAGTGGGGTCTACTCAGAGTAAGCCGTGCAGGGTCTACTCATGAGTAAGCCACCCGGGGTCTACGCACCAAGAAGCTGAGCGGGGTCTACTCATGAGTAAGGCTACCAGGGTCTACTCACGAGTAAACCAACTCGCATGTATGGCAGCTGGGGTCTACTCGTGGGTCGCGGAGGGGGGGTTGGTCTACCAGTCTGCTCTAACCTTTTAAAAGTCTTTCTTACATCCATGATTTTGCCACTGGGTAAATACAATTCTGAATGTCTGCCAGCCCAAAATGATCTGGGGTGCTTTTTGACCTGTTCCTGCAACCACTGAGTATTTTTACTGGTAACTAAACGCTGAGGGGGCCTAAGACAGAAGAAGTGTGTAGCATTTGAATGAAGCTCCCCCCATCTTGTTGTTTACATTTTCCACACTTATCCAAGCTGATTTTTAGTCTAGCAAAGGGAGCTTTTCTCTCTGGTGCAACATGCCTCATCTGTTCAGAAACTTCTCGTTTTATCACCAGGTGTAAGCTTGCACATGGAAGTTTTTCCTATCCTTTTTCAGTTGCAAAAGCAGGAGAATTTCCCAAGTGGGGTCTACTCAGAGTAAGCCGTGCAGGGTCTACTCACGAGTAAGCCACCCTGGGTCTACGCACCAAGAAGCTGAGCGGGGTCTACTCGTGAATAAGGCTACCAGGGTCTACTCACGAGTAAACCAACTCGCATGTATGGCAGCTGGGGTCTACTCGTGAGTCGCGGAGGGGGGGGGTCTACCAGTCTGCTCTAACCTTTTAAAAGTCTTTCTTACATCCATGATTTTGCCACTGGGTAAATACAATTCTGAATGTCTGCCAGCCCAAAATGATCTGGGGTGCTTTTTGACCTGTTCCTGCAACCACTGAGTATTTTTACTGGTAACTAAACGCTGAGGGGGCCTAAGACTGAAGAAGTGTGTAGCATTTGAATGAAGCTCCCCCCATCTTGTTGTTTACATTTTCCACACTTATCCAAGCTGATTTTTAAGTCTAGCAAAGGGAGCTTTTCTCTCTGGTGCAACATGCCTCATCTGTTCAGAAACTTCTCGTTTTAGCACCAGGTGTAAGCTTGCACATGGAAGTTTTTCCTATCCTTTTTCAGTTGCAAAAGCAGGAGAATTTCCCAAGTGGGGTCTACTCAGAGTAAGCCGTGCAGGGTCTACTCACGAGTAAGCCACCCTGGGTCTACGCACCAAGAAGCTGAGCGGGGTCTACTCGTGAATAAGGCTACCAGGGTCTACTCACGAGTAAACCAACTCGCATGTATGGCAGCTGGGGTCTACTCGTGAGTCGCGGAGGGGGGGTTGGTCTACCAGTCTGCTCTAACCTTTTAAAAGTCTTTCTTACATCCATGATTTTGCCACTGGGTAAACACAATTCTGAATGTCTGCCAGCCCAAAATGATCTGGGGTGCTTTTTGAACTGTTCCTGCAACCACTGAGTATTTTTACTGGTAACTAAACGCTGAGGGGGCCTAAGACTGAAGAAGTGTGTAGCATTTGAATGAAGCTCCCCCCATCTTGTTGTTTACATTTTCCACGCTTATCCAAGCTGATTTTTAAGTCTAGCAAAGGGAGCTTTTCTCTCTGGTGCAACATGCCTCATCTGTTCAGAAACTTCTCGTTTTATCACCAGGTGTAAGCTTGCACATGGAAGTTTTTCCTATCCTTTTTCAGTTGCAAAAGCAGGAGAATTTCCCAAGTGGGGTCTACTCAGAGTAAGCCGAGCGGGGTCTACTCATGAGTAAGCCACCCGGGTTCTACGCACCAAGAAGCTGAGCGGGGTCTACTCGTGAGTAAGGCTACCATGGTCTACTCATGAGTAAACCAACTCGCGTGTATGGCAGCTGGGGTCTACTCGTGAGTCGCTGAGGGGGGTTGGTCTACCAGTCTGCTCTAACCTTTTAAAAGTCTTTCTTACATCCATGATTTTGCCACTGGGTAAATACAATTCTGAATGTCTGCCAGCCCAAAATGATCTGGGGTGCTTTTTGAACTGTTCCTGCAACCACTGAGTATTTTTACTGGTAACTAAACGCTGAGGGGGCCTAAAACTGAAGAAGTGTGTAGCATTTGAATGAAGCTCCCCCCATCTTGTTGTTTAGATTTTCCACACTTATCCAAGTTGATTTTTAAGTCTAGCAAAGGGAGCTTTTCTCTCTGGTGCAACATGCCTCATCTGTTCAGGAACTTCACGTTTTATCACCAGGTGTAAGCTTGCACATGGAAGTTTTTCCTATCCTTTTTCAGTTGCAAAAGCAGGAGAATTTCCCAAGTGGGGTCTACTCAGAGTAAGCCGTGCAGGGTCTACTCACGAGTAAGCCACCCGGGGTCTACGCACCAAGAAGCTGAGCGGGGTCTACTCATGAGTAAGGCTACCAGGGTCTACTCACGAGTAAACCAACTCGCATGTATGGCAGCTGGGGTCTACTCGTGAGTCGCGGAGGGGGGGGGGTCTACCAGTCTGCTCTAACCTTTTAAAAGTCTTTCTTACATCCATGATTTTGCCACTGGGTAAATACAATTCTGAATGTCTGCCAGCCCAAAATGATCTGGGGTGCTTTTTGACCTGTTCCTGCAACCACTGAGTATTTTTACTGGTAACTAAACGCTGAGGGGGCCTAAGACTGAAGAAGTGTGTAGCATTTGAATGAAGCTCCCCCCATCTTGTTCTTTACATTTTCCACGCTTATCCAAGCTGATTTTTAAGTCTAGCAAAGGGAGCTTTTCTCTCTGGTGCAACATGCCTCATCTGTTCAGAAACTTCTCGTTTTATCACCAGGTGTAAGCTTGCACATGGAAGTTTTTCCTATCCTTTTTCAGTTGCAAAAGCAGGAGAATTTCCCAAGTGGGGTCTACTCAGAGTAAGCCGAGCGGGGTCTACTCATGAGTAAGCCACCCGGGGTCTACGCACCAAGAAGCTGAGCGGGATCTACTCGTGAGTAAGGCTACTAGGGTCTACTCACGAGTAAACCAACTCGCATGTATGGCAGCTGGGGTCTACTCGTGAGTCGCGGAGGGGGGGGTTGGTCTACCAGTCTGCTCTAACCTTTTAAAAGTCTTTCTTACATCCATGATTTTGCCACTGGGTAAATATAATTCTGAATGTCTGCCAGCCCAAAATGATCTGGGGTGCTTTTTGACCTGTTCCTGCAACCACTGAGTATTTTTACTGGTAACTGAACGCTGAGGGGGCCTAAGACTGAAGAAGTGTGTAGCATTTGAATGAAGCTCCCCCCATTTTGTTCTTTACATTTTACACGCTTATCCAAGCTGATTTTTAAGTCTAGCAAAGGGAGCTTTTCTCTCTGGTGCAACATGCCTCATCTGTTCAGAAACTTCTCGTTTTATCACCAGGTGTAAGCTTGCACATGGAAGTTTTTCCTATCCTTTTTCAATTGCAAAAGCAGGAGAATTTCCCAAGTGGGGTCTACTCAGAGTAAGCCGTGCAGGGTCTACTCATGAGTAAGCCACCCGGGGTCTACGCACCAAGAAGCTGAGCGGGGTCTACTCGTGAGTAAGGCTACCAGGGTCTACTCACGAGTAAACCAACTCGCATGTATGGCAGCTGGGGTCTACTCGTGGGTCGCGGAGGGGGGGTTGGTCTACCAGTCTGCTCTAACCTTTTAAAAGTCTTTCTTACATCCATGATTTTGCCACTGGGTAAACACAATTCTGAATGTCTGCCAGCCCAAAATGATCTGGGGTGCTTTTTGAACTGTTCCTGCAACCACTGAGTATTTTTACTGGTAACTAAACGCTGAGGGGGCCTAAGACTGAAGAAGTGTGTAGCATTTGAATGAAGCTCCCCCCATCTTGTTGTTTACATTTTCCACGCTTATCCAAGCTGATTTTTAAGTCTAGCAAAGGGAGCTTTTCTCTCTGGTGCAACATGCCTCATCTGTTCAGAAACTTCTCGTTTTATCACCAGGTGTAAGCTTGCACATGGAAGTTTTTCCTATCCTTTTTCAGTTGCAAAAGCAGGAGAATTTCCCAAGTGGGGTCTACTCAGAGTAAGCCGAGCGGGGTCTACTCATGAGTAAGCCACCCGGGTTCTACGCACCAAGAAGCTGAGCGGGGTCTACTCGTGAGTAAGGCTACCATGGTCTACTCATGAGTAAACCAACTCGCGTGTATGGCAGCTGGGGTCTACTCGTGAGTCGCTGAGGGGGGTTGGTCTACCAGTCTGCTCTAACCTTTTAAAAGTCTTTCTTACATCCATGATTTTGCCACTGGGTAAATACAATTCTGAATGTCTGCCAGCCCAAAATGATCTGGGGTGCTTTTTGAACTGTTCCTGCAACCACTGAGTATTTTTACTGGTAACTAAACGCTGAGGGGGCCTAAAACTGAAGAAGTGTGTAGCATTTGAATGAAGCTCCCCCCATCTTGTTGTTTAGATTTTCCACACTTATCCAAGTTGATTTTTAAGTCTAGCAAAGGGAGCTTTTCTCTCTGGTGCAACATGCCTCATCTGTTCAGGAACTTCTCGTTTTATCACCAGGTGTAAGCTTGCACATGGAAGTTTTTCCTATCCTTTTTCAGTTGCAAAAGCAGGAGAATTTCCCAAGTGGGGTCTACTCAGAGTAAGCCGTGCAGGGTCTACTCATGAGTAAGCCACCCGGGGTCTACGCACCAAGAAGCTGAGCGGGGTCTACTCATGAGTAAGGCTACCAGGGTCTACTCACGAGTAAACCAACTCGCATGTATGGCAGCTGGGGTCTACTCGTGGGTCGCGGAGGGGGGGTTGGTCTACCAGTCTGCTCTAACCTTTTAAAAGTCTTTCTTACATCCATGATTTTGCCACTGGGTAAATACAATTCTGAATGTCTGCCAGCCCAAAATGATCTGGGGTGCTTTTTGACCTGTTCCTGCAACCACTGAGTATTTTTACTGGTAACTAAACGCTGAGGGGGCCTAAGACAGAAGAAGTGTGTAGCATTTGAATGAAGCTCCCCCCATCTTGTTGTTTACATTTTCCACACTTATCCAAGCTGATTTTTAGTCTAGCAAAGGGAGCTTTTCTCTCTGGTGCAACATGCCTCATCTGTTCAGAAACTTCTCGTTTTATCACCAGGTGTAAGCTTGCACATGGAAGTTTTTCCTATCCTTTTTCAGTTGCAAAAGCAGGAGAATTTCCCAAGTGGGGTCTACTCAGAGTAAGCCGTGCAGGGTCTACTCACGAGTAAGCCACCCTGGGTCTACGCACCAAGAAGCTGAGCGGGGTCTACTCGTGAATAAGGCTACCAGGGTCTACTCACGAGTAAACCAACTCGCATGTATGGCAGCTGGGGTCTACTCGTGAGTCGCGGAGGGGGGGGGTCTACCAGTCTGCTCTAACCTTTTTAAAGTCTTTCTTACATCCATGATTTTGCCACTGGGTAAATACAATTCTGAATGTCTGCCAGCCCAAAATGATCTGGGGTGCTTTTTGACCTGTTCCTGCAACCACTGAGTATTTTTACTGGTAACTAAACGCTGAGGGGGCCTAAGACTGAAGAAGTGTGTAGCATTTGAATGAAGCTCCCCCCATCTTGTTCTTTACATTTTCCACGCTTATCCAAGCTGATTTTTAAGTCTAGCAAAGGGAGCTTTTCTCTCTGGTGCAACATGCCTCATCTGTTCAGAAACTTCTCGTTTTTTGACCAGGTGTAAGCTTGCACATGGAAGTTTTTCCTATCCTTTTTCAGTTGCAAAAGCAGGAGAATTTCCCAAGTGGGGTCTACTCAGAGTAAGCCGAGCGGGGTCTACTCATGAGTAAGCCACCCGGGGTCTACGCACCAAGAAGCTGAGCGGGATCTACTCGTGAGTAAGGCTACTAGGGTCTACTCACGAGTAAACCAACTCGCATGTATGGCAGCTGGGGTCTACTCGTGAGTCGCGGAGGGGGGGGTTGGTCTACCAGTCTGCTCTAACCTTTTAAAAGTCTTTCTTACATCCATGATTTTGCCACTGGGTAAATATAATTCTGAATGTCTGCCAGCCCAAAATGATCTGGGGTGCTTTTTGACCTGTTCCTGCAACCACTGAGTATTTTTACTGGTAACTAAACGCTGAGGGGGCCTAAGACTGAAGAAGTGTGTAGCATTTGAATGAAGCTCCCCCCATCTTGTTGTTTACATTTTCCACACTTATCCAAGCTGATTTTTAAGTCTAGCAAAGGGAGCTTTTCTCTCTGGTGCAACATGCCTCATCTGTTCAGAAACTTCTCGTTTTATCACCAGGTGTAAGCTTGCACATGGAAGTTTTTCCTATCCTTTTTCAGTTGCAAAAGCAGGAGAATTTCCCAAGTGGGGTCTACTCAGAGTAAGCCGTGCAGGGTCTACTCACGAGTAAGCCACCCTGGGTCTACGCACCAAGAAGCTGAGCGGGGTCTACTCGTGAATAAGGCTACCAGGGTCTACTCACGAGTAAACCAACTCGCATGTATGGCAGCTGGGGTCTACTCGTGAGTCGCGGAGGGGGGGTTGGTCTACCAGTCTGCTCTAACCTTTTAAAAGTCTTTCTTACATCCATGATTTTGCCACTGGGTAAACACAATTCTGAATGTCTGCCAGCCCAAAATGATCTGGGGTGCTTTTTGAACTGTTCCTGCAACCACTGAGTATTTTTACTGGTAACTAAACGCTGAGGGGGCCTAAGACTGAAGAAGTGTGTAGCATTTGAATGAAGCTCCCCCCATCTTGTTCTTTACATTTTCCACGCTTATCCAAGCTGATTTTTAAGTCTAGCAAAGGGAGCTTTTCTCTCTGGTGCAACATGCCTCATCTGTTCAGAAACTTCTCGTTTTATCACCAGGTGTAAGCTTGCACATGGAAGTTTTTCCTATCCTTTTTCAGTTGCAAAAGCAGGAGAATTTCCCAAGTGGGGTCTACTCAGAGTAAGCCGAGCGGGGTCTACTCATGAGTAAGCCACCCGGGGTCTACGCACCAAGAAGCTGAGCGGGATCTACTCGTGAGTAAGGCTACTAGGGTCTACTCACGAGTAAACCAACTCGCATGTATGGCAGCTGGGGTCTACTCGTGAGTCGCGGAGGGGGGGGTTGGTCTACCAGTCTGCTCTAACCTTTTAAAAGTCTTTCTTACATCCATGATTTTGCCACTGGGTAAATATAATTCTGAATGTCTGCCAGCCCAAAATGATCTGGGGTGCTTTTTCACCTGTTCCTGCAACCACTGAGTATTTTTACTGGTAACTGAACGCTGAGGGGGCCTAAGACTGAAGAAGTGTGTAGCATTTGAATGAAGCTCCCCCCATTTTGTTCTTTACATTTTACACGCTTATCCAAGCTGATTTTTAAGTCTAGCAAAGGGAGCTTTTCTCTCTGGTGCAACATGCCTCATCTGTTCAGAAACTTCTCGTTTTATCACCAGGTGTAAGCTTGCACATGGAAGTTTTTCCTATCCTTTTTCAATTGCAAAAGCAGGAGAATTTCCCAAGTGGGGTCTACTCAGAGTAAGCCGTGCAGGGTCTACTCATGAGTAAGCCACCCGGGGTCTACGCACCAAGAAGCTGAGCGGGGTCTACTCGTGAGTAAGGCTACCAGGGTCTAATCACGAGTAAACCAACTCGCATGTATGGCAGCTGGGGTCTACTCGTGGGTCGCGGAGGGGGGGTTGGTCTACCAGTCTGCTCTAACCTTTTAAAAGTCTTTCTTACATCCATGATTTTGCCACTGGGTAAACACAATTCTGAATGTCTGCCAGCCCAAAATGATCTGGGGTGCTTTTTGACCTGTTCCTGCAACCACTGAGTATTTTTACTGGTAACTAAACGCTGAGGGGGCCTAAGACTGAAGAAGTGTGTAGCATTTGAATGAAGCTCCCCCCATCTTGTTGTTTACATTTTCCACACTTATCCAAGCTGATTTTTAAGTCTAGCAAAGGGAGCTTTTCTCTCTGGTGCAACATGCCTCATCTGTTCAGAAACTTCTCGTTTTATCACCAGGTGTAAGCTTGCACATGGAAGTTTTTCCTATCCTTTTTCAGTTGCAAAAGCAGGAGAATTTCCCAAGTGGGGTCTACTCAGAGTAAGCCGTGCAGGGTCTACTCACGAGTAAGCCACCCTGGGTCTACGCACCAAGAAGCTGAGCGGGGTCTACTCGTGAATAAGGCTACCAGGGTCTACTCACGAGTAAACCAACTCGCATGTATGGCAGCTGGGGTCTACTCGTGAGTCGCGGAGGGGGGGTTGGTCTACCAGTCTGCTCTAACCTTTTAAAAGTCTTTCTTACATCCATGATTTTGCCACTGGGTAAACACAATTCTGAATGTCTGCCAGCCCAAAATGATCTGGGGTGCTTTTTGAACTGTTCCTGCAACCACTGAGTATTTTTACTGGTAACTAAACGCTGAGGGGGCCTAAGACTGAAGAAGTGTGTAGCATTTGAATGAAGCTCCCCCCATCTTGTTGTTTACATTTTCCACACTTATCCAAGCTGATTTTTAAGTCTAGCAAAGGGAGCTTTTCTCTCTGGTGCAACATGCCTCATCTGTTCAGAAACTTCTCGTTTTAGCACCAGGTGTAAGCTTGCACATGGAAGTTTTTCCTATCCTTTTTCAGTTGCAAAAGCAGGAGAATTTCCCAAGTGGGGTCTACTCAGAGTAAGCCGAGCGGGGTCTACTCATGAGTAAGCCACCCGGGTTCTACGCACCAAGAAGCTGAGCGTGGTCTACTCGTGAGTAAGGCTACCATGGTCTACTCATGAGTAAACCAACTCGCGTGTATGGCAGCTGGGGTCTACTCGTGAGTCGCTGAGGGGGGTTGGTCTACCAGTCTGCTCTAACCTTTTAAAAGTCTTTCTTACATCCATGATTTTGCCACTGGGTAAATACAATTCTGAATGTCTGCCAGCCCAAAATGATCTGGGGTGCTTTTTGAACTGTTCCTGCAACCACTGAGTATTTTTACTGGTAACTAAACGCTGAGGGGGCCTAAAACTGAAGAAGTGTGTAGCATTTGAATGAAGCTCCCCCCATCTTGTTGTTTAGATTTTCCACACTTATCCAAGTTGATTTTTAAGTCTAGCAAAGGGAGCTTTTCTCTCTGGTGCAACATGCCTCATCTGTTCAGGAACTTCTCGTTTTATCACCAGGTGTAAGCTTGCACATGGAAGTTTTTCCTATCCTTTTTCAGTTGCAAAAGCAGGAGAATTTCCCAAGTGGGGTCTACTCAGAGTAAGCCGTGCAGGGTCTACTCACGAGTAAGCCACCCGGGGTCTACGCACCAAGAAGCTGAGCGGGGTCTACTCGTGAGTAAGGCTACCAGGGTCTACTCACGAGTAAACCAACTCGCATGTATGGCAGCTGGGGTCTACTCGTGGGTCACGGAGGGGGGGTTGGTCTACCAGTCTGCTCTAACCTTTTAAAAGTCTTTCTTACATCCATGATTTTGCCACTGGGTAAACACAATTCTGAATGTCTGCCAGCCCAAAATGATCTGGGGTGCTTTTTGAACTGTTCCTGCAACCACTGAGTATTTTTACTGGTAACTAAACGCTGAGGGGGCCTAAGACTGAAGAAGTGTGTAGCATTTGAATGAAGCTCCCCCCATCTTGTTGTTTACATTTTCCACGCTTATCCAAGCTGATTTTTAAGTCTAGCAAAGGGAGCTTTTCTCTCTGGTGCAACATGCCTCATCTGTTCAGAAACTTCTCGTTTTATCACCAGGTGTAAGCTTGCACATGGAAGTTTTTCCTATCCTTTTTCAGTTGCAAAAGCAGGAGAATTTCCCAAGTGGGGTCTACTCAGAGTAAGCCGAGCGGGGTCTACTCATGAGTAAGCCACCCGGGGTCTACGCACCAAGAAGCTGAGCGGGGTCTACTCGTGAGTAAGGCTACCAGGGTCTACTCACGAGTAAACCAACTCGCATGTATGGCAGCTGGGGTCTACTCGTGGGTCGCGGAGGGGGGGTTGGTCTACCAGTCTGCTCTAACCTTTTAAAAGTCTTTCTTACATCCATGATTTTGCCACTGGGTAAATACAATTCTGAATGTCTGCCAGCCCAAAATGATCTGGGGTGCTTTTTGACCTGTTCCTGCAACCACTGAGTATTTTTACTGGTAACTAAACGCTGAGGGGGCCTAAGACTGAAGAAGTGTGTAGCATTTGAATGAAGCTCCCCCCATCTTGTTGTTTACATTTTCCACACTTATCCAAGCTGATTTTTAAGTCTAGCAAAGGGAGCTTTTCTCTCTGGTGCAACATGCCTCATCTGTTCAGAAACTTCTCGTTTTATCACCAGGTGTAAGCTTGCACATGGAAGTTTTTCCTATCCTTTTTCAGTTGCAAAAGCAGGAGAATTTCCCAAGTGGGGTCTACTCAGAGTAAGCCGTGCAGGGTCTACTCACGAGTAAGCCACCCTGGGTCTACGCACCAAGAAGCTGAGCGGGGTCTACTCGTGAATAAGGCTACCAGGGTCTACTCACGAGTAAACCAACTCGCATGTATGGCAGCTGGGGTCTACTCGTGAGTCGCGGAGGGGGGGTTGGTCTACCAGTCTGCTCTAACCTTTTAAAAGTCTTTCTTACATCCATGATTTTGCCACTGGGTAAACACAATTCTGAATGTCTGCCAGCCCAAAATGATCTGGGGTGCTTTTTGAACTGTTCCTGCAACCACTGAGTATTTTTACTGGTAACTAAACGCTGAGGGGGCCTAAGACTGAAGAAGTGTGTAGCATTTGAATGAAGCTCCCCCCATCTTGTTGTTTAGATTTTCCACGCTTATCCAAGCTGATTTTTAAGTCTAGCAAAGGGAGCTTTTCTCTCTGGTGCAACATGCCTCATCTGTTCAGAAACTTCTCGTTTTATCACCAGGTGTAAGCTTGCACATGGAAGTTTTTCCTATCCTTTTTCAGTTGCAAAAGCAGGAGAATTTCCCAAGTGGGGTCTACTCAGAGTAAGCCGAGCGGGGTCTACTCATGAGTAAGCCACCCGGGTTCTACGCACCAAGAAGCTGAGCGGGGTCTACTCGTGAGTAAGGCTACCATGGTCTACTCATGAGTAAACCAACTCGCGTGTATGGCAGCTGGGGTCTACTCGTGAGTCGCTGAGGGGGGTTGGTCTACCAGTCTCCTCTAACCTTTTAAAAGTCTTTCTTACATCCATGATTTTGCCACTGGGTAAATACAATTCTGAATGTCTGCCAGCCCAAAATGATCTGGGGTGCTTTTTGAACTGTTCCTGCAACCACTGAGTATTTTTACTGGTAACTAAACGCTGAGGGGGCCTAAGACTGAAGAAGTGTGTAGCATTTGAATGAAGCTCCCCCCATCTTGTTCTTTACATTTTCCACGCTTATCCAAGCTGATTTTTAAGTCTAGCAAAGGGAGCTTTTCTCTCTGGTGCAACATGCCTCATCTGTTCAGAAACTTCTCGTTTTATCACCAGGTGTAAGCTTGCACATGGAAGTTTTTCCTATCCTTTTTCAGTTGCAAAAGCAGGAGAATTTCCCAAGTGGGGTCTACTCAGAGTAAGCCGAGCGGGGTCTACTCATGAGTAAGCCACCCGGGGTCTACGCACCAAGAAGCTGAGCGGGATCTACTCGTGAGTAAGGCTACTAGGGTCTACTCACGAGTAAACCAACTCGCATGTATGGCAGCTGGGGTCTACTCGTGAGTCGCGGAGGGGGGGGTTGGTCTACCAGTCTGCTCTAACCTTTTAAAAGTCTTTCTTACATCCATGATTTTGCCACTGGGTAAATATAATTCTGAATGTCTGCCAGCCCAAAATGATCTGGGGTGCTTTTTGACCTGTTCCTGCAACCACTGAGTATTTTTACTGGTAACTGAACGCTGAGGGGGCCTAAGACTGAAGAAGTGTGTAGCATTTGAATGAAGCTCCCCCCATTTTGTTCTTTACATTTTACACGCTTATCCAAGCTGATTTTTAAGTCTAGCAAAGGGAGCTTTTCTCTCTGGTGCAACATGCCTCATCTGTTCAGAAACTTCTCGTTTTATCACCAGGTGTAAGCTTGCACATGGAAGTTTTTCCTATCCTTTTTCAGTTGCAAAAGCAGGAGAATTTCCCAAGTGGGGTCTACTCAGAGTAAGCCGTGCAGGGTCTACTCATGAGTAAGCCACCCGGGGTCTACGCACCAAGAAGCTGAGCGGGGTCTACTCGTGAGTAAGGCTACCAGGGTCTACTCACGAGTAAACCAACTCGCATGTATGGCAGCTGGGGTCTACTCGTGGGTCGCGGAGGGGGGGTTGGTCTACCAGTCTGCTCTAACCTTTTAAAAGTCTTTCTTACATCCATGATTTTGCCACTGGGTAAACACAATTCTTAATGTCTGCCAGCCCAAAATGATCTGGGGTGCTTTTTGACCTGTTCCTGCAACCACTGAGTATTTTTACTGGTAACTAAACGCTGAGGGGGCCTAAGACTGAAGAAGTGTGTAGCATTTGAATGAAGCTCCCCCCATCTTGTTGTTTACATTTTCCACACTTATCCAAGCTGATTTTTAAGTCTAGCAAAGGGAGCTTTTCTCTCTGGTGCAACATGCCTCATCTGTTCAGAAACTTCTCGTTTTATCACCAGGTGTAAGCTTGCACATGGAAGTTTTTCCTATCCTTTTTCAGTTGCAAAAGCAGGAGAATTTCCCAAGTGGGGTCTACTCAGAGTAAGCCGTGCAGGGTCTACTCACGAGTAAGCCACCCTGGGTCTACGCACCAAGAAGCTGAGCGGGGTCTACTCGTGAATAAGGCTACCAGGGTCTACTCACGAGTAAACCAACTCGCATGTATGGCAGCTGGGGTCTACTCGTGAGTCGCGGAGGGGGGGTTGGTCTACCAGTCTGCTCTAACCTTTTAAAAGTCTTTCTTACATCCATGATTTTGCCACTGGGTAAACACAATTCTGAATGTCTGCCAGCCCAAAATGATCTGGGGTGCTTTTTGAACTGTTCCTGCAACCACTGAGTATTTTTACTGGTAACTAAACGCTGAGGGGGCCTAAGACTGAAGAAGTGTGTAGCATTTGAATGAAGCTCCCCCCATCTTGTTGTTTACATTTTCCACACTTATCCAAGCTGATTTTTAAGTCTAGCAAAGGGAGCTTTTCTCTCTGGTGCAACATGCCTCATCTGTTCAGAAACTTCTCGTTTTATCACCAGGTGTAAGCTTGCACATGGAAGTTTTTCCTATCCTTTTTCAGTTGCAAAAGCAGGAGAATTTCCCAAGTGGGGTCTACTCAGAGTAAGCCGAGCGGGGTCTACTCATGAGTAAGCCACCCGGGTTCTACGCACCAAGAAGCTGAGCGGGGTCTACTCGTGAGTAAGGCTACCATGGTCTACTCATGAGTAAACCAACTCGCGTGTATGGCAGCTGGGGTCTACTCGTGAGTCGCTGAGGGGGGTTGGTCTACCAGTCTGCTCTAACCTTTTAAAAGTCTTTCTTACATCCATGATTTTGCCACTGGGTAAATACAATTCTGAATGTCTGCCAGCCCAAAATGATCTGGGGTGCTTTTTGAACTGTTCCTGCAACCACTGAGTATTTTTACTGGTAACTAAACGCTGAGGGGGCCTAAAACTGAAGAAGTGTGTAGCATTTGAATGAAGCTCCCCCCATCTTGTTGTTTAGATTTTCCACACTTATCCAAGTTGATTTTTAAGTCTAGCAAAGGGAGCTTTTCTCTCTGGTGCAACATGCCTCATCTGTTCAGGAACTTCTCGTTTTATCACCAGGTGTAAGCTTGCACATGGAAGTTTTTCCTATCCTTTTTCAGTTGCAAAAGCAGGAGAATTTCCCAAGTGGGGTCTACTCAGAGTAAGCCGTGCAGGGTCTACTCACGAGTAAGCCACCCGGGGTCTACGCACCAAGAAGCTGAGCGGGGTCTACTCGTGAGTAAGGCTACCAGGGTCTACTCACGAGTAAACCAACTCGCATGTATGGCAGCTGGGGTCTACTCGTGGGTCACGGAGGGGGGGTTGGTCTACCAGTCTGCTCTAACCTTTTAAAAGTCTTTCTTACATCCATGATTTTGCCACTGGGTAAATACAATTCTGAATGTCTGCCAGCCCAAAATGATCTGGGGTGCTTTTTGACCTGTTCCTGCAACCACTGAGTATTTTTACTGGTAACTAAACGCTGAGGGGGCCTAAGACTGAAGAAGTGTGTAGCATTTGAATGAAGCTCCCCCCATCTTGTTCTTTACATTTTCCACACTTATCCAAGCTGATTTTTAAGTCTAGCAAAGGGAGCTTTTCTCTCTGGTGCAACATGCCTCATCTGTTCAGAAACTTCTCGTTTTATCACCAGGTGTAAGCTTGCACATGGAAGTTTTTCCTATCCTTTTTCAGTTGCAAAAGCAGGAGAATTTCCCAAGTGGGGTCTACTCAGAGTAAGCCGTGCAGGGTCTACTCACGAGTAAGCCACCCTGGGTCTACGCACCAAGAAGCTGAGCGGGGTCTACTCGTGAATAAGGCTACCAGGGTCTACTCACGAGTAAACCAACTCGCATGTATGGCAGCTGGGGTCTACTCGTGAGTCGCGGAGGGGGGGGGGTTGGTCTACCAGTCTGCTCTAACCTTTTAAAAGTCTTTCTTACATCCATGATTTTGCCACTGGGTAAACACAATTCTGAATGTCTGCCAGCCCAAAATGATCTGGGGTGCTTTTTGACCTGTTCCTGCAACCACTGAGTATTTTTACTGGTAACTAAACGCTGAGGGGGCCTAAGACTGAAGAAGTGTGTAGCATTTGAATGAAGCTCCCCCCATCTTGTTCTTTACATTTTCCACGCTTATCCAAGCTGATTTTTAAGTCTAGCAAAGGGAGCTTTTCTCTCTGGTGCAACATGCCTCATCTGTTCAGAAACTTCTCGTTTTATCACCAGGTGTAAGCTTGCACATGGAAGTTTTTCCTATCCTTTTTCAGTTGCAAAAGCAGGAGAATTTCCCAAGTGGGGTCTACTCAGAGTAAGCCGAGCGGGGTCTACTCATGAGTAAGCCACCCGGGTTCTACGCACCAAGAAGCTGAGCGGGGTCTACTCGTGAGTAAGGCTACTAGGGTCTACTCACGAGTAAACCAACTCGCATGTATGGCAGCTGGGGTCTACTCGTGAGTCGCGGAGGGGGGGGTTGGTCTACCAGTCTGCTCTAACCTTTTAAAAGTCTTTCTTACATCCATGATTTTGCCACTGGGTAAATATAATTCTGAATGTCTGCCAGCCCAAAATGATCTGGGGTGCTTTTTGACCTGTTCCTGCAACCACTGAGTATTTTTACTGGTAACTAAACGCTGAGGGGGCCTAAGACACGCGAGTTGGTTTACTCGTGAGTAGACCCTGGTAGCCTTACTCACAAGTAGACCCCGCTCAGCTTCTTGGTGCGTAGACCCCGGGTGGCTTACTCATGAGTAGACCCTGCACGGCTTACTCGTGAGTAGAGCCCACTTGGGAAATTCTCCTGCTTTTGAACTGAAAAAGGATAGTAAAAACTTCCATGTGCAAGCTTACACCTGGTGATAAAACGAGAAGTTTCTGAACAGATGAGGCATGTTGCACCAGAGAGAAAAGCTCCCTTTGCTAGACTTAAAAATCAGCTTGGATAAGCGTGGAAAATGTAAAGAACAAGATGGGGGGAGCTTCATTCAAATGCTACACACTTCTTCAGTCTTAGGCCCCCTCAGCGTTTAGTTACCAGTAAAAATACTCAGTGGTTGCAGGAACAGGTCAAAAAGCACCCCAGATCATTTTGGGCTGGCAGACATTCAGAATTGTGTTTACCCAGTGGCAAAATCATGGATGTAAGAAAGACTTTTAAAAGCTGAGAGCAGACTGGTAGACCAACCCCCTCAGCGACTCACAAGTAGACCCCAGCTGCCATACACGCTAGTTGGTTTACTTGTGAGTAGACCCTTGTAGCCTTACTCACGAGTAGAACCCGCTCAGCTTCTTGGTGCGTAGACCCCGGGTGGCTTACTCGTGAGTAGACCATGCTCAGCTTACACGTGAGTAGACCCCACTTGGGAAATTCTCCTGCTTTTGCAACTGAAAAAGGATAGGAAACACTTCCATGTGCAAGCTTACACCTGGTGATAAAACGAGAAGTTTCTGAACAGATGAGGCATGTTGCACCAGAGAGAAAAGCTCCCTTTGCTAGACTTAAAAATCAGCTTGGATAAGCGTGGAAAATGTAAAGAACAAGATGGGGGGAGCTTCATTCAAATGCTACACACTTCTTCAGTCTTAGGCCCCCTCAGCGTTTAGTTACCAGTAAAAATACTCAGTGATTGCAGGAACAGGTCAAAAAGCACCCCAGATCATTTTGGGCTGGCAGACATTCAGAATTGTGTTTACCCAGTGGCAAAATCATGGATGTAAGAAAGACTTTTAAAAGCTGAGAGCAGACTGGTAGACCAACCCCCTCAGCGACTCACGAGTAGACCCCAGCTGCCATACACGCTAGTTGGTTTACTTGTGAGTAGACCCTGGTAGCCTTACTCATGAGTAGAACCCGCTCAGCTTCTTGGTGCTTAGACCCCGGGTGGCTTACTCGTGAGTAGACCACGCTAAGCTTACACGTGAGTAGACCCCACTTGGGAAATTCTCCTGCTTTTGCAACTGAAAAAGGATAGGAAAAACTTCCATGTGCAAGCTTACACCTGGTGATAAAACGAGAAGTTTCTGAACAGATGAGGCATGTTGCACCAGAGAGAAAAGCTCCCTTTGCTAGACTTAAAAATCAGCTTGGATAAGCGTGGAAAATGTAAAGAACAAGATGGGGGGAGCTTCATTCAAATGCTACACACTTCTTCAGTCTTAGGCCCCCTCAGCGTTTAGTTACCAGTAAAAATACTCAGTGGTTGCAGGAACAGGTCAAAAAGCACCCCAGATCATTTTGGGCTGGCAGACATTCAGAATTGTGTAATCATGGATGTAAGAAAGACTTTTAAAAGGTTAGAGCAGACTGGTAGACCAACCCCCCCTCAGCGACTCACGAGTAGACCCCAGCTGCTATACACGCGAGTTGGTTTACTTGTGAGTAGACCCTGGTAGCCTTACTCACGAGTAGAACCGGCTCAGCTTCTTGGTGCGTAGACCCCGGGTGGCTTACTCGTGAGTAGACCACGCTCAGCTTACACGTGAGTAGACCCCACTTGGGAAATTCTCCTGCTTTTGCAACTGAAAAAGGATAGGAAAAACTTCCATGTGCAAGCTTACACCTGGTGATAAAACGAGAAGTTTCTGAACAGATGAGGCATGTTGCACCAGAGAGAAAAGCTCCCTTTGCTAGACTTAAAAATCAGCTTGGATAAGCGTGGAAAATGTAAAGAACAAGATGGGGGGAGCTTCATTCAAATGCTACACACTTCTTCAGTCTTAGGCCCCCTCAGCGTTTAGTTACCAGTAAAAATACTCAGTGGTTGCAGGAAAAGGTCAAAAAGCACCCCAGATCATTTTGGGCTGGCAGACATTCAGAATTGTGTAATCATGGATGTAAGAAAGACTTTTAAAAGGTTAGAGCAGACTGGTAGACCAACCCCCCCTCAGCGACTCACGAGTAGACCCCAGCTGCTATACACGCGAGTTGGTTTACTTGTGAGTAGACCCTGGTAGCCTTACTCACGAGTAGAACCGGCTCAGCTTCTTGGTGCGTAGACCCCGGGTGGCTTACTCGTGAGTAGACCACGCTCAGCTTACACGTGAGTAGACCCCACTTGGGAAATTCTCCTGCTTTTGCAACTGAAAAAGGATAGGAAAAACTTCCATGTGCAAGCTTACACCTGGTGATAAAACGAGAAGTTTCTGAACAGATGAGGCATGTTGCACCAGAGAGAAAAGCTCCCTTTGCTAGACTTAAAAATCAGCTTGGATAAGTGTGGAAAATCTAAACAACAAGATGGGGGGAGCTTCATTCAAATGCTACACACTTCTTCAGTGTTAGGCACCCTCCGCGTTTAGTTACCAGTAAAAATACTCAGTGGTTGCAGGAACAAGTCAAAAAGCACCCCAGATCATTTTGGGCTGGCAGACATTCAGAATTGTGTTTACCCAGTGGCAAAATCATGGATGTAAGAAAGACTTTTAAAAGGTTAGAGCAGACTGGTAGACCAACCCCCCCTCCGCGACTCACGAGTAGACCCCAGCTGCCATACATGCGAGTTGGTTTACTCGTGAGTAGACCCTGGTAGCCTTACTCACGAGTAGACCCCGCTCAGCTTCTTGGTGCGTAGACCCCGGGTGGCTTACTCATGAGTAGACCCCGCTCGGCTTACTCTGAGTAGACCCCACTTGGGAAATTCTCCTGCTTTTGCAACGAAAAAGGATAGGAAACACTTCCATGTGCAAGCTTACACCTGGTGATAAAACGAGAAGTTTCTGAACAGATGAGGCATGTTGCACCAGAGAGAAAAGCTCCCTTTGCTAGACTTAAAAATCAGCTTGGATAAGCGTGGAAAATGTAAAGACCAAGATGGGTGGAGCTTCATTCAAATGCTACACACTTCTTCAGTCTTAGGCCCCCTCAGCGTTTAGTTACCAGTAAAAATACTAAGTGGTTGCAGGAACAAGTCAAAAAGCACCCCAGATCATTTTGGGCTGGCAAACATTCAGAATTGTGTAATCATGGATGTAAGAAAGACTTTTAAAAGGTTAGAGCAGACTGGTAGACCAACCCCCCCTCAGCGACTCACGAGTAGACCCCAGCTGCTATACACGCGAGTTGGTTTACTCGTGAGTAGACCCTGGTAGCCTTACTCACGAGTAGAACCCGCTCAGCTTCTTGGTGCGTAGACCCCGGGTGGCTTACTCGTGAGTAGACCACGCTCAGCTTACACGTGAGTAGACCCCACTTGGGAAATTCTCCTGCTTTTGCAACTGAAAAAGGATAGGAAAAACTTCCATGTGCAAGCTTACACCTGGTGATAAAACGAGAAGTTTCTGAACAGATGAGGCATGTTGCACCAGAGAGAAAAGCTCCCTTTGCTAGACTTAAAAATCAGCTTGGATAAGCGTGGAAAATGTAAACAACAAGATGGGGGGAGCTTCATTCAAACGCTACACACTTCTTCAGTGTTAGGCCCCCTCCGCGTTTAGTTACCAGTAAAAATACTCAGTGGTTGCAGGAACAAGTCAAAAAGCACCCCAGATCATTTTGGGCTGGCAGACATTCAGAATTGTGTTTACCCAGTGGCAAAATCATGGATGTAAGAAAGACTTTTAAAAGGTTAGAGCAGACTGGTAGACCAACCCCCCCTCCGCGACTCACGAGTAGACCCCAGCTGCCATACATGCGAGTTGGTTTACTCGTGAGTAGACCCTGGTAGCCTTACTCACGAGTAGACCCCGCTCAGCTTCTTGGTGCGTAGACCCCGGGTGGCTTACTCGTGAGTAGACCCTGCACGGCTTACTCTGAGTAGAGCCCACTTTGGAAATTCTCCTGCTTTTGCAACTGAAAAAGGATAGGAAAAACTTCCATGTGCAAGCTTTCAAATGCTGATAAAACGAGAAGTTTCTGAACAGATGAGGCATGTTGCACCAGAGAGAAAAGCTCCCTTTGCTAGACTCAAAAATCAGCTTGGTTACGCGTGTAAAATGTAAAGAACAAGATGGGGGGAGCTTCATTCAAATGCTACACACTTCTTCAGTCATAGGCCCCCTCAGCGTTCAGTTACCAGTAAAAATACTCAGTGGTTGCAGGAACAGGTCAAAAAGCACCCCAGATCATTTTGGGCTGGTAGACATTCAGAATTGTGTAATCATGGATGTAAGAAAGACTTTTAAAAGGTTAGAGCAGACTGGTAGACCAACCCCCCCCCTCCGCGACTCACGAGTAGACCCCAGCTGCTATACACGCGAGTTGGTTTACTCGTGAGTAGACCCTGGTAGCCTTACTCACGAGTAGAACCCGCTCAGCTTCTTGGTGCGTAGACCCCGGGTGGCTTTCTCGTGAGTAGACCACGCTCAGCTTACACGTGAGTAGACCCCACTTGGGAAATTCTCCTGCTTTTGCAACTGAAAAAGGATAGGAAAAACTTCCATGTGCAAGCTTACACCTGGTGATAATACGAGAAGTTTCTGAACAGATGAGGCATGTTGCACCAGAGAGAAAAGCTCCCTTTGCTAGACTTAAAAATCAGCTTGGATAAGTGTGGAAAATCTAAACAACAAGATGGGGGGAGCTTCATTCAAATGCTACACACTTCTTCAGTGTTAGGCCCCCTCCGCGTTTAGTTACCAGTAAAAATACTCAGTGGTTGCAGGAACAAGTCAAAAAGCACCCCAGATCATTTTGGGCTGGCAGACATTCAGAATTGTGTTTACCCAGTGGCAAAATCATGGATGTAAGAAAGACTTTTAAAAGGTTAGAGCAGACTGGTAGACCAACCCCCCCCGCGACTCACGAGTAGACCCCAGCTGCCATACATGCGAGTTGGTTTACTCGTGAGTAGACCCTGGTAGCCTTACTCACGAGTAGACCCCGCTCAGCTTCTTGGTGCGTAGACCCCGGGTGGCTTACTCATGAGTAGACCCCGCTCGGCTTACTCTGAGTAGACCCCACTTGGGAAATTCTCCTGCTTTTGCAACGAAAAAGGATAGGAAACACTTCCATGTGCAAGCTTACACCTGGTGATAAAACGAGAAGTTTCTGAACAGATGAGGCATGTTGCACCAGAGAGAAAAGCTCCCTTTGCTAGACTTAAAAATCAGCTTGGATAAGCGTGGAAAATGTAAAGAACAAGATGGGGGGAGCTTCATTCAAATGCTACACACTTCTTCAGTCATAGGCCCCCTCAGCGTTCAGTTACCAGTAAAAATACTCAGTGGTTGCAGGAACAGGTCAAAAAGCACCCCAGATCATTTTGGGCTGGTAGACATTCAGAATTGTGTAATCATGGATGTAAGAAAGACTTTTAAAAGGTTAGAGCAGACTGGTAGACCAACCACCCCTCAGCGACTCACGAGTAGACCCCAGCTGCTATACATGCGAGTTGGTTTACTCGTGAGTAGACCCTGGTAGCCTTACTCACGAGTAGACCCCGCTCAGCTTCTTGGTGCGTAGACCCAGGGTGGCTTACTCGTGAGTAGACCCCACTTGGGAAATTCTCCTGCTTTTGAACTGAAAAAGGATAGTAAAAACTTCCATGTGCAAGCTTACACCTGGTGATAAAACGAGAAGTTTCTGAACAGATGAGGCATGTTGCACCAGAGAGAAAAGCTCCCTTTGCTAGACTTAAAAATCAGCTTGGATAAGTGTGGAAAATCTAAACAACAAGATGGGGGGAGCTTCATTCAAATGCTACACACTTCTTCAGTGTTAGGCACCCTCCGCGTTTAGTTACCAGTAAAAATACTCAGTGGTTGCAGGAACAAGTCAAAAAGCACCCCAGATCATTTTGGGCTGGCAGACATTCAGAATTGTGTTTACCCAGTGGCAAAATCATGGATGTAAGAAAGACTTTTAAAAGGTTAGAGCAGACTGGTAGACCAACCCCCCCTCCGCGACTCACGAGTAGACCCCAGCTGCCATACATGCGAGTTGGTTTACTCGTGAGTAGACCCTGGTAGCCTTACTCACGAGTAGACCCCGCTCAGCTTCTTGGTGCGTAGACCCCGGGTGGCTTACTCATGAGTAGACCCTGCACGGCTTACTCTGAGTAGACCCCACTTGGGAAATTCTCCTGCTTTTGCAACGAAAAAGGATAGGAAACACTTCCATGTGCAAGCTTACACCTGGTGATAAAACGAGAAGTTTCTGAACAGATGAGGCATGTTGCACCAGAGAGAAAAGCTCCCTTTGCTAGACTTAAAAATCAGCTTGGATAAGCGTGGAAAATGTAAAGACCAAGATGGGTGGAGCTTCATTCAAATGCTACACACTTCTTCAGTCTTAGGCCCCCTCAGCGTTTAGTTACCAGTAAAAATACTCAGTGGTTGCAGGAACAAGTCACAAAGCACCCCAGATCATTTTGGGCTGGCAGACATTCAGAATTGTGTAATCATGGATGTAAGAAAGACTTTTAAAAGGTTAGAGCAGACTGGTAGACCAACCCCCTCAGCGACTCACGAGTAGACCCCAGCTGCCATACACGCTAGTTGGTTTACTTGTGAGTAGACCCTGGTAGCCTTACTCACGAGTAGAACCCGCTCAGCTTCTTGGTGCGTAGACCCCGGGTGGCTTACTCGTGAGTAGACCCCGCTCAGCTTACACGTGAGTAGACCCCACTTGGGAAATTCTCCTGCTTTTGCAACTGAAAAAGGATAGGAAAAACTTCCATGTGCAAGCTTACAAATGCTGATAAAACGAGAAGTTTCTGAACAGATGAGGCATGTTGCACCAGAGAGAAAAGCTCCCTTTGCTAGACTTAAAAATCAGCTTGGATAAGCGTGTAAAATGTAAAGAACAAGATGGGGGGAGCTTCATTCAAATGCTACACACTTCTTCAGTCATAGGCCCCCTCAGCGTTCAGTTACCAGTAAAAATACTCAGTGGTTGCAGGAACAGGTCAAAAAACACCCCAGATCATTTTGGGCTGGCAGACATTCAGAATTGTGTTTACCCAGTGGCAAAATCATGGATGTAAGAAAGACTTTTAAAAGGTTAGAGCAGACTGGTAGACCAACCCCCCTCAGCGACTCACGAGTAGACCCCAGCTGCCATACACGTGAGTTGGTTTACTCGTGAGTAGACCCTGGAAGCCTTACTCATGAGTAGACCCCGCTCAGCTTCTTGGTGCATAGACCCAGGGTGGCTTACTCGTGAGTAGACCCTGCACGGCTTACTCTGAGTAGACCCCACTTGGGAAATTCTCCTGCTTTTGCAACTGAAAAAGGATAGGAAAAACTTCCATGTGCAAGCTTACACCTGGTGATAAAACGAGAAGTTTCTGAACAGATGAGGCATGTTGCACCAGAGAGAAAAGCTCCCTTTGCTAGACTTAAAAATCAGCTTGGATAAGCGTGGAAAATGTAAAGAACAAGATGGGGGGAGCCTCATTCAAATGCTACACACTTCTTCAGTCTTAGGCCCCCTCAGCGTTTAGTTACCAGTAAAAATACTCAGTGGTTGCAGGAACAGGTCAAAAAGCACCCCAGATCATTTTGGGCTGGCAGACATTCAGAATTGTGTTTACCCAGTGGCAAAATAATGGATGTAAGAAAGACTTTTAAAAGGTTAGAGCAGACTGGTAGACCAACCCCCCCTCAGCGACACACGAGTAGACCCCAGCTGCCATACACACGAGTTCGTTTACTCGTGAGTAGACCCTGGTAGCCTTACTCACGAGTAGACCCCGCTCAGCTTCTTGGTTCGTAGACCCCGGGTGGCTTACTCATGAGTAGACCCCGCTCGGCTTACTCTGAGTAGACCCCACTTGGGAAATTCTCCTGCTTTTGCAACTGAAAAAGGATAGGAAACACTTCCACGTGCAAGCTTACACCTGGTGATAAAACGAGAAGTTTCTGAACATATGAGGCATGTTGCACCAGAGAGAAAAGCTCCCTTTGCTAGACTTAAAAATCAGCTTGGATAAGCGTGTAAAATGTAAAGAACAAGATGGGGGGAGCTTCATTCAAATGCTACACACTTCTTCAGTCTTAGGCCCCCTCAGCGTTTAGTTACCAGTAAAAATACTCAGTGGTTGCAGGAACAGGTCAAAAAGCACCCCAGATCCTTTTGGGCTGGCAGACATTCAGAATTGTGCTTACCCAGTGGCAAAATCATGGATGTAAGAAAGACTTTTAAAAGGTTAGAGCAGACTGGTAGACCAACCCCCCCTCCGCGACTCACGAGTAGACCCCAGCTGCCATACATGCGAGTTGGTTTACTCGTGAGTAGACCCTGGTAGCCTTACTCACGAGTAGACCCCGCTCAGCTTCTTGGTGCGTAGACCCCGGTTGTCTTACTCATGAGTAGACCCCGCTCGGCTTACTCTGAGTAGACCCCACTTGGGAAATTCTCCTGCTTTTGCAACTGAAAAAGGATAGGAAAAACTTCCATGTGCAAGCTTACACCTGGTGATAAAACGAGAAGTTTCTGAACAGATGAGGCATGTTGCACCAGAGAGAAAAGCTCCCTTTGCTAGACTTAAAAATCAGCTCGGATAAGCGTGGAAAATGTAAAGAACAAGATGGGGGGAGCTTCATTCAAATGATACACACTTCTTCAGTCTTAGGCCCCCTCAGCGTTTAGTTACCAGTAAAAATACTCAGTGGTTGCAGGAACAGGTCAAAAAGCACCCCAGATCCTTTTGGGCTGGCAGACATTCAGAATTGTGTTTACCCAGTGGCAAAATCATGGATGTAAGAAAGACTTTTAAAAGGTTAGAGCAGACTGGTAGACCAACCCCCCCTCCGCGACTCACGAGTAGACCCCAGCTGCCATACATGCGAGTTGGTTTACTCGTGAGTAGACCCTGGTAGCCTTACTCACGAGTAGACCCCGCTCAGCTTCTTGGTTCGTAGACCCCGGGTGGCTTACTCATGAGTAGACCCCGCTCGGCTTACTCTGAGTAGACCCCACTTGGGAAATTCTCCTGCTTTTGCAACTGAAAAAGGATAGGAAACACTTCCACGTGCAAGCTTACACCTGGTGATAAAACGAGAAGTTTCTGAACATATGAGGCATGTTGCACCAGAGAGAAAAGCTCCCTTTGCTAGACTTAAAAATCAGCTTGGATAAGCGTGTAAAATGTAAAGAACAAGATGGGGGGAGCTTCATTCAAATGCTACACACTTCTTCAGTCTTAGGCCCCCTCAGCGTTTAGTTACCAGTAAAAATACTCAGTGGTTGCAGGAACAGGTCAAAAAGCACCCCAGATCCTTTTGGGCTGGCAAACATTCAGAATTGTGCTTACCCAGTGGCAAAATCATGGATGTAAGAAAGACTTTTAAAAGGTTAGAGCAGACTGGTAGACCAACCCCCTCAGCGACTCACGAGTAGACCCCAACTGCCATACATGGGAGTTGGTTTACTCGTGAGTAGACCCTGGTAGCCTTACTCACGAGTAAACCCCGCTCAGCATCTTGGTGCGTAGACCCCGGGTGGCTTACTCATTAGTAGACCCCGTTCGGCTTACTCTGAGTAGACCCCACTTGGGAAATTCTCCTGCTTTTGCAACTGAAAAAGGATAGGAAACACTTCCACGTGCAAGCTTACACCTGGTGATAAAACGAGAAGTTTCTGAACAGATGAGGCATGTTGCACCAGAGAGAAAAGCTCCCTTTGCTAGACTTAAAAATCAGCTCGGATAAGCGTGGAAAATGTAAAGAACAAGATGGGGGGAGCTTCATTCAAATGATACACACTTCTTCAGTCTTAGGCCCCCTCAGCGTTTAGTTACCAGTAAAAATACTCAGTGGTTGCAGGAACAGGTCAAAAAGCACCCCAGATCCTTTTGGGCTGGCAGACATTCAGAATTGTGTTTACCCAGTGGCAAAATCATGGATGTAAGAAAGACTTTTAAAAGGTTAGAGCAGACTGGTAGACCAACCCCCCCTCCGCGACTCACGAGTAGACCCCAGCTGCCATACATGCGAGTTGGTTTACTCGTGAGTAGACCCTGGTAGCCTTACTCACGAGTAGACCCCGCTCAGCTTCTTGGTTCGTAGACCCCGGGTGGCTTACTCATGAGTAGACCCCGCTCGGCTTACTCTGAGTAGACCCCACTTGGGAAATTCTCCTGCTTTTGCAACTGAAAAAGGATAGGAAACACTTCCACGTGCAAGCTTACACCTGGTGATAAAACGAGAAGTTTCTGAACATATGAGGCATGTTGCACCAGAGAGAAAAGCTCCCTTTGCTAGACTTAAAAATCAGCTTGGATAAGCGTGTAAAATGTAAAGAACAAGATGGGGGGAGCTTCATTCAAATGCTACACACTTCTTCAGTCTTAGGCCCCCTCAGCGTTTAGTTACCAGTAAAAATACTCAGTGGTTGCAGGAACAGGTCAAAAAGCACCCCAGATCCTTTTGGGCTGGCAAACATTCAGAATTGTGCTTACCCAGTGGCAAAATCATGGATGTAAGAAAGACTTTTAAAAGGTTAGAGCAGACTGGTAGACCAACCCCCTCAGCGACTCACGAGTAGACCCCAACTGCCATACATGGGAGTTGGTTTACTCGTGAGTAGACCCTGGTAGCCTTACTCACGAGTAAACCCCGCTCAGCATCTTGGTGCGTAGACCCCGGGTGGCTTACTCATTAGTAGACCCCGTTCGGCTTACTCTGAGTAGACCCCACTTGGGAAATTCTCCTGCTTTTGCAACTGAAAAAGGATAGGAAACACTTCCACGTGCAAGCTTACACCTGGTGATAAAACGAGAAGTTTCTGAACAGATGAGGCATGTTGCACCAGAGAGAAAAGCTCCCTTTGCTAGACTTAAAAATCAGCTTGGATAAGCGTGTAAAATGTAAAGAACAAGATGGGGGGAGCTTCATTCAAATGCTACACACTTCTTCAGTCTTAGGCCCCCTCAGCGTTTAGTTACCAGTAAAAATACTCAGTGGTTGCAGGAACAGGTCAAAAAGCACCCCAGATCCTTTTGGGCTGGCAGACATTCAGAATTGTGCTTACCCAGTGGCAAAATCATGGATGTAAGAAAGACTTTTAAAAGGTTAGAGCAGACTGGTAGACCAACCCCCCCTCCGCGACTCACGAGTAGACCCCAGCTGCCATACATGCGAGTTGGTTTACTCGTGAGTAGACCCTGGTAGCCTTACTCACGAGTAGACCCCGCTCAGCTTCTTGGTGCGTAGACCCCGGGTGGCTTACTCATGAGTAGACCCCGCTCGGCTTACTCTGAGTAGACCCCACTTGGGAAATTCTCCTGCTTTTGCAACTGAAAAAGGATAGGAAAAACTTCCATGTGCAAGCTTACACCTGGTGATAAAACGAGAAGTTTCTGAACAGATGAGGCATGTTGCACCAGAGAGAAAAGCTCCCTTTGCTAGACTTAAAAATCAGCTCGGATAAGCGTGGAAAATGTAAAGAACAAGATGGGGGGAGCTTCATTCAAATGATACACACTTCTTCAGTCTTAGGCCCCCTCAGCGTTTAGTTACCAGTAAAAATACTCAGTGGTTGCAGGAACAGGTCAAAAAGCACCCCAGATCCTTTTGGGCTGGCAGACATTCAGAATTGTGTTTACCCAGTGGCAAAATCATGGATGTAAGAAAGACTTTTAAAAGGTTAGAGCAGACTGGTAGACCAACCCCCTCAGCGACTCACGAGTAGACCCCAGCTGCCATACATGGGAGTTGGTTTACTCGTGAGTAGACCCTGGTAGCCTTACTCACGAGTAAACCCCGCTCAGCATCTTGGTGCGTAGACCCCGGGTGGCTTACTCATGAGTAGACCCCGCTCGGCTTACTCTGAGTAGACCCCACTTGGGAAATTCTCCTGCTTTTGCAACTGAAAAAGGATAGGAAACACTTCCACGTGCAAGCTTACACCTGGTGATAAAACGAGAAGTTTCTGAACAGATGAGGCATGTTGCACCAGAGAGAAAAGCTCCCTTTGCTAGACTTAAAAATCAGCTTGGATAAGTGTGGAAAATCTAAACAACAAGATGGGGGGAGCTTCATTCAAATGCTACACACTTCTTCAGTGTTAGGCCCCCTCAGCGTTTAGTTACCAGTAAAAATACTCAGTGGTTGCAGGAACAAGTCAAAAAGCACCCCAGATCATTTTGGGCTGGCAGACATTCAGAATTGTGTTTACCCAGTGGCAAAATCATGGATGTAAGAAAGACTTTTAAAAGGTTAGAGCAGACTGGTAGACCAACCCCCCCCTCCGCGACTCACGAGTAGACCCCAGCTGCCATACATGCGAGTTGGTTTACTCGTGAGTAGACCCTGGTAGCCTTACTCACGAGTAGACCCCGCTCAGCTTCTTGGTGCGTAGACCCCGGGTGGCTTACTCATGAGTAGACCCCTCTCGGCTTACTCTGAGTAGACCCCACTTGGGAAATTCTCCTGCTTTTGCAACTGAAAAAGGATAGGAAAAACTTCCATGTGCAAGCTTACACCTGGTGATAAAACGAGAAGTTTCTGAACAGATGAGGCATGTTGCACCAGAGAGAAAAGCTCCCTTTGCTAGACTTAAAAATCAGCTTGGATAAGCGTGGAAAATGTAAAGAACAAGATGGGGGGAGCTTCATTCAAATGATACACACTTCTTCAGTGTTAGGCCCCCTCAGCGTTTAGTTACCAGTAAAAATACTCAGTGGTTGCAGGAACAAGTCAAAAAGCACCCCAGATCCTTTTGGGCTGGCAGACATTCAGAATTGTGCTTACCCAGTGGCAAAATCATGGATGTAAGAAAGACTTTTAAAAGGTTAGAGCAGACTGGTAGACCAACCCCCCCTCCGCGACTCACGAGTAGACCCCAGCTGCCATACATGCGAGTTGGTTTACTCGTGAGTAGACCCTGGTAGCCTTACTCACGAGTAGACCCCGCTCAGCTTCTTGGTGCGTAGACCCCGGGTGGCTTACTCATGAGTAGACCCCGCTCGGCTTACTCTGAGTAGACCCCACTTGGGAAATTCTCCTGCTTTTGCAACTGAAAAAGGATAGGAAAAACTTCCATGTGCAAGCTTACACCTGGTGATAAAACGAGAAGTTTCTGAACAGATGAGGCATGTTGCACCAGAGAGAAAAGCTCCCTTTGCTAGACTTAAAAATCAGCTCGGATAAGCGTGGAAAATGTAAAGAACAAGATGGGGGGAGCTTCATTCAAATGATACACACTTCTTCAGTCTTAGGCCCCCTCAGCGTTTAGTTACCAGTAAAAATACTCAGTGGTTGCAGGAACAGGTCAAAAAGCACCCCAGATCCTTTTGGGCTGGCAGACATTCAGAATTGTGTTTACCCAGTGGCAAAATCATGGATGTAAGAAAGACTTTTAAAAGGTTAGAGCAGACTGGTAGACCAACCCCCTCAGCGACTCACGAGTAGACCCCAGCTGCCATACATGGGAGTTGGTTTACTCGTGAGTAGACCCTGGTAGCCTTACTCACGAGTAAACCCCGCTCAGCATCTTGGTGCGTAGACCCCGGGTGGCTTACTCATGAGTAGACCCCGCTCGGCTTACTCTGAGTAGACCCCACTTGGGAAATTCTCCTGCTTTTGCAACTGAAAAAGGATAGGAAACACTTCCACGTGCAAGCTTACACCTGGTGATAAAACGAGAAGTTTCTGAACAGATGAGGCATGTTGCACCAGAGAGAAAAGCTCCCTTTGCTAGACTTAAAAATCAGCTTGGATAAGTGTGGAAAATCTAAACAACAAGATGGGGGGAGCTTCATTCAAATGCTACACACTTCTTCAGTGTTAGGCCCCCTCAGCGTTTAGTTACCAGTAAAAATACTCAGTGGTTGCAGGAACAAGTCAAAAAGCACCCCAGATCATTTTGGGCTGGCAGACATTCAGAATTGTGTTTACCCAGTGGCAAAATCATGGATGTAAGAAAGACTTTTAAAAGGTTAGAGCAGACTGGTAGACCAACCCCCCCCTCCGCGACTCACGAGTAGACCCCAGCTGCCATACATGCGAGTTGGTTTACTCGTGAGTAGACCCTGGTAGCCTTACTCACGAGTAGACCCCGCTCAGCTTCTTGGTGCGTAGACCCCGGGTGGCTTACTCATGAGTAGACCCCTCTCGGCTTACTCTGAGTAGACCCCACTTGGGAAATTCTCCTGCTTTTGCAACTGAAAAAGGATAGGAAAAACTTCCATGTGCAAGCTTACACCTGGTGATAAAACGAGAAGTTTCTGAACAGATGAGGCATGTTGCACCAGAGAGAAAAGCTCCCTTTGCTAGACTTAAAAATCAGCTTGGATAAGCGTGGAAAATGTAAAGAACAAGATGGGGGGAGCTTCATTCAAATGATACACACTTCTTCAGTGTTAGGCCCCCTCAGCGTTTAGTTACCAGTAAAAATACTCAGTGGTTGCAGGAACAAGTCAAAAAGCACCCCAGATCATTTTGGGCTGGCAGACATTCAGAATTGTGTTTACCCAGTGGCAAAATCATGGATGTAAGAAAGACTTTTAAAAGGTTAGAGCAGACTGGTAGACCAACCCCCCCCTCCGCGACTCACGAGTAGACCCCAGCTGCCATACATGCGAGTTGGTTTACTCGTGAGTAGACCCTGGTAGCCTTACTCACGAGTAGACCCCGCTCAGCTTCTTGGTGCGTGGACCCCGGTTGTCTTACTCATGAGTAGACCCCGCTCGGCTTACTCTGAGTAGACCCCACTTGGGAAATTCTCCTGCTTTTGCAACTGAAAAAGGATAGGAAAAACTTCCATGTGCAAGCTTACACCTGGTGATAAAACGAGAAGTTTCTGAACATATGAGGCATGTTGCACCACAGAGAAAAGCTCCCTTTGCTAGACTTAAAAATCAGCTTGGATAAGCGTGTAAAATGTAAAGAACAAGATGGGGGGAGCTTCATTCAAATGCTACACACTTCTTAAGTCTTAGGCCCCCTCAGCGTTTAGTTACCAGTAAAAATACTCAGTGGTTGCAGGAACAGGTCAAAAAGCACCCCAGATCCTTTTGGGCTGGCAGACATTCAGAATTGTGCTTACCCAGTGGCAAAATCATGGATGTAAGAAAGACTTTTAAAAGGTTAGAGCAGACTGGTAGACCAACCCCCTCAGCGACTCACGAGTAGACCCCAGCTGCCATACACGCGAGTTGGTTTACTCGTGAGTAGACCCTGGTAGCCTTACTCACGAGTAGACCCCGCTCAGCTTCTTGGTGCGTAGACCCCGGGTGGCTTACTCATGAGTAGACCCCGCTCGGCTTACTCTGAGTAGACCCCACTTGGGAAATTCTCCTGCTTTTGCAACTGAAAAATGATAGGAAACACTTCCACGTGCAAGCTTACACCTGGTGATAAAACGAGAAGTTTCTGAACATATGAGGCATGTTGCACCAGAGAGAAAAGCTCCCTTTGCTAGACTTAAAAATCAGCTTGGATAAGCGTGTAAAATGTAAAGAACAAGATGGGGGGAGCTTCATTCAAATGCTACACACTTCTTCAGTCTTAGGCCCCCTCAGCGTTTAGTTACCAGTAAAAACACTCAGTGGTTGCAGGAACAGGTCAAAAAGCACCCCAGATCCTTTTGGGCTGGCAAACATTCAGAATTGTGCTTACCCAGTGGCAAAATCATGGATGTAAGAAAGACTTTTAAAAGGTTAGAGCAGACTGGTAGACCAACCCCCTCAGCGACTCACGAGTAGACCCCAGCTGCCATACATGGGAGTTGGTTTACTCGTGAGTAGACCCTGGTAGCCTTACTCACGAGTAGACCCTGCTCAGCATCTTGGTGCGTAGACCCCGGGTGGCTTACTCATGAGTAGACCCCGCTCGGCTTACTCTGAGTAGACCCCACTTGGGAAATTCTCCTGCTTTTGCAACTGAAAAAGGATAGGAAACACTTCCACGTGCAAGCTTACACCTGGTGATAAAACGAGAAGTTTCTGAACAGATGAGGCATGTTGCACCAGAGAGAAAAGCTCCCTTTGCTAGACTTAAAAATCAGCTTGGATAAGCGTGGAAAATGTAAAGAACAAGATGGGGGGAGCTTCATTCAAATGATACACACTTCTTCAGTGTTAGGCCCCCTCAGCGTTTAGTTACCAGTAAAAATACTCAGTGGTTGCAGGAACAAGTCAAAAAGCACCCCAGATCATTTTGGGCTGGCAGACATTCAGAATTGTGTTTACCCAGTGGCAAAATCATGGATGTAAGAAAGACTTTTAAAAGGTTAGAGCAGACTGGTAGACCAACCCCCCCCTCCGCGACTCACGAGTAGACCCCAGCTGCCATACATGCGAGTTGGTTTACTCGTGAGTAGACCCTGGTAGCCTTACTCACGAGTAGACCCCGCTCAGCTTCTTGGTGCGTAGACCCCGGGTGGCTTACTCATGAGTAGACCCCGCTCGGCTTACTCTGAGTAGACCCCACTTGGGAAATTCTCCTGCTTTTGCAACTGAAAAAGGATAGGAAAAACTTCCATGTGCAAGCTTACACCTGGTGATAAAACGAGAAGTTTCTGAACAGATGAGGCATGTTGCACCAGAGAGAAAAGCTCCCTTTGCTAGACTTAAAAATCAGCTCGGATAAGCGTGGAAAATGTAAAGAACAAGATGGGGGGAGCTTCATTCAAATGATACACACTTCTTCAGTCTTAGGCCCCCTCAGCGTTTAGTTACCAGTAAAAATACTCAGTGGTTGCAGGAACAGGTCAAAAAGCACCCCAGATCCTTTTGGGCTGGCAGACATTCAGAATTGTGTTTACCCAGTGGCAAAATCATGGATGTAAGAAAGACTTTTAAAAGGTTAGAGCAGACTGGTAGACCAACACCCCCTCCGCGACTCACGAGTAGACCCCAGCTGCCATACATGCGAGTTGGTTTACTCGTGAGTAGACCCTGGTAGCCTTACTCACGAGTAGACCCCGCTCAGCTTCTTGGTTCGTAGACCCCGGGTGGCTTACTCATGAGTAGACCCCGCTCGGCTTACTCTGAGTAGACCCCACTTGGGAAATTCTCCTGCTTTTGCAACGAAAAAGGATAGGAAACACTTCCATGTGCAAGCTTACACCTGGTGATAAAACGAGAAGTTTCTGAACAGATGAGGCATGTTGCACCAGAGAGAAAAGCTCCCTTTGCTAGACTTAAAAATCAGCTTGGATAAGCGTGTAAAATGTAAAGAACAAGATGGGGGGAGCTTCATTCAAATGCTACACACTTCTTCAGTCTTAGGCCCCCTCAGCGTTTAGTTACCAGTAAAAATACTCAGTGGTTGCAGGAACAGGTCAAAAAGCACCCCAGATCCTTTTGGGCTGGCAGACATTCAGAATTGTGCTTACCCAGTGGCAAAATCATGGATGTAAGAAAGACTTTTAAAAGGTTAGAGCAGACTGGTAGACCAACCCCCTCAGCGACTCACGAGTAGACCCCAGCTGCCATACATGGGAGTTGGTTTACTCGTGAGTAGACCCTGGTAGCCTTACTCATGAGTAGACCCCGCTCAGCTTCTTGGTGCGTAGACCCCGGGTGGCTTACTCATGAGTAGACCCCGCTCGGCTTACTCTGAGTAGACCCCACTTGGGAAATTCTCCTGCTTTTGCAACTGAAAAAGGATAGGAAACACTTCCACGTGCAAGCTTACACCTGGTGATAAAACGAGAAGTTTCTGAACAGATGAGGCATGTTGCACCAGAGAGAAAAGCTCCCTTTGCTAGACTTAAAAATCAGCTTGGATAAGCGTGTAAAATGTAAAGAACAAGATGGGGGGAGCTTCATTCAAATGCTACACACTTCTTCAGTCTTAGGCCCCCTCAGCGTTTAGTTACCAGTAAAAATACTCAGTGGTTGCAGGAACAGGTCAAAAAGCACCCCAGATCCTTTTGGGCTGGCAAACATTCAGAATTGTGCTTACCCAGTGGCAAAATCATGGATGTAAGAAAGACTTTTAAAAGGTTAGAGCAGACTGGTAGACCAACCCCCTCAGCGACTCACGAGTAGACCCCAGCTGCCATACATGGGAGTTGGTTTACTCGTGAGTAGACCCTGGTAGCCTTACTCACGAGTAGACCCTGCTCAGCATCTTGGTGCGTAGACCCCGGGTGGCTTACTCATGAGTAGACCCCGCTCGGCTTACTCTGAGTAGACCCCACTTGGGAAATTCTCCTGCTTTTGCAACTGAAAAAGGATAGGAAAAACTTCCATGTGCAAGCTTACACCTGGTGATAAAACGAGAAGTTTCTGAACAGATGAGGCATGTTGCACCAGAGAGAAAAGCTCCCTTTGCTAGACTTAAAAATCAGCTCGGATAAGCGTGGAAAATGTAAAGAACAAGATGGGGGGAGCTTCATTCAAATGATACACACTTCTTCAGTGTTAGGCCCCCTCAGCGTTTAGTTACCAGTAAAAATACTCAGTGGTTGCAGGAACAAGTCAAAAAGCACCCCAGATCATTTTGGGCTGGCAGACATTCAGAATTGTGTTTACCCAGTGGCAAAATCATGGATGTAAGAAAGACTTTTAAAAGGTTAGAGCAGACTGGTAGACCAACCCCCCCCTCCGCGACTCACGAGTAGACCCCAGCTGCCATACATGCGAGTTGGTTTACTCGTGAGTAGACCCTGGTAGCCTTACTCACGAGTAGACCCCGCTCAGCTTCTTGGTGCGTGGACCCCGGTTGTCTTACTCATGAGTAGACCCCGCTCGGCTTACTCTGAGTAGACCCCACTTGGGAAATTCTCCTGCTTTTGCAACTGAAAAAGGATAGGAAAAACTTCCATGTGCAAGCTTACACCTGGTGATAAAACGAGAAGTTTCTGAACATATGAGGCATGTTGCACCACAGAGAAAAGCTCCCTTTGCTAGACTTAAAAATCAGCTTGGATAAGCGTGTAAAATGTAAAGAACAAGATGGGGGGAGCTTCATTCAAATGCTACACACTTCTTAAGTCTTAGGCCCCCTCAGCGTTTAGTTACCAGTAAAAATACTCAGTGGTTGCAGGAACAGGTCAAAAAGCACCCCAGATCCTTTTGGGCTGGCAGACATTCAGAATTGTGCTTACCCAGTGGCAAAATCATGGATGTAAGAAAGACTTTTAAAAGGTTAGAGCAGACTGGTAGACCAACCCCCTCAGCGACTCACGAGTAGACCCCAGCTGCCATACACGCGAGTTGGTTTACTCGTGAGTAGACCCTGGTAGCCTTACTCACGAGTAGACCCCGCTCAGCTTCTTGGTGCGTAGACCCCGGGTGGCTTACTCATGAGTAGACCCCGCTCGGCTTACTCTGAGTAGACCCCACTTGGGAAATTCTCCTGCTTTTGCAACTGAAAAAGGATAGGAAACACTTCCACGTGCAAGCTTACACCTGGTGATAAAACGAGAAGTTTCTGAACATATGAGGCATGTTGCACCAGAGAGAAAAGCTCCCTTTGCTAGACTTAAAAATCAGCTTGGATAAGCGTGTAAAATGTAAAGAACAAGATGGGGGGAGCTTCATTCAAATGCTACACACTTCTTCAGTCTTAGGCCCCCTCAGCGTTTAGTTACCAGTAAAAACACTCAGTGGTTGCAGGAACAGGTCAAAAAGCACCCCAGATCCTTTTGGGCTGGCAAACATTCAGAATTGTGCTTACCCAGTGGCAAAATCATGGATGTAAGAAAGACTTTTAAAAGGTTAGAGCAGACTGGTAGACCAACCCCCTCAGCGACTCACGAGTAGACCCCAGCTGCCATACATGGTAGTTGGTTTACTCGTGAGTAGACCCTGGTAGCCTTACTCACGAGTAGACCCTGCTCAGCATCTTGGTGCGTAGACCCCGGGTGGCTTACTCATGAGTAGACCCCGCTCGGCTTACTCTGAGTAGACCCCACTTGGGAAATTCTCCTGCTTTTGCAACTGAAAAAGGATAGGAAACACTTCCACGTGCAAGCTTACACCTGGTGATAAAACGAGAAGTTTCTGAACAGATGAGGCATGTTGCACCAGAGAGAAAAGCTCCCTTTGCTAGACTTAAAAATCAGCTTGGATAAGCGTGGAAAATGTAAAGAACAAGATGGGGGGAGCTTCATTCAAATGATACACACTTCTTCAGTGTTAGGCCCCCTCAGCGTTTAGTTACCAGTAAAAATACTCAGTGGTTGCAGGAACAAGTCAAAAAGCACCCCAGATCATTTTGGGCTGGCAGACATTCAGAATTGTGTTTACCCAGTGGCAAAATCATGGATGTAAGAAAGACTTTTAAAAGGTTAGAGCAGACTGGTAGACCAACCCCCCCCTCCGCGACTCACGAGTAGACCCCAGCTGCCATACATGCGAGTTGGTTTACTCGTGAGTAGACCCTGGTAGCCTTACTCACGAGTAGACCCCGCTCAGCTTCTTGGTGCGTAGACCCCGGGTGGCTTACTCATGAGTAGACCCCGCTCGGCTTACTCTGAGTAGACCCCACTTGGGAAATTCTCCTGCTTTTGCAACTGAAAAAGGATAGGAAAAACTTCCATGTGCAAGCTTACACCTGGTGATAAAACGAGAAGTTTCTGAACAGATGAGGCATGTTGCACCAGAGAGAAAAGCTCCCTTTGCTAGACTTAAAAATCAGCTCGGATAAGCGTGGAAAATGTAAAGAACAAGATGGGGGGAGCTTCATTCAAATGATACACACTTCTTCAGTCTTAGGCCCCCTCAGCGTTTAGTTACCAGTAAAAATACTCAGTGGTTGCAGGAACAGGTCAAAAAGCACCCCAGATCCTTTTGGGCTGGCAGACATTCAGAATTGTGTTTACCCAGTGGCAAAATCATGGATGTAAGAAAGACTTTTAAAAGGTTAGAGCAGACTGGTAGACCAACCCCCCCTCCGCGACTCACGAGTAGACCCCAGCTGCCATACATGCGAGTTGGTTTACTCGTGAGTAGACCCTGGTAGCCTTACTCACGAGTAGACCCCGCTCAGCTTCTTGGTTCGTAGACCCCGGGTGGCTTACTCATGAGTAGACCCCGCTCGGCTTACTCTGAGTAGACCCCACTTGGGAAATTCTCCTGCTTTTGCAACGAAAAAGGATAGGAAACACTTCCATGTGCAAGCTTACACCTGGTGATAAAACGAGAAGTTTCTGAACAGATGAGGCATGTTGCACCAGAGAGAAAAGCTCCCTTTGCTAGACTTAAAAATCAGCTTGGATAAGCGTGTAAAATGTAAAGAACAAGATGGGGGGAGCTTCATTCAAATGCTACACACTTCTTCAGTCTTAGGCCCCCTCAGCGTTTAGTTACCAGTAAAAATACTCAGTGGTTGCAGGAACAGGTCAAAAAGCACCCCAGATCCTTTTGGGCTGGCAGACATTCAGAATTGTGCTTACCCAGTGGCAAAATCATGGATGTAAGAAAGACTTTTAAAAGGTTAGAGCAGACTGGTAGACCAACCCCCTCAGCGACTCACGAGTAGACCCCAGCTGCCATACATGGGAGTTGGTTTACTCGTGAGTAGACCCTGGTAGCCTTACTCATGAGTAGACCCCGCTCAGCTTCTTGGTGCGTAGACCCCGGGTGGCTTACTCATGAGTAGACCCCGCTCGGCTTACTCTGAGTAGACCCCACTTGGGAAATTCTCCTGCTTTTGCAACTGAAAAAGGATAGGAAACACTTCCACGTGCAAGCTTACACCTGGTGATAAAACGAGAAGTTTCTGAACAGATGAGGCATGTTGCACCAGAGAGAAAAGCTCCCTTTGCTAGACTTAAAAATCAGCTTGGATAAGCGTGTAAAATGTAAAGAACAAGATGGGGGGAGCTTCATTCAAATGCTACACACTTCTTCAGTCTTAGGCCCCCTCAGCGTTTAGTTACCAGTAAAAATACTCAGTGGTTGCAGGAACAGGTCAAAAAGCACCCCAGATCCTTTTGGGCTGGCAAACATTCAGAATTGTGCTTACCCAGTGGCAAAATCATGGATGTAAGAAAGACTTTTAAAAGGTTAGAGCAGACTGGTAGACCAACCCCCTCAGCGACTCACGAGTAGACCCCAGCTGCCATACATGGGAGTTGGTTTACTCGTGAGTAGACCCTGGTAGCCTTACTCACGAGTAGACCCTGCTCAGCATCTTGGTGCGTAGACCCCGGGTGGCTTACTCATGAGTAGACCCCGCTCGGCTTACTCTGAGTAGACCCCACTTGGGAAATTCTCCTGCTTTTGCAACTGAAAAAGGATAGGAAAAACTTCCATGTGCAAGCTTACACCTGGTGATAAAACGAGAAGTTTCTGAACAGATGAGGCATGTTGCACCAGAGAGAAAAGCTCCCTTTGCTAGACTTAAAAATCAGCTTGGATAAGCGTGGAAAATGTAAAGAACAAGATGGGGGGAGCTTCATTCAAATGCTACACACTTCTTCAGTCTTAGGCCCCCTCAGCGTTTAGTTACCAGTAAAAATACTCAGTGGTTGCAGGAACAGGTCAAAAAGCACCCCAGATCCTTTTGGGCTGGCAAACATTCAGAATTGTGCTTACCCAGTGGCAAAATCATGGATGTAAGAAAGACTTTTAAAAGGTTAGAGCAGACTGGTAGACCAACCCCCTCAGCGACTCACGAGTAGACCCCAACTGCCATACATGGGAGTTGGTTTACTCGTGAGTAGACCCTGGTAGCCTTACTCACGAGTAAACCCCGCTCAGCATCTTGGTGCGTAGACCCCGGGTGGCTTACTCATTAGTAGACCCCGTTCGGCTTACTCTGAGTAGACCCCACTTGGGAAATTCTCCTGCTTTTGCAACTGAAAAAGGATAGGAAACACTTCCACGTGCAAGCTTACACCTGGTGATAAAACGAGAAGTTTCTGAACAGATGAGGCATGTTGCACCAGAGAGAAAAGCTCCCTTTGCTAGACTTAAAAATCAGCTTGGATAAGCGTGTAAAATGTAAAGAACAAGATGGGGGGAGCTTCATTCAAATGCTACACACTTCTTCAGTCTTAGGCCCCCTCAGCGTTTAGTTACCAGTAAAAATACTCAGTGGTTGCAGGAACAGGTCAAAAAGCACCCCAGATCCTTTTGGGCTGGCAGACATTCAGAATTGTGCTTACCCAGTGGCAAAATCATGGATGTAAGAAAGACTTTTAAAAGGTTAGAGCAGACTGGTAGACCAACCCCCCCTCCGCGACTCACGAGTAGACCCCAGCTGCCATACATGCGAGTTGGTTTACTCGTGAGTAGACCCTGGTAGCCTTACTCACGAGTAGACCCCGCTCAGCTTCTTGGTGCGTAGACCCCGGGTGGCTTACTCATGAGTAGACCCCGCTCGGCTTACTCTGAGTAGACCCCACTTGGGAAATTCTCCTGCTTTTGCAACTGAAAAAGGATAGGAAAAACTTCCATGTGCAAGCTTACACCTGGTGATAAAACGAGAAGTTTCTGAACAGATGAGGCATGTTGCACCAGAGAGAAAAGCTCCCTTTGCTAGACTTAAAAATCAGCTCGGATAAGCGTGGAAAATGTAAAGAACAAGATGGGGGGAGCTTCATTCAAATGATACACACTTCTTCAGTCTTAGGCCCCCTCAGCGTTTAGTTACCAGTAAAAATACTCAGTGGTTGCAGGAACAGGTCAAAAAGCACCCCAGATCCTTTTGGGCTGGCAGACATTCAGAATTGTGTTTACCCAGTGGCAAAATCATGGATGTAAGAAAGACTTTTAAAAGGTTAGAGCAGACTGGTAGACCAACCCCCTCAGCGACTCACGAGTAGACCCCAGCTGCCATACATGGGAGTTGGTTTACTCGTGAGTAGACCCTGGTAGCCTTACTCACGAGTAGACCCCGCTCAGCTTCTTGGTGCGTGGACCCCGGTTGTCTTACTCATGAGTAGACCCCGCTCGGCTTACTCTGAGTAGACCCCACTTGGGAAATTCTCCTGCTTTTGCAACTGAAAAAGGATAGGAAAAACTTCCATGTGCAAGCTTACACCTGGTGATAAAACGAGAAGTTTCTGAACATATGAGGCATGTTGCACCACAGAGAAAAGCTCCCTTTGCTAGACTTAAAAATCAGCTTGGATAAGCGTGTAAAATGTAAAGAACAAGATGGGGGGAGCTTCATTCAAATGCTACACACTTCTTAAGTCTTAGGCCCCCTCAGCGTTTAGTTACCAGTAAAAATACTCAGTGGTTGCAGGAACAGGTCAAAAAGCACCCCAGATCCTTTTGGGCTGGCAGACATTCAGAATTGTGCTTACCCAGTGGCAAAATCATGGATGTAAGAAAGACTTTTAAAAGGTTAGAGCAGACTGGTAGACCAACCCCCTCAGCGACTCACGAGTAGACCCCAGCTGCCATACACGCGAGTTGGTTTACTCGTGAGTAGACCCTGGTAGCCTTACTCACGAGTAGACCCCGCTCAGCTTCTTGGTGCGTAGACCCCGGGTGGCTTACTCATGAGTAGACCCCGCTCGGCTTACTCTGAGTAGACCCCACTTGGGAAATTCTCCTGCTTTTGCAACTGAAAAATGATAGGAAACACTTCCACGTGCAAGCTTACACCTGGTGATAAAACGAGAAGTTTCTGAACATATGAGGCATGTTGCACCAGAGAGAAAAGCTCCCTTTGCTAGACTTAAAAATCAGCTTGGATAAGCGTGTAAAATGTAAAGAACAAGATGGGGGGAGCTTCATTCAAATGCTACACACTTCTTCAGTCTTAGGCCCCCTCAGCGTTTAGTTACCAGTAAAAACACTCAGTGGTTGCAGGAACAGGTCAAAAAGCACCCCAGATCCTTTTGGGCTGGCAAACATTCAGAATTGTGCTTACCCAGTGGCAAAATCATGGATGTAAGAAAGACTTTTAAAAGGTTAGAGCAGACTGGTAGACCAACCCCCTCAGCGACTCACGAGTAGACCCCAGCTGCCATACATGGGAGTTGGTTTACTCGTGAGTAGACCCTGGTAGCCTTACTCACGAGTAGACCCTGCTCAGCATCTTGGTGCGTAGACCCCGGGTGGCTTACTCATGAGTAGACCCCGCTCGGCTTACTCTGAGTAGACCCCACTTGGGAAATTCTCCTGCTTTTGCAACTGAAAAAGGATAGGAAACACTTCCACGTGCAAGCTTACACCTGGTGATAAAACGAGAAGTTTCTGAACAGATGAGGCATGTTGCACCAGAGAGAAAAGCTCCCTTTGCTAGACTTAAAAATCAGCTTGGATAAGCGTGGAAAATGTAAAGAACAAGATGGGGGGAGCTTCATTCAAATGATACACACTTCTTCAGTGTTAGGCCCCCTCAGCGTTTAGTTACCAGTAAAAATACTCAGTGGTTGCAGGAACAAGTCAAAAAGCACCCCAGATCATTTTGGGCTGGCAGACATTCAGAATTGTGTTTACCCAGTGGCAAAATCATGGATGTAAGAAAGACTTTTAAAAGGTTAGAGCAGACTGGTAGACCAACCCCCCCCTCCGCGACTCACGAGTAGACCCCAGCTGCCATACATGCGAGTTGGTTTACTCGTGAGTAGACCCTGGTAGCCTTACTCACGAGTAGACCCCGCTCAGCTTCTTGGTGCGTAGACCCCGGGTGGCTTACTCATGAGTAGACCCCGCTCGGCTTACTCTGAGTAGACCCCACTTGGGAAATTCTCCTGCTTTTGCAACTGAAAAAGGATAGGAAAAACTTCCATGTGCAAGCTTACACCTGGTGATAAAACGAGAAGTTTCTGAACAGATGAGGCATGTTGCACCAGAGAGAAAAGCTCCCTTTGCTAGACTTAAAAATCAGCTCGGATAAGCGTGGAAAATGTAAAGAACAAGATGGGGGGAGCTTCATTCAAATGATACACACTTCTTCAGTCTTAGGCCCCCTCAGCGTTTAGTTACCAGTAAAAATACTCAGTGGTTGCAGGAACAGGTCAAAAAGCACCCCAGATCCTTTTGGGCTGGCAGACATTCAGAATTGTGTTTACCCAGTGGCAAAATCATGGATGTAAGAAAGACTTTTAAAAGGTTAGAGCAGACTGGTAGACCAACCCCCCCTCCGCGACTCACGAGTAGACCCCAGCTGCCATACATGCGAGTTGGTTTACTCGTGAGTAGACCCTGGTAGCCTTACTCACGAGTAGACCCCGCTCAGCTTCTTGGTTCGTAGACCCCGGGTGGCTTACTCATGAGTAGACCCCGCTCGGCTTACTCTGAGTAGACCCCACTTGGGAAATTCTCCTGCTTTTGCAACGAAAAAGGATAGGAAACACTTCCATGTGCAAGCTTACACCTGGTGATAAAACGAGAAGTTTCTGAACAGATGAGGCATGTTGCACCAGAGAGAAAAGCTCCCTTTGCTAGACTTAAAAATCAGCTTGGATAAGCGTGTAAAATGTAAAGAACAAGATGGGGGGAGCTTCATTCAAATGCTACACACTTCTTCAGTCTTAGGCCCCCTCAGCGTTTAGTTACCAGTAAAAATACTCAGTGGTTGCAGGAACAGGTCAAAAAGCACCCCAGATCCTTTTGGGCTGGCAGACATTCAGAATTGTGCTTACCCAGTGGCAAAATCATGGATGTAAGAAAGACTTTTAAAAGGTTAGAGCAGACTGGTAGACCAACCCCCTCAGCGACTCACGAGTAGACCCCAGCTGCCATACATGGGAGTTGGTTTACTCGTGAGTAGACCCTGGTAGCCTTACTCATGAGTAGACCCCGCTCAGCTTCTTGGTGCGTAGACCCCGGGTGGCTTACTCATGAGTAGACCCCGCTCGGCTTACTCTGAGTAGACCCCACTTGGGAAATTCTCCTGCTTTTGCAACTGAAAAAGGATAGGAAACACTTCCACGTGCAAGCTTACACCTGGTGATAAAACGAGAAGTTTCTGAACAGATGAGGCATGTTGCACCAGAGAGAAAAGCTCCCTTTGCTAGACTTAAAAATCAGCTTGGATAAGCGTGTAAAATGTAAAGAACAAGATGGGGGGAGCTTCATTCAAATGCTACACACTTCTTCAGTCTTAGGCCCCCTCAGCGTTTAGTTACCAGTAAAAATACTCAGTGGTTGCAGGAACAGGTCAAAAAGCACCCCAGATCCTTTTGGGCTGGCAAACATTCAGAATTGTGCTTACCCAGTGGCAAAATCATGGATGTAAGAAAGACTTTTAAAAGGTTAGAGCAGACTGGTAGACCAACCCCCTCAGCGACTCACGAGTAGACCCCAGCTGCCATACATGGGAGTTGGTTTACTCGTGAGTAGACCCTGGTAGCCTTACTCACGAGTAGACCCTGCTCAGCATCTTGGTGCGTAGACCCCGGGTGGCTTACTCATGAGTAGACCCCGCTCGGCTTACTCTGAGTAGACCCCACTTGGGAAATTCTCCTGCTTTTGCAACTGAAAAAGGATAGGAAAAACTTCCATGTGCAAGCTTACACCTGGTGATAAAACGAGAAGTTTCTGAACAGATGAGGCATGTTGCACCAGAGAGAAAAGCTCCCTTTGCTAGACTTAAAAATCAGCTCGGATAAGCGTGGAAAATGTAAAGAACAAGATGGGGGGAGCTTCATTCAAATGATACACACTTCTTCAGTGTTAGGCCCCCTCAGCGTTTAGTTACCAGTAAAAATACTCAGTGGTTGCAGGAACAAGTCAAAAAGCACCCCAGATCATTTTGGGCTGGCAGACATTCAGAATTGTGTTTACCCAGTGGCAAAATCATGGATGTAAGAAAGACTTTTAAAAGGTTAGAGCAGACTGGTAGACCAACCCCCCCCTCCGCGACTCACGAGTAGACCCCAGCTGCCATACATGCGAGTTGGTTTACTCGTGAGTAGACCCTGGTAGCCTTACTCACGAGTAGACCCCGCTCAGCTTCTTGGTGCGTGGACCCCGGTTGTCTTACTCATGAGTAGACCCCGCTCGGCTTACTCTGAGTAGACCCCACTTGGGAAATTCTCCTGCTTTTGCAACTGAAAAAGGATAGGAAAAACTTCCATGTGCAAGCTTACACCTGGTGATAAAACGAGAAGTTTCTGAACATATGAGGCATGTTGCACCACAGAGAAAAGCTCCCTTTGCTAGACTTAAAAATCAGCTTGGATAAGCGTGTAAAATGTAAAGAACAAGATGGGGGGAGCTTCATTCAAATGCTACACACTTCTTAAGTCTTAGGCCCCCTCAGCGTTTAGTTACCAGTAAAAATACTCAGTGGTTGCAGGAACAGGTCAAAAAGCACCCCAGATCCTTTTGGGCTGGCAGACATTCAGAATTGTGCTTACCCAGTGGCAAAATCATGGATGTAAGAAAGACTTTTAAAAGGTTAGAGCAGACTGGTAGACCAACCCCCTCAGCGACTCACGAGTAGACCCCAGCTGCCATACACGCGAGTTGGTTTACTCGTGAGTAGACCCTGGTAGCCTTACTCACGAGTAGACCCCGCTCAGCTTCTTGGTGCGTAGACCCCGGGTGGCTTACTCATGAGTAGACCCCGCTCGGCTTACTCTGAGTAGACCCCACTTGGGAAATTCTCCTGCTTTTGCAACTGAAAAAGGATAGGAAACACTTCCACGTGCAAGCTTACACCTGGTGATAAAACGAGAAGTTTCTGAACATATGAGGCATGTTGCACCAGAGAGAAAAGCTCCCTTTGCTAGACTTAAAAATCAGCTTGGATAAGCGTGTAAAATGTAAAGAACAAGATGGGGGGAGCTTCATTCAAATGCTACACACTTCTTCAGTCTTAGGCCCCCTCAGCGTTTAGTTACCAGTAAAAACACTCAGTGGTTGCAGGAACAGGTCAAAAAGCACCCCAGATCCTTTTGGGCTGGCAAACATTCAGAATTGTGCTTACCCAGTGGCAAAATCATGGATGTAAGAAAGACTTTTAAAAGGTTAGAGCAGACTGGTAGACCAACCCCCTCAGCGACTCACGAGTAGACCCCAGCTGCCATACATGGTAGTTGGTTTACTCGTGAGTAGACCCTGGTAGCCTTACTCACGAGTAGACCCTGCTCAGCATCTTGGTGCGTAGACCCCGGGTGGCTTACTCATGAGTAGACCCCGCTCGGCTTACTCTGAGTAGACCCCACTTGGGAAATTCTCCTGCTTTTGCAACTGAAAAAGGATAGGAAACACTTCCACGTGCAAGCTTACACCTGGTGATAAAACGAGAAGTTTCTGAACAGATGAGGCATGTTGCACCAGAGAGAAAAGCTCCCTTTGCTAGACTTAAAAATCAGCTTGGATAAGCGTGGAAAATGTAAAGAACAAGATGGGGGGAGCTTCATTCAAATGATACACACTTCTTCAGTGTTAGGCCCCCTCAGCGTTTAGTTACCAGTAAAAATACTCAGTGGTTGCAGGAACAAGTCAAAAAGCACCCCAGATCATTTTGGGCTGGCAGACATTCAGAATTGTGTTTACCCAGTGGCAAAATCATGGATGTAAGAAAGACTTTTAAAAGGTTAGAGCAGACTGGTAGACCAACCCCCCCCTCCGCGACTCACGAGTAGACCCCAGCTGCCATACATGCGAGTTGGTTTACTCGTGAGTAGACCCTGGTAGCCTTACTCACGAGTAGACCCCGCTCAGCTTCTTGGTGCGTAGACCCCGGGTGGCTTACTCATGAGTAGACCCCGCTCGGCTTACTCTGAGTAGACCCCACTTGGGAAATTCTCCTGCTTTTGCAACTGAAAAAGGATAGGAAAAACTTCCATGTGCAAGCTTACACCTGGTGATAAAACGAGAAGTTTCTGAACAGATGAGGCATGTTGCACCAGAGAGAAAAGCTCCCTTTGCTAGACTTAAAAATCAGCTCGGATAAGCGTGGAAAATGTAAAGAACAAGATGGGGGGAGCTTCATTCAAATGATACACACTTCTTCAGTCTTAGGCCCCCTCAGCGTTTAGTTACCAGTAAAAATACTCAGTGGTTGCAGGAACAGGTCAAAAAGCACCCCAGATCCTTTTGGGCTGGCAGACATTCAGAATTGTGTTTACCCAGTGGCAAAATCATGGATGTAAGAAAGACTTTTAAAAGGTTAGAGCAGACTGGTAGACCAACCCCCCCTCCGCGACTCACGAGTAGACCCCAGCTGCCATACATGCGAGTTGGTTTACTCGTGAGTAGACCCTGGTAGCCTTACTCACGAGTAGACCCCGCTCAGCTTCTTGGTTCGTAGACCCCGGGTGGCTTACTCATGAGTAGACCCCGCTCGGCTTACTCTGAGTAGACCCCACTTGGGAAATTCTCCTGCTTTTGCAACGAAAAAGGATAGGAAACACTTCCATGTGCAAGCTTACACCTGGTGATAAAACGAGAAGTTTCTGAACAGATGAGGCATGTTGCACCAGAGAGAAAAGCTCCCTTTGCTAGACTTAAAAATCAGCTTGGATAAGCGTGTAAAATGTAAAGAACAAGATGGGGGGAGCTTCATTCAAATGCTACACACTTCTTCAGTCTTAGGCCCCCTCAGCGTTTAGTTACCAGTAAAAATACTCAGTGGTTGCAGGAACAGGTCAAAAAGCACCCCAGATCCTTTTGGGCTGGCAGACATTCAGAATTGTGCTTACCCAGTGGCAAAATCATGGATGTAAGAAAGACTTTTAAAAGGTTAGAGCAGACTGGTAGACCAACCCCCTCAGCGACTCACGAGTAGACCCCAGCTGCCATACATGGGAGTTGGTTTACTCGTGAGTAGACCCTGGTAGCCTTACTCATGAGTAGACCCCGCTCAGCTTCTTGGTGCGTAGACCCCGGGTGGCTTACTCATGAGTAGACCCCGCTCGGCTTACTCTGAGTAGACCCCACTTGGGAAATTCTCCTGCTTTTGCAACTGAAAAAGGATAGGAAACACTTCCACGTGCAAGCTTACACCTGGTGATAAAACGAGAAGTTTCTGAACAGATGAGGCATGTTGCACCAGAGAGAAAAGCTCCCTTTGCTAGACTTAAAAATCAGCTTGGATAAGCGTGTAAAATGTAAAGAACAAGATGGGGGGAGCTTCATTCAAATGCTACACACTTCTTCAGTCTTAGGCCCCCTCAGCGTTTAGTTACCAGTAAAAATACTCAGTGGTTGCAGGAACAGGTCAAAAAGCACCCCAGATCCTTTTGGGCTGGCAAACATTCAGAATTGTGCTTACCCAGTGGCAAAATCATGGATGTAAGAAAGACTTTTAAAAGGTTAGAGCAGACTGGTAGACCAACCCCCTCAGCGACTCACGAGTAGACCCCAGCTGCCATACATGGGAGTTGGTTTACTCGTGAGTAGACCCTGGTAGCCTTACTCACGAGTAGACCCTGCTCAGCATCTTGGTGCGTAGACCCCGGGTGGCTTACTCATGAGTAGACCCCGCTCGGCTTACTCTGAGTAGACCCCACTTGGGAAATTCTCCTGCTTTTGCAACTGAAAAAGGATAGGAAAAACTTCCATGTGCAAGCTTACACCTGGTGATAAAACGAGAAGTTTCTGAACAGATGAGGCATGTTGCACCAGAGAGAAAAGCTCCCTTTGCTAGACTTAAAAATCAGCTTGGATAAGCGTGGAAAATGTAAAGAACAAGATGGGGGGAGCTTCATTCAAATGATACACACTTCTTCAGTGTTAGGCCCCCTCAGCGTTTAGTTACCAGTAAAAATACTCAGTGGTTGCAGGAACAAGTCAAAAAGCACCCCAGATCATTTTGGGCTGGCAGACATTCAGAATTGTGTTTACCCAGTGGCAAAATCATGGATGTAAGAAGGACTTTTAAAAGGTTAGAGCAGACTGGTAGACCAACCCCCCCCTCCGCGACTCACGAGTAGACCCCAGCTGCCATACATGCGAGTTGGTTTACTCGTGAGTAGACCCTGGTAGCCTTACTCACGAGTAGACCCCGCTCAGCTTCTTGGTGCGTAGACCCCGGGTGGCTTACTCATGAGTAGACCCCGCTCGGCTTACTCTGAGTAGACCCCACTTGGGAAATTCTCCTGCTTTTGCAACTGAAAAAGGATAGGAAAAACTTCCATGTGCAAGCTTACACCTGGTGATAAAACGAGAAGTTTCTGAACAGATGAGGCATGTTGCACCAGAGAGAAAAGCTCCCTTTGCTAGACTTAAAAATCAGCTCGGATAAGCGTGGAAAATGTAAAGAACAAGATGGGGGGAGCTTCATTCAAGTGATACACACTTCTTCAGTCTTAGGCCCCCTCAGCGTTTAGTTACCAGTAAAAATACTCAGTGGTTGCAGGAACAGGTCAAAAAGCACCCCAGATCCTTTTGGGCTGGCAGACATTCAGAATTGTGTTTACCCAGTGGCAAAATCATGGATGTAAGAAAGACTTTTAAAAGGTTAGAGCAGACTGGTAGACCAACCCCCCCCTCCGCGACTCACGAGTAGACCCCAGCTGCCATACATGCGAGTTGGTTTACTCGTGAGTAGACCCTGGTAGCCTTACTCACGAGTAGACCCCGCTCAGCTTCTTGGTTCGTAGACCCCGGGTGGCTTACTCATGAGTAGACCCCGCTCGGCTTACTCTGAGTAGACCCCACTTGGGAAATTCTCCTGCTTTTGCAACGAAAAAGGATAGGAAACACTTCCATGTGCAAGCTTACACCTGGTGATAAAACGAGAAGTTTCTGAACAGATGAGGCATGTTGCACCAGAGAGAAAAGCTCCCTTTGCTAGACTTAAAAATCAGCTTGGATAAGCGTGTAAAATGTAAAGAACAAGATGGGGGGAGCTTCATTCAAATGCTACACACTTCTTCAGTCTTAGGCCCCCTCAGCGTTTAGTTACCAGTAAAAATACTCAGTGGTTGCAGGAACAGGTCAAAAAGCACCCCAGATCCTTTTGGGCTGGCAGACATTCAGAATTGTGCTTACCCAGTGGCAAAATCATGGATGTAAGAAAGACTTTTAAAAGGTTAGAGCAGACTGGTAGACCAACCCCCCCTCCGCGACTCACGAGTAGACCCCAGCTGCCATACATGCGAGTTGGTTTACTCGTGAGTAGACCCTGGTAGCCTTACTCACGAGTAGACCCCGCTCAGCTTCTTGGTGCGTAGACCCCGGTTGTCTTACTCATGAGTAGACCCCGCTCGGCTTACTCTGAGTAGACCCCACTTGGGAAATTCTCCTGCTTTTGCAACTGAAAAAGGATAGGAAAAACTTCCATGTGCAAGCTTACACCTGGTGATAAAACGAGAAGTTTCTCAACATATGAGGCATGTTGCACCACAGAGAAAAGCTCCCTTTGCTAGACTTAAAAATCAGCTTGGATAAGCGTGTAAAATGTAAAGAACAAGATGGGGGGAGCTTCATTCAAATGCTACACACTTCTTCAGTCTTAGGCCCCCTCAGCGTTTAGTTACCAGTAAAAATACTCAGTGGTTGCAGGAACAGGTCAAAAAGCACCCCAGATCCTTTTGGGCTGGCAGACATTCAGAATTGTGCTTACCCAGTGGCAAAATCATGGATGTAAGAAAGACTTTTAAAAGGTTAGAGCAGACTGGTAGACCAACCCCCTCAGCGACTCACGAGTAGACCCCAGCTGCCATACATGGGAGTTGGTTTACTCGTGAGTAGACCCTGGTAGCCTTACTCACGAGAAGACCCCGCTCAGCTTCTTGGTGCGTAGACCCCGGGTGGCTTACTCATGAGTAGACCCCGCTCGGCTTACTCTGAGTAGACCCCACTTGGGAAATTCTCCTGCTTTTGCAACTGAAAAAGGATAGGAAACACTTCCACGTGCAAGCTTACACCTGGTGATAAAACGAGAAGTTTCTGAACAGATGAGGCATGTTGCACCAGAGAGAAAAGCTCCCTTTGCTAGACTTAAAAATCAGCTTGGATAAGCGTGTAAAATGTAAAGAACAAGATGGGGGGAGCTTCATTCAAATGCTACACACTTCTTCAGTCTTAGGCCCCCTCAGCGTTTAGTTACCAGTAAAAATACTCAGTGGTTGCAGGAACAGGTCAAAAAGCACCCCAGATCATTTTGGACTGGCAGACATTCAGAATTGTGCTTACCCAGTGGCAAAATCATGGATGTAAGAAAGACTTTTAAAAGGTTAGAGCAGACTGGTAGACCAACCCCCTCAGCGACTCACGAGTAGACCCCAGCTGCCATACATGGGAGTTGGTTTACTCGTGAGTAGACCCTGGTAGCCTTACTCACGAGTAGACCCCGCTCAGCATCTTGGTGCGTAGACCCCGGGTGGCTTACTCATGAGTAGACCCCGCTCGGCTTACTCTGAGTAGACCCCACTTGGGAAATTCTCCTGCTTTTGCAACTGAAAAAGGATAGGAAACACTTCCACGTGCAAGCTTACACCTGGTGATAAAACGAGAAGTTTCTGAACAGATGAGGCATGTTGCACCAGAGAGAAAAGCTCCCTTTGCTAGACTTAAAAATCAGCTTGGATAAGTGTGGAAAATCTAAACAACAAGATGGGGGGAGCTTCATTCAAATGCTACACACTTCTTCAGTGTTAGGCCCCCTCAGCGTTTAGTTACCAGTAAAAATACTCAGTGGTTGCAGGAACAAGTCAAAAAGCACCCCAGATCATTTTGGGCTGGCAGACATTCAGAATTGTGTTTACCCAGTGGCAAAATCATGGATGTAAGAAAGACTTTTAAAAGGTTAGAGCAGACTGATAGACCAACCCCCCCCTCCGCGACTCACGAGTAGACCCCAGCTGCCATACATGCGAGTTCGTTTACTCGTGAGTAGACCCTGGTAGCCTTACTCACGAGTAGACCCCGCTCAGCTTCTTGGTGCGTAGACCCCGGGTGGCTTACTCATGAGTAGACCCCTCTCGGCTTACTCTGAGTAGACCCCACTTGGGAAATTCTCCTGCTTTTGCAACTGAAAAAGGATAGGAAAAACTTCCATGTGCAAGCTTACACCTGGTGATAAAACGAGAAGTTTCTGAACAGATGAGGCATGTTGCACCAGAGAGAAAAGCTCCCTTTGCTAGACTTAAAAATCAGCTTGGATAAGCGTGGAAAATGTAAAGAACAAGATGGGGGGAGGTTCATTCAAATGATACACACTTCTTCAGTGTTAGGCCCCCTCAGCGTTTAGTTACCAGTAAAAATACTCAGTGGTTGCAGGAACAAGTCAAAAAGCACCCCAGATCATTTTGGGCTGGCAGACATTCAGAATTGTGTTTACCCAGTGGCAAAATCATGGATGTAAGAAAGACTTTTAAAAGGTTAGAGCAGACTGGTAGACCAACCCCCCCCTCCGCGACTCACGAGTAGACCCCAGCTGCCATACATGCGAGTTGGTTTACTCGTGAGTAGACCCTGGTAGCCTTACTCACGAGTAGACCCCGCTCAGCTTCTTGGTGCGTAGACCCCGGGTGGCTTACTCATGAGTAGACCCCGCTCGGCTTACTCTGAGTAGACCCCACTTGGGAAATTCTCCTGCTTTTGCAACTGAAAAAGGATAGGAAAAACTTCCATGTGCAAGCTTACACCTGGTGATAAAACGAGAAGTTTCTGAACAGATGAGGCATGTTGCACCAGAGAGAAAAGCTCCCTTTGCTAGACTTAAAAATCAGCTTGGATAAGCGTGGAAAATGTAAAGAACAAGATGGGGGGAGCTTCATTCAAATGATACACACTTCTTCAGTGTTAGGCCCCCTCAGCGTTTAGTTACCAGTAAAAATACTCAGTGGTTGCAGGAACAAGTCAAAAAGCACCCCAGATCATTTTGGGCTGGCAGACATTCAGAATTGTGTTTACCCAGTGGCAAAATCATGGATGTAAGAAAGACTTTTAAAAGGTTAGAGCAGACTGGTAGACCAACCCCCCCCTCCGCGACTCACGAGTAGACCCCAGCTGCCATACATGCGAGTTGGTTTACTCGTGAGTAGACCCTGGTAGCCTTACTCACGAGTAGACCCCACTCAGCTTCTTGGTGCGTAGACCCCGGGTGGCTTACTCATGAGTAGACCCCGCTCGGCTTACTCTGAGTAGACCCCACTTGGGAAATTCTCCTGCTTTTGCAACTGAAAAAGGATAGGAAAAACTTCCATGTGCAAGCTTACACCTGGTGATAAAACGAGAAGTTTCTGAACAGATGAGGCATGTTGCACCAGAGAGAAAAGCTCCCTTTGCTAGACTTAAAAATCAGCTCGGATAAGCGTGGAAAATGTAAAGAACAAGATGGGGGGAGCTTCATTCAAGTGATACACACTTCTTCAGTCTTAGGCCCCCTCAGCGTTTAGTTACCAGTAAAAATACTCAGTGGTTGCAGGAACAGGTCAAAAAGCACCCCAGATCCTTTTGGGCTGGCAGACATTCAGAATTGTGTTTACCCAGTGGCAAAATCATGGATGTAAGAAAGACTTTTAAAAGGTTAGAGCAGACTGGTAGACCAACCCCCTCAGCGACTCACGAGTAGACCCCAGCTGCCATACATGGGAGTTGGTTTACTCGTGAGTAGACCCTGGTAGCCTTACTCACGAGTAGACCCCGCTCAGCTTCTTGGTGCGTAGACCCCGGGTGGCTTACTCATGAGTAGACCCCGCTCGGCTTACTCTGAGTAGACCCCACTTGGGAAATTCTCCTGCTTTTGCAACTGAAAAAGGATAGGAAACACTTCCACGTGCAAGCTTACACCTGGTGATAAAACGAGAAGTTTCTGAACATATGAGGCATGTTGCACCAGAGAGAAAAGCTCCCTTTGCTAGACTTAAAAATCAGCTTGGATAAGCGTGTAAAATGTAAAGAACAAGATGGGGGGAGCTTCATTCAAATGCTACACACTTCTTCAGTCTTAGGCCCCCTCAGCGTTTAGTTACCAGTAAAAATACTCAGTGGTTGCAGGAACAGGTCAAAAAGCACCCCAGATCCTTTTGGGCTGGCAAACATTCAGAATTGTGCTTACCCAGTGGCAAAATCATGGATGTAAGAAAGACTTTTAAAAGGTTAGAGCAGACTGGTAGACCAACCCCCTCAGCGACTCACGAGTAGACCCCAGCTGCCATACATGGGAGTTGGTTTACTCGTGAGTAGACCCTGGTAGCCTTACTCACGAGTAGACCCCGCTCAGCATCTTGGTGCGTAGACCCCGGGTGGCTTACTCATGAGTAGACCCCGCTCGGCTTACTCTGAGTAGACCCCACTTGGGAAATTCTCCTGCTTTTGCAACTGAAAAAGGATAGGAAACACTTCCACGTGCAAGCTTACACCTGGTGATAAAACGAGAAGTTTCTGAACAGATGAGGCATGTTGCACCAGAGAGAAAAGCTCCCTTTGCTAGACTTAAAAATCAGCTTGGATAAGTGTGGAAAATCTAAACAACAAGATGGGGGGAGCTTCATTCAAATGCTACACACTTCTTCAGTGTTAGGCCCCCTCAGCGTTTAGTTACCAGTAAAAATACTCAGTGGTTGCAGGAACAAGTCAAAAAGCACCCCAGATCATTTTGGGCTGGCAGACATTCAGAATTGTGTTTACCCAGTGGCAAAATCATGGATGTAAGAAAGACTTTTAAAAGGTTAGAGCAGACTGATAGACCAACCCCCCCCTCCGCGACTCACGAGTAGACCCCAGCTGCCATACATGCGAGTTCGTTTACTCGTGAGTAGACCCTGGTAGCCTTACTCACGAGTAGACCCCGCTCAGCTTCTTGGTGCGTAGACCCCGGGTGGCTTACTCATGAGTAGACCCCTCTCGGCTTACTCTGAGTAGACCCCACTTGGGAAATTCTCCTGCTTTTGCAACTGAAAAAGGATAGGAAAAACTTCCATGTGCAAGCTTACACCTGGTGATAAAACGAGAAGTTTCTGAACAGATGAGGCATGTTGCACCAGAGAGAAAAGCTCCCTTTGCTAGACTTAAAAATCAGCTTGGATAAGCGTGGAAAATGTAAAGAACAAGATGGGGGGAGGTTCATTCAAATGATACACACTTCTTCAGTGTTAGGCCCCCTCAGCGTTTAGTTACCAGTAAAAATACTCAGTGGTTGCAGGAACAAGTCAAAAAGCACCCCAGATCATTTTGGGCTGGCAGACATTCAGAATTGTGTTTACCCAGTGGCAAAATCATGGATGTAAGAAAGACTTTTAAAAGGTTAGAGCAGACTGGTAGACCAACCCCCCCCTCCGCGACTCACGAGTAGACCCCAGCTGCCATACATGCGAGTTGGTTTACTCGTGAGTAGACCCTGGTAGCCTTACTCACGAGTAGACCCCGCTCAGCTTCTTGGTGCGTAGACCCCGGGTGGCTTACTCATGAGTAGACCCCGCTCGGCTTACTCTGAGTAGACCCCACTTGGGAAATTCTCCTGCTTTTGCAACTGAAAAAGGATAGGAAAAACTTCCATGTGCAAGCTTACACCTGGTGATAAAACGAGAAGTTTCTGAACAGATGAGGCATGTTGCACCAGAGAGAAAAGCTCCCTTTGCTAGACTTAAAAATCAGCTTGGATAAGCGTGGAAAATGTAAAGAACAAGATGGGGGGAGCTTCATTCAAATGATACACACTTCTTCAGTGTTAGGCCCCCTCAGCGTTTAGTTACCAGTAAAAATACTCAGTGGTTGCAGGAACAAGTCAAAAAGCACCCCAGATCATTTTGGGCTGGCAGACATTCAGAATTGTGTTTACCCAGTGGCAAAATCATGGATGTAAGAAAGACTTTTAAAAGGTTAGAGCAGACTGGTAGACCAACCCCCCCCTCCGCGACTCACGAGTAGACCCCAGCTGCCATACATGCGAGTTGGTTTACTCGTGAGTAGACCCTGGTAGCCTTACTCACGAGTAGACCCCACTCAGCTTCTTGGTGCGTAGACCCCGGGTGGCTTACTCATGAGTAGACCCCGCTCGGCTTACTCTGAGTAGACCCCACTTGGGAAATTCTCCTGCTTTTGCAACTGAAAAAGGATAGGAAAAACTTCCATGTGCAAGCTTACACCTGGTGATAAAACGAGAAGTTTCTGAACAGATGAGGCATGTTGCACCAGAGAGAAAAGCTCCCTTTGCTAGACTTAAAAATCAGCTCGGATAAGCGTGGAAAATGTAAAGAACAAGATGGGGGGAGCTTCATTCAAGTGATACACACTTCTTCAGTCTTAGGCCCCCTCAGCGTTTAGTTACCAGTAAAAATACTCAGTGGTTGCAGGAACAGGTCAAAAAGCACCCCAGATCCTTTTGGGCTGGCAGACATTCAGAATTGTGTTTACCCAGTGGCAAAATCATGGATGTAAGAAAGACTTTTAAAAGGTTAGAGCAGACTGGTAGACCAACCCCCTCAGCGACTCACGAGTAGACCCCAGCTGCCATACATGGGAGTTGGTTTACTCGTGAGTAGACCCTGGTAGCCTTACTCACGAGTAGACCCCGCTCAGCTTCTTGGTGCGTAGACCCCGGGTGGCTTACTCATGAGTAGACCCCGCTCGGCTTACTCTGAGTAGACCCCACTTGGGAAATTCTCCTGCTTTTGCAACTGAAAAAGGATAGGAAACACTTCCACGTGCAAGCTTACACCTGGTGATAAAACGAGAAGTTTCTGAACATATGAGGCATGTTGCACCAGAGAGAAAAGCTCCCTTTGCTAGACTTAAAAATCAGCTTGGATAAGCGTGTAAAATGTAAAGAACAAGATGGGGGGAGCTTCATTCAAATGCTACACACTTCTTCAGTCTTAGGCCCCCTCAGCGTTTAGTTACCAGTAAAAATACTCAGTGGTTGCAGGAACAGGTCAAAAAGCACCCCAGATCCTTTTGGGCTGGCAAACATTCAGAATTGTGCTTACCCAGTGGCAAAATCATGGATGTAAGAAAGACTTTTAAAAGGTTAGAGCAGACTGGTAGACCAACCCCCTCAGCGACTCACGAGTAGACCCCAGCTGCCATACATGGGAGTTGGTTTACTCGTGAGTAGACCCTGGTAGCCTTACTCACGAGTAGACCCCGCTCAGCATCTTGGTGCGTAGACCCCGGGTGGCTTACTCATGAGTAGACCCCGCTCGGCTTACTCTGAGTAGACCCCACTTGGGAAATTCTCCTGCTTTTGCAACTGAAAAAGGATAGGAAACACTTCCACGTGCAAGCTTACACCTGGTGATAAAACGAGAAGTTTCTGAACAGATGAGGCATGTTGCACCAGAGAGAAAAGCTCCCTTTGCTAGACTTAAAAATCAGCTTGGATAAGTGTGGAAAATCTAAACAACAAGATGGGGGGAGCTTCATTCAAATGCTACACACTTCTTCAGTGTTAGGCCCCCTCAGCGTTTAGTTACCAGTAAAAATACTCAGTGGTTGCAGGAACAAGTCAAAAAGCACCCCAGATCATTTTGGGCTGGCAGACATTCAGAATTGTGTTTACCCAGTGGCAAAATCATGGATGTAAGAAAGACTTTTAAAAGGTTAGAGCAGACTGGTAGACCAACCCCCCCCTCCGCGACTCACGAGTAGACCCCAGCTGCCATACATGCGAGTTGGTTTACTCGTGAGTAGACCCTGGTAGCCTTACTCACGAGTAGACCCCGCTCAGCTTCTTGGTGCGTAGACCCCGGGTGGCTTACTCATGAGTAGACCCCGCTCGGCTTACTCTGAGTAGACCCCACTTGGGAAATTCTCCTGCTTTTGCAACTGAAAAAGGATAGGAAAAACTTCCATGTGCAAGCTTACACCTGGTGATAAAACGAGAAGTTTCTGAACAGATGAGGCATGTTGCACCAGAGAGAAAAGCTCCCTTTGCTAGACTTAAAAATCAGCTCGGATAAGCGTGGAAAATGTAAAGAACAAGATGGGGGGAGCTTCATTCAAATGATACACACTTCTTCAGTCTTAGGCCCCCTCAGCGTTTAGTTACCAGTAAAAATACTCAGTGGTTGCAGGAACAGGTCAAAAAGCACCCCAGATCCTTTTGGGCTGGCAGACATTCAGAATTGTGTTTACCCAGTGGCAAAATCATGGATGTAAGAAAGACTTTTAAAAGGTTAGAGCAGACTGGTAGACCAACCCCCCCTCCGCGACTCACGAGTAGACCCCAGCTGCCATACATGCGAGTTGGTTTACTCGTGAGTAGACCCTGGTAGCCTTACTCACGAGTAGACCCCGCTCAGCTTCTTGGTTCGTAGACCCCGGGTGGCTTACTCATGAGTAGACCCCGCTCGGCTTACTCTGAGTAGACCCCACTTGGGAAATTCTCCTGCTTTTGCAACGAAAAAGGATAGGAAACACTTCCATGTGCAAGCTTACACCTGGTGATAAAACGAGAAGTTTCTGAACAGATGAGGCATGTTGCACCAGAGAGAAAAGCTCCCTTTGCTAGACTTAAAAATCAGCTTGGATAAGCGTGTAAAATGTAAAGAACAAGATGGGGGGAGCTTCATTCAAATGCTACACACTTCTTCAGTCTTAGGCCCCCTCAGCGTTTAGTTACCAGTAAAAATACTCAGTGGTTGCAGGAACAGGTCAAAAAGCACCCCAGATCCTTTTGGGCTGGCAGACATTCAGAATTGTGCTTACCCAGTGGCAAAATCATGGATGTAAGAAAGACTTTTAAAAGGTTAGAGCAGACTGGTAGACCAACCCCCCCTCCGCGACTCACGAGTAGACCCCAGCTGCCATACATGCGAGTTGGTTTACTCGTGAGTAGACCCTGGTAGCCTTACTCACGAGTAGACCCCGCTCAGCTTCTTGGTGCGTAGACCCCGGTTGTCTTACTCATGAGTAGACCCCGCTCGGCTTACTCTGAGTAGACCCCACTTGGGAAATTCTCCTGCTTTTGCAACTGAAAAAGGATAGGAAAAACTTCCATGTGCAAGCTTACACCTGGTGATAAAACGAGAAGTTTCTCAACATATGAGGCATGTTGCACCACAGAGAAAAGCTCCCTTTGCTAGACTTAAAAATCAGCTTGGATAAGCGTGTAAAATGTAAAGAACAAGATGGGGGGAGCTTCATTCAAATGCTACACACTTCTTCAGTCTTAGGCCCCCTCAGCGTTTAGTTACCAGTAAAAATACTCAGTGGTTGCAGGAACAGGTCAAAAAGCACCCCAGATCCTTTTGGGCTGGCAGACATTCAGAATTGTGCTTACCCAGTGGCAAAATCATGGATGTAAGAAAGACTTTTAAAAGGTTAGAGCAGACTGGTAGACCAACCCCCTCAGCGACTCACGAGTAGACCCCAGCTGCCATACATGGGACTTGGTTTACTCGTGAGTAGACCCTGGTAGCCTTACTCACGAGTAGACCCCGCTCAGCTTCTTGGTGCGTAGACCCCGGGTGGCTTACTCATGAGTAGACCCCGCTCGGCTTACTCTGAGTAGACCCCACTTGGGAAATTCTCCTGCTTTTGCAACTGAAAAAGGATAGGAAACACTTCCACGTGCAAGCTTACACCTGGTGATAAAACGAGAAGTTTCTGAACAGATGAGGCATGTTGCACCAGAGAGAAAAGCTCCCTTTGCTAGACTTAAAAATCAGCTTGGATAAGCGTGTAAAATGTAAAGAACAAGATGGGGGGAGCTTCATTCAAATGCTACACACTTCTTCAGTCTTAGGCCCCCTCAGCGTTTAGTTACCAGTAAAAATACTCAGTGGTTGCAGGAACAGGTCAAAAAGCACCCCAGATCATTTTGGACTGGCAGACATTCAGAATTGTGCTTACCCAGTGGCAAAATCATGGATGTAAGAAAGACTTTTAAAAGGTTAGAGCAGACTGGTAGACCAACCCCCTCAGCGACTCACGAGTAGACCCCAGCTGCCATACATGGGAGTTGGTTTACTCGTGAGTAGACCCTGGTAGCCTTACTCACGAGTAGACCCCGCTCAGCATCTTGGTGCGTAGACCCCGGGTGGCTTACTCATGAGTAGACCCCGCTCGGCTTACTCTGAGTAGACCCCACTTGGGAAATTCTCCTGCTTTTGCAACTGAAAAAGGATAGGAAACACTTCCACGTGCAAGCTTACACCTGGTGATAAAACGAGAAGTTTCTGAACAGATGAGGCATGTTGCACCAGAGAGAAAAGCTCCCTTTGCTAGACTTAAAAATCAGCTTGGATAAGTGTGGAAAATCTAAACAACAAGATGGGGGGAGCTTCATTCAAATGCTACACACTTCTTCAGTGTTAGGCCCCCTCAGCGTTTAGTTACCAGTAAAAATACTCAGTGGTTGCAGGAACAAGTCAAAAAGCACCCCAGATCATTTTGGGCTGGCAGACATTCAGAATTGTGTTTACCCAGTGGCAAAATCATGGATGTAAGAAAGACTTTTAAAAGGTTAGAGCAGACTGATAGACCAACCCCCCCCTCCGCGACTCACGAGTAGACCCCAGCTGCCATACATGCGAGTTCGTTTACTCGTGAGTAGACCCTGGTAGCCTTACTCACGAGTAGACCCCGCTCAGCTTCTTGGTGCGTAGACCCCGGGTGGCTTACTCATGAGTAGACCCCTCTCGGCTTACTCTGAGTAGACCCCACTTGGGAAATTCTCCTGCTTTTGCAACTGAAAAAGGATAGGAAAAACTTCCATGTGCAAGCTTACACCTGGTGATAAAACGAGAAGTTTCTGAACAGATGAGGCATGTTGCACCAGAGAGAAAAGCTCCCTTTGCTAGACTTAAAAATCAGCTTGGATAAGCGTGGAAAATGTAAAGAACAAGATGGGGGGAGCTTCATTCAAATGATACACACTTCTTCAGTGTTAGGCCCCCTCAGCGTTTAGTTACCAGTAAAAATACTCAGTGGTTGCAGGAACAAGTCAAAAAGCACCCCAGATCATTTTGGGCTGGCAGACATTCAGAATTGTGTTTACCCAGTGGCAAAATCATGGATGTAAGAAAGACTTTTAAAAGGTTAGAGCAGACTGGTAGACCAACCCCCCCCTCCGCGACTCACGAGTAGACCCCAGCTGCCATACATGCGAGTTGGTTTACTCGTGAGTAGACCCTGGTAGCCTTACTCACGAGTAGACCCCGCTCAGCTTCTTGGTGCGTAGACCCCGGGTGGCTTACTCATGAGTAGACCCCGCTCGGCTTACTCTGAGTAGACCCCACTTGGGAAATTCTCCTGCTTTTGCAACTGAAAAAGGATAGGAAAAACTTCCATGTGCAAGCTTACACCTGGTGATAAAACGAGAAGTTTCTGAACAGATGAGGCATGTTGCACCAGAGAGAAAAGCTCCCTTTGCTAGACTTAAAAATCAGCTTGGATAAGCGTGGAAAATGTAAAGAACAAGATGGGGGGAGCTTCATTCAAATGATACACACTTCTTCAGTGTTAGGCCCCCTCAGCGTTTAGTTACCAGTAAAAATACTCAGTGGTTGCAGGAACAAGTCAAAAAGCACCCCAGATCATTTTGGGCTGGCAGACATTCAGAATTGTGTTTACCCAGTGGCAAAATCATGGATGTAAGAAAGACTTTTAAAAGGTTAGAGCAGACTGGTAGACCAACCCCCCCCTCCGCGACTCACGAGTAGACCCCAGCTGCCATACATGCGAGTTGGTTTACTCGTGAGTAGACCCTGGTAGCCTTACTCACGAGTAGACCCCACTCAGCTTCTTGGTGCGTAGACCCCGGGTGGCTTACTCATGAGTAGACCCCGCTCGGCTTACTCTGAGTAGACCCCACTTGGGAAATTCTCCTGCTTTTGCAACTGAAAAAGGATAGGAAAAACTTCCATGTGCAAGCTTACACCTGGTGATAAAACGAGAAGTTTCTGAACAGATGAGGCATGTTGCACCAGAGAGAAAAGCTCCCTTTGCTAGACTTAAAAATCAGCTCGGATAAGCGTGGAAAATGTAAAGAACAAGATGGGGGGAGCTTCATTCAAGTGATACACACTTCTTCAGTCTTAGGCCCCCTCAGCGTTTAGTTACCAGTAAAAATACTCAGTGGTTGCAGGAACAGGTCAAAAAGCACCCCAGATCCTTTTGGGCTGGCAGACATTCAGAATTGTGTTTACCCAGTGGCAAAATCATGGATGTAAGAAAGACTTTTAAAAGGTTAGAGCAGACTGGTAGACCAACCCCCTCAGCGACTCACGAGTAGACCCCAGCTGCCATACATGGGAGTTGGTTTACTCGTGAGTAGACCCTGGTAGCCTTACTCACGAGTAGACCCCGCTCAGCTTCTTGGTGTGTAGACCCCGGGTGGCTTACTCATGAGTAGACCCCGCTCGGCTTACTCTGAGTAGACCCCACTTGGGAAATTCTCCTGCTTTTGCAACTGAAAAAGGATAGGAAACACTTCCACGTGCAAGCTTACACCTGGTGATAAAACGAGAAGTTTCTGAACATATGAGGCATGTTGCACCAGAGAGAAAAGCTCCCTTTGCTAGACTTAAAAATCAGCTTGGATAAGCGTGTAAAATGTAAAGAACAAGATGGGGGGAGCTTCATTCAAATGCTACACACTTCTTCAGTCTTAGGCCCCCTCAGCGTTTAGTTACCAGTAAAAATACTCAGTGGTTGCAGGAACAGGTCAAAAAGCACCCCAGATCCTTTTGGGCTGGCAAACATTCAGAATTGTGCTTACCCAGTGGCAAAATCATGGATGTAAGAAAGACTTTTAAAAGGTTAGAGCAGACTGGTAGACCAACCCCCTCAGCGACTCACGAGTAGACCCCAGCTGCCATACATGCGAGTTGGTTTACTCGTGAGTAGACCCTGGTAGCCTTACTCACGAGTAGACCCCGCTCAGCTTCTTGGTGCGTAGACCCCGGGTGGCTTACTCATGAGTAGACCCCGCTCGGCTTACTCTGAGTAGACCCCACTTGGGAAATTCTCCTGCTTTTGCAACTGAAAAAGGATAGGAAAAACTTCCATGTGCAAGCTTACACCTGGTGATAAAACGAGAAGTTTCTGAACAGATGAGGCATGTTGCACCAGAGAGAAAAGCTCCCTTTGCTAGACTTAAAAATCAGCTCGGATAAGCGTGGAAAATGTAAAGAACAAGATGGGGGGAGCTTCATTCAAATGATACACACTTCTTCAGTCTTAGGCCCCCTCAGCGTTTAGTTACCAGTAAAAATACTCAGTGGTTGCAGGAACAGGTCAAAAAGCACCCCAGATCCTTTTGGGCTGGCAGACATTCAGAATTGTGTTTACCCAGTGGCAAAATCATGGATGTAAGAAAGACTTTTAAAAGGTTAGAGCAGACTGGTAGACCAACCCCCCCTCCGCGACTCACGAGTAGACCCCAGCTGCCATACATGCGAGTTGGTTTACTCGTGAGTAGACCCTGGTAGCCTTACTCACGAGTAGACCCCGCTCAGCTTCTTGGTTCGTAGACCCCGGGTGGCTTACTCATGAGTAGACCCCGCTCGGCTTACTCTGAGTAGACCCCACTTGGGAAATTCTCCTGCTTTTGCAACGAAAAAGGATAGGAAACACTTCCATGTGCAAGCTTACACCTGGTGATAAAACGAGAAGTTTCTGAACAGATGAGGCATGTTGCACCAGAGAGAAAAGCTCCCTTTGCTAGACTTAAAAATCAGCTTGGATAAGCGTGTAAAATGTAAAGAACAAGATGGGGGGAGCTTCATTCAAATGCTACACACTTCTTCAGTCTTAGGCCCCCTCAGGGTTTAGTTACCAGTAAAAATACTCAGTGGTTGCAGGAACAGGTCAAAAAGCACCCCAGATCCTTTTGGGCTGGCAGACATTCAGAATTGTGCTTACCCAGTGGCAAAATCATGGATGTAAGAAAGACTTTTAAAAGGTTAGAGCAGACTGGTAGACCAACCCCCTCAGCGACTCACGAGTAGACCCCAGCTGCCATACATGGGAGTTGGTTTACTCGTGAGTAGACCCTGGTAGCCTTACTCACGAGTAGACCCCGCTCAGCTTCTTGGTGCGTAGACCCCGGGTGGCTTACTCATGAGTAGACCCCGCTCGGCTTACTCTGAGTAGACCCCACTTGGGAAATTCTCCTGCTTTTGCAACTGAAAAAGGATAGGAAACACTTCCACGTGCAAGCTTACACCTGGTGATAAAACGAGAAGTTTCTGAACATATGAGGCATGTTGCACCAGAGAGAAAAGCTCCCTTTGCTAGACTTAAAAATCAGCTTGGATAAGCGTGTAAAATGTAAAGAACAAGATGGGGGGAGCTTCATTCAAATGCTACACACTTCTTCAGTCTTAGGCCCCCTCAGCGTTTAGTTACCAGTAAAAATACTCAGTGGTTGCAGGAACAGGTCAAAAAGCACCCCAGATCCTTTTGGGCTGGCAAACATTCAGAATTGTGCTTACCCAGTGGCAAAATCATGGATGTAAGAAAGACTTTTAAAAGGTTAGAGCAGACTGGTAGACCAACCCCCTCAGCGACTCACGAGTAGACCCCAGCTGCCATACATGGGAGTTGGTTTACTCGTGAGTAGACCCTGGTAGCCTTACTCACGAGTAGACCCCGCTCAGCATCTTGGTGCGTAGACCCCGGGTGGCTTACTCATGAGTAGACCCCGCTCGGCTTACTCTGAGTAGACCCCACTTGGGAAATTCTCCTGCTTTTGCAACTGAAAAAGGATAGGAAACACTTCCACGTGCAAGCTTACACCTGGTGATAAAACGAGAAGTTTCTGAACAGATGAGGCATGTTGCACCAGAGAGAAAAGCTCCCTTTGCTAGACTTAAAAATCAGCTTGGATAAGTGTGGAAAAGCTAAACAACAAGATGGGGGGAGCTTCATTCAAATGCTACACACTTCTTCAGTGTTAGGCCCCCTCAGCGTTTAGTTACCAGTAAAAATACTCAGTGGTTGCAGGAACAAGTCAAAAAGCACCCCAGATCATTTTGGGCTGGCAGACATTCAGAATTGTGTTTACCCAGTGGCAAAATCATGGATGTAAGAAAGACTTTTAAAAGGTTAGAGCAGACTGGTAGACCAACCCCCCCCTCCGCGACTCACGAGTAGACCCCAGCTGCCATACATGCGAGTTGGTTTACTCGTGAGTAGACCATGGTAGCCTTACTCACGAGTAGACCCCGCTCAGCTTCTTGGTGCGTAGACCCCGGGTGGCTTACTCATGAGTAGACCCCGCTCGGCTTACTCTGAGTAGACCCCACTTGGGAAATTCTCCTGCTTTTGCAACTGAAAAAGGATAGGAAAAACTTCCATGTGCAAGCTTACACCTGGTGATAAAACGAGAAGTTTCTGAACAGATGAGGCATGTTGCACCAGAGAGAAAAGCTCCCTTTGCTAGACTTAAAAATCAGCTCGGATAAGCGTGGAAAATGTAAAGAACAAGATGGGGGGAGCTTCATTCAAATGATACACACTTCTTCAGTCTTAGGCCCCCTCAGCGTTTAGTTACCAGTAAAAATACTCAGTGGTTGCAGGAACAGGTCAAAAAGCACCCCAGATCCTTTTGGGCTGGCAGACATTCAGAATTGTGTTTACCCAGTGGCAAAATCATGGATGTAAGAAAGACTTTTAACAGGTTAGAGCAGACTGGTAGACCAACCCCCCCTCCGCGACTCACGAGTAGACCCCAGCTGCCATACATGCGAGTTGGTTTACTCGTGAGTAGACCCTGGTAGCCTTACTCACGAGTAGACCCCGCTCAGCTTCTTGGTTCGTAGACCCCGGGTGGCTTACTCATGAGTAGACCCCGCTCGGCTTACTCTGAGTAGACCCCACTTGGGAAATTCTCCTGCTTTTGCAACGAAAAAGGATAGGAAACACTTCCATGTGCAAGCTTACACCTGGTGATAAAACGAGAAGTTTCTGAACAGATGAGGCATGTTGCACC